>NC_135630.1:36925665-37246776 GCF_053574225.1 Canis aureus
GTCCTTATAAGGAGAGACACCAGAGAGCTCACTCTCTCTCCATGCACACTTAGAGGAAAGGGCATGTGAGGACAAAGTGGTCATCTGCAAGCAAGAAAGGAAGCTCTCTCAGAAACGGAACCCAGCTGGACCTTGATCTGGGACGTCCAGCCTCCAGAAATGTGAGAAAATAAGTTTTGTTGGTTTAAGCCACACAATCTGTGGTATTTTGTTATGGTGGCCTGAGCTGACTGAGAGACAGATCAGAGTCCTCCAGCTGTCCTGGTGTGCCCTAATGGTGTCCCACAAAACACACCTCACAGTCTTTTGCTGAATTTCATCAGCATCCCTTGTCCCTAGGAGCTGATCTGAGAGAGTGATTCACACTTAGATAAAACCAAATCACCACCTCTCCCAGGTAATACATTATTGGGGACCGTTAATGCCTCAACCCAGTGGTTCCAAGTCTGGCTGCATGTGGCAATTGTCTGAAGAACTTATTAAAACAGATTTGCAAGCCTTCCTCACTCTGGATCTGCAGGTAATGCCCTGGAACCTGTATTTAAAAAAAAAAAAAAAAGTTTCATTTTTTGTTATAAAGGTAACACATGCTCAAAATTTTTGTTGTAATTTTATCAACATCACAGATATGTTTTAAGAAAAAAGTGAAAAATTTCCCTCCTTGCCATCCCACTCCCACTCCTTGGGAGAAAATGTTGTTAACTGTTTTACATGTCTCCTTTCGGAAGGTATCTCTGTGTGTTTTGCTAAATCGCACACGTTTATTTTTCACAAAATATTTTTTTACAAGATTTTTACTTTTTTTTCCCCAAGAATGTGATAAAATTGTTGCACTTGCTGATTTCATTTCCAATAAATCTTGGAGAACTTTCACATCGCTACAAACTAAGTGACCTCATTCTTCTTAAGATTTTCACTATGTTTTTAAAAAAAGATTTTATTTATTTATTTAAGAAAGAGAGTGAGCATGAACAGGGGTGGAGGGGGAGAGGGAGAAGCAGACTTCCCACTGAGCAGGGAGCCAGTCATGGAGCTCCATCTCAGGACCCTGAGATCATGACCTGATCCAAAGGCAGATGCTTAATTGACTGAGCCACCTAGGTGCTCGAGATTTTCACTACATTGCACCATGTGGATGGGCCTCACACCTCACTGGAGGGTAAAGCTCAGGTGGTTGAGGAGGGCCTGTGGATAGTGGGGGAACTGGATCAATGTTGTCTGGGACATCTTCTAACTTCAAGATCCTCTTAAGGAAATGTATTGGGCAGCCCCGTGGCTCAGCGGTTTAGCGCCACCTTACAGCCCAGGGTGTGATCCTGGGGACCTGGGATCAAGTCCCACATCAGGCTCCCTGCATGGAGCCTGCTTCTCCCTCTGCCTGTGTCTCTGCCTCTCTCTCTCTCTCTCTCTCTCTGTCTCTCATGAATAAATAAAATCTTTAAAAAAAAAAAAAAAGGAAATGTATCATTTGGAAGGGAAGTTTTTCCTTAAGTTATACTGTGAGTGGCTGCCTGCTTGTGTGAGACCTTAGGTTTTCTTTTCTTTCTTAAAAAAATTAATCTCTACACTCAATGTGGGACTCAAACTCACAACCGCAAGATCAAGAGTCACATGCTCTACCAAATGAGCCAGCCAAGTACCCCAAGACCTTAAGTTTTCTGCTGCATTTCTTGAGCATCTTTCTTCCTTGGAAACTAATCTAAATGATTATCTAAAAGGTAACACCATAAGGCAATGGGGACACCAGGGTGGCTCAGCGGTTTAGTGCCACCTTCAGCCCAGGGTGTGATCCAGGAGACCAGGGATCGAGTCCCATGTTGGGCTCCCTGCATGGAGCCTGCTTCTCCCTCTGCCTGAGTCTCTGCCTCTGTGTGTGTGTGTGTCTCTCATGAATAAACAAAATCTTTAAAAAATAATAATAATAATAATAAAAGGTAACACCATAGCACCAAGATAACACCAGAGTGTAACATTCCTCCCAGGTAATATATTGAAGACAGCCTTTGTAAATTGGAGGAAGATATATACAGTTGACCCTTGGACAACATAGATTTGAATTGTGTGGGTCCACTTCGTTTTTTTATTTTTTTATTTAAAAAATTTTTTTTTTAATTTTTTTTTTTTTTTAATTTATTTATGATAGTCACAGAGAGAGAGAGAGAGGCAGAGACACAGGCAGAGGGAGAAGCAGGCTCCATGCACCGGGAGCCCGATGTGGGATTTGATCCCGGGTCTCCAGGATCGCGCCCTGGGCCAAAGGCAGGCGCCAAACCGCTGCGCCACCCAGGGATCCCAAAAAATTTTTTTTTTAATTTATTTATGATAGTCATACAGAGAGAGAGAGAGAGAGGCAGACATAGGCAGAGGGAGAAGCAGGCTCCATGCACCGGGAGCCCGATGTGGGATTCGATCCCAGGTCTCCAGGATTGCGCCCTGGGCCAAAGGCAGGCGCCAAACTGCTGCGCCACCCAGGGATCCCCACTTCATTTTTTTTAATGAAGGTTTTATTTACTTATTTATTTACTATTTATTGAGAGAGTGTGAGAGCAGAAAGATCATGGCTTGTTCATTTGAGTATAGTCCTCAGGACACGGTAGCAGACTGTGGGAGGTGAGGTTTACCTGGACAGTTCCTCAGCAGGAACAGAGGAAAGAGTGAGTGCATCTCAAGGGGGACTGTCTTGAGAATGAACCGGTGACTTCACAGAGACAAGAAGACTAGAGGAAGTGTGTGATTCCATTTCTTAGATAATTAAACTAATAATGTGGTTCTCCCTTGGGTTAGTAGGATTACCCTCTGGATTTTTGGACTCTTTTTCCTCCTTTCCCTTGGGAGAGAAAAGGTCCCTCTAGCTCTCACTCTGTCACTACTTTGGTGTGTGATATTAAATAAGTCTTTTAACCTAACTGGGTACCAGTTTCCTGATCTATGAAACAAGATGAGAAAATTAGATGATTTATTTTATTATTATCATTATTATTTTAAAGATTTTATTTATTTATTCAGGAGAGACACAGAGAAAGAGGCAGAGACATAGGTAGAGGGAGGAGAAGCAGGCCCCATGAAGGAGCCCTATGTGGGACTCGAACCCAGGACTCCAGGATCATGCCCTTATCTGAAGACAGACGCTCAACCGCTGGGCCAGCCAGGCATACCTTTTTTTTTTTTTTTTAAGTAGGCTCCACACCCAGCATGGAGCCCAATGTGGTGCTTGAACTCACAACCCTGAGATCAAGACCTGAGCTGAGATCAAGAATCAGAAGCTTAACCAACTGAGCCGCCCAAGCGTCCCAAAAATTAGATGATTTTAAGGTCCTTTCTGGCTTTAAAACTCTGCATTTTAGAATTATGACCATATACAAACCATATAGGGTTTCTTTTTTAAACTGCAGCTGAATTCAGTTATTTGAAGAACAGGTGGTGGGATCCCATTACTCAGATGGTGCTTCCTATTTACACTGTTGTTTTCCTGACTTGCACTTTTCCTCTCAAAATCTTTCTGTAAGTATGTAGATGTAGAGCATTTGACCTTCATGGCTCAAGCTTGCTTTCTTCTGGAATTGCCACCTCCCTGTCACTTACTTCATGAGGATATTGTCCAATTTATTGCATTGTAATAATATTCATGTCTTATACACATATAAGCTTTATTTTTATTTTTATTTTTTTTTGCATATAAGCTTTAACGGTGCACTGTGAACGGTATGTTAGAAAGCACATGGGTGTTTCTGGAAGAGATACCTGGGTTTGAATTTCGCTTCTAGCAGCCAGGGATTGGTTTGCAAATAGAAACTGCTTAAGCAGAACAGAAATTTATATGCGGAGCAGCGGGTAATTCAGAGAATTACTGGGTGGTGGGAGAGCCTGGCTGGGGCAGGACCCAAAGGAAGTGAGGCTGCCTGGGGAGACACCAGCTGGATGAGCTGGGAGGAGCTCTTGTCACTGTACTTCAGGGCCACCTCAAATAATTCCTAACTGACCTGTGCCTTGGCTTGTCTGCCTCAAGAGTCAAAGTTTTGAGCAACCAGAGAATGGAAAGAGGGAATGTCTTCTTCCCCTTCAGCTTGGTTTCCATTGTGGCTGCTAAAACCCTCCTCCCACTCACTTTGTTCTTCCCCCCCCCCCCCCAAAAAAATATCTTCAATTGGACATCCAGATGCAAAAGAAAAGAACCTTGCGGTTGCTCCTGAGTGACTATCGGTTAGGCATCTGCCTTGGGCTCGGGTTGTGCTGCCAGGGTCCGGGATTGAGCCCCACATGGGGCTCCCTGCTCAATGGAGAGTCTGCTTCTCCCTCTGTCTCTGCTCCTTCCCACCCACCCCCCAGTTCGTGCTCTCTCGCTTTCTCTATCTCTCAAATAATTAAATAAAATCTTTTTTTAAAAAAAGGAAAAGAACTTTGATTTTCACCTGATATATACAAAAATTGAGATGGACCATCCACATAATTATAAGTTTTAAAACCACAAAACTTCTAGAAGAATGCAGAGAATAAAGATACTTGGATGCTAGGCAGCCAAAATGACAAACGTTCACCCTATGGCACTACCACCTACTACTACCAGCTGAGTGACCTTGGTAAAATGAGGAAGGGGACAATGTTCACCTCTGGGGTAGCCGTGTAGATTCGATGGGAACTTGTGTGAGACCTCAGCCCAGGCTCTGATGCTCCCCGGCCCCTCTGTGTAGTGTTCTCCTGAGCCTAACCTGAAGCTTGGGCCTTTCTGGATTCCGGGGCACGTCTGGAGTGTTAGCTACACTCCCGGCTACTCTGACACAAAGAGGGTCCGAGATGTCTAAGAGGGAACAGATCATTTTGATACTTCTTGGGTTTTGCAGTTTTGAGAGCCCTGAAATTCATCTCCCCTGGGGATATGGGTAGTTGTACAGAGGGCCTCTCAGGCATTCGAAAAGTGTATGTGGGGGTCCTCTGGGACACCCCCAGGAGCTCCTGAAAATATCTCTGGTGAAATTTAGATGGAGAAGTGCTGGATGCTCTGTGTCAGCGAGTGGGAGGCATGAGCTGTGACATCTGTTAATGTGGATTCATCTGTCCAGTTGGCTGCTGGGGCCTAAGGGAGAGTAGGCTACACAAACACCCACTCTCTGGATTCTCGTTACAACCCTTTGAGGTCCCCAGAGCAAATACTAGTAGGCTCAGTTTTTCCCCTTGGAAGAATCTGAGGCTAACAAAGTAAAAGATACTCGAGGCCCCTCTGCTGCTCGGGCCACGGGGGCTTGTTTTCCTGATCTTGAGCTCAGCATCCTTTGTACCATTCGAAACTTTTTCCTGTGTCGGTACCTCCATTATTAGAACACCTGGATATTCTTAGCTAACAATGGGTGACATAAATAAACGCATGGCCATTTCCCCACATTTCCGCACAGATTCATGCAGATGGCAGAGGCTTTTCAGTGAATTCACTGCATGGAAAGGCGCTCTGCTGAGCTCAGAGAGAGCTTCGGCATTAATCATCGTGAAGCAGCGGAAACTGGCTCCTGGGGGGCGGGGGGGGGATGGAATGGACTTCAGGAAAGATGGGCATCCCGCGCTTGTTGTCAGGGAACCCCAAGTGATGAAAAGCCGGGGCTGCCATTCCAGGGCCTGGGAGGAGGGCTTCTGCTCCCCTCCCCCACCACCCAGAACAGGCGTTTGCACTCGATCCCCCAGGGAGAGCGCCTTCTGGACTGTACCCTGTAGAAACCAGACTGCAGCTCTGAGAGCTTTATTAGTAGGCCAGGATCCTGCCCTGGCCTTGAGGCCAAGGCCAGCCAGCTGGGGGTGTGGGGGGTGTGGAGGCGGAGGAGTGGCCGACTGGAATTCTCCATGCATTTTACTGGGCCAAGGAGGAGGATGCAAAATAGACCCTGGAAGAAAGCAGAGGTCAGAGGCTGAGAGAGGCCGCTTTTCGTGTCAGGCTAGAAGCTCAAAGTAGAATTGGGGTACGGGGCGCCTGGGTGGCTCAGTGGTGGAGCGTCTGCCTTTGGCTCAGGTTGTGATCCTGGGTTCCTGGGATTGAGTCCGGCATCAGGATCCCTGCATGGAGCCTGCTTCTCCTTCTGCCTGTGTCTCTGCCTCTCTCTGTGTGTCTCTCATGAATAAATAAATAAAATCTTAAATAAAATAAGAAAAGAACTAGGGCACAGAGAGAAGGTGTGAAGAGCTGATAAGGATGCATGCAGATCCAAGTGAAAAGCCCCTCTTTCCTAGGACTCTTGTGTCTAGCAGACAGTAGATGATCAATGACTGTTGACGGAATTACTTGAAGAGTTCAGCAACCACAGAGTCTTTTGGGGTGAAGGCAGTTCCTGAAAAGGCTGCAGGAGACAGGGTGGGCAGGAATGTCTACATGGCTGAGGCCCTTTGTAGCCCTTAAACCCTGGTATGGAGTGACCTCCCCATCCACTGGTTTTCACTCTGCCCTAGGGAAGTCGGGCCTCCCACGAAGTGTATAACCTTGTGGAGGAGGGGACCCAAGCAAGCCTTCATTTCTCAGCCAAAAAGGGAAAGTAGGCCTTGATCTAATGCTGTGAAATTTTAACTCAACAGCCTAGAAAGCACGTTTCAAATGGAGAGAGGAGAAAGAAAGTTGAATTCGCTCCATCACTCAGGAAATTAGCAGGTTGACCTTAATTGATGTGTTCAGTTGTTGATCTTTAGAGAACAATCCGTACCTGTAGAAACTGTGTGTACATTTAGTAACTCTGAACACGTTTACAATCATGGCATTTGATGGCTATTTTGGCAGAATGACGTGTGCTCACTCAGTCTGAGGTCCAGGCAGCTCTGTTTATCTGATGTGTGACCTTAGTCATGTGGTCCCTTTGCAGGGGGGTGACAGAAGCCGACTGCAGTACCAGCTCCAGCACTCCCATCTTGGCTGCTTGGCGCTCAGGCCCCTGATGGATACTGGGTGCTGATGGCTTTATTGGCCCTTGGGGACACCCTCTTGGCAGACTGGGCCCAGTGTCCTTTAGCTCTTAGCTCTTGCTGCCTCCTTAATTCCACTGTCATGCCATCCTTTGGAATCCTGTTGGCCAGACCCCCTGGAAGATGGGTTCTCTGGCAGTGGGGTTCATTTCCTTCTTTCCCTCCTTCCATGTAAAATGACATGGTGGGACTGGACTGGTTCCACATCCCTTCCTGCCCTAACCACCCTACAGGGCCAAGAAGGAGCCACTGAGATATCTGGGCAGAGAACCTCTTAGAAACCAGTGGGGCAGGTGTGTGGTGAATCCCCATGCTATGTCCATACAGCTTTTCTCTACAAGAGTTGAGGTGGCTTTCTGGATAAAGTTACACCAAATGAGCCAGCCAGGGAGCCATGGAAAATAAAGGAGGGAAAGAAGGCAAGTATTCAAGGACCAACTTGCCATCAGAAGGCATGCCTGTCCGACTCAGGCTGTTTGCAAAGTAGATTTGTCATCCTATTCTCTTTGGCTGACAAGCAATTCATTGTTCTCAGAAAACAGCAGCTGTTTCTGGGGACCTTCCAGCACTTGGGTGTGACAACCTAGGGAGGCTAGTTTTTAGCACCAGGCTCTAGCCCTTCCTCTGACAAGGAAGGGGGAGGTCCTTCTTGGCAGGGTATTCGTTTTTTGTTGCTGCTGTAACAAATCACTACAGATAGAGCAGCTTGAAATAATGCAATTTATTATCACGGGGTTCCACAGGTCATAAAGTCCCACACGGGTCCCCACATGGCTGCGAGGTCACGTACCTCTCTGGAGACTCTAGGGGAGGAAACTTTTGCTGGTTCACAGTTGGCAGAACCCCACTCCGTGTGGTTTGGGACTGAAGTCTCCACCTCCTTGCTGAAGACTCTCTCTGGTCAGTGGCCATGGCCCCCACATCTCTGAACCAGCAACAGCCCTTCTGACTTTTCTTCCACTGTCATATGGCTCCATCGGACCACAGTTGGGAATGGTGGGTTCTTACTCATGTGGTTACCCAGATAACCCAGGATAATCTCCTCATCTCAAAATCCTTGACTCAATCCCACCTGCAAAATCCTTTTTGCCAGGTGAGGTAATATTCATAAATTCTGGGGATTAGGACGTTGACATCTTTAGGGGACCATTATTCTGCCTCCCACATTCAAAGTTAGGCTATGTGGGTTGAGTTGCTTGGTGGGACCGTCAGCTTGGTGTCACACTGGGGAAACAGACCTTTATCATGTGACTCACACCTTTTATGAATGTTGAGAGACACAGAGTTGTGTGACCTACAACAAGATGGTGCCAGCTGGGCATTGTGCAAAGTAAGACTTGAATGTATCTGTCCCAGGCAGTTTGTGGTCAAGCCGTCAGATTCACTCAGTAATTAACGTTCACAGGGCTTTGTGAAATGCAATTATATAGACTAGCTCATAAAGTGCTTTTTTGTGTGTGTGGTGTTTTTTTTTGTTGTTGTTTTTCTACAAGATTTGACAAAATGAAGCCCACTCAGCTTGCTTTTCTTGTTCTAGCTTTGCAGTCGTAGTCGGGACCCTTCTGGAACTTCTTCTTTTTTTTTTTTTTTTTTTAGATTTTATTTATTTATTCATGAGAGACACAGAGAGGCAGAGACAGAGGCAGAGGGAGAAGCGATGTGGGACTGGATCCCAGGATCCTGGGATCACGACCTGAGCCAAAAGCAGATGCTCAACCACTGAGCCACCCAGGTGCTCCCCCCTTCTAGAACTTCTACTGCCAACTCCTTATCCCCCTTCCACCAGTGTGGTTTGGTCTCTTTTAGCCTCTGACCTACAGACTGAACCCACAAATGCAGTGTTGACATGACCTGGACTCCTCTGCATTCACAATCACAGTTCTCTTGCTTGTAATGCCCAACGCAGCCACCTCCCCCTTCCCCCAAGGGCCTTAGCAACTCCTCCTACGCATCTTTCTAGCCCCTCATGGTTCAAAGTGAATGTGAGGACATCCTCTGGGAGCCGTGGGAAATGCAGAATATCAAGCCCCACCCAGACACGCTAAAGCCAAATCTGCTGTTTAATTCAATCCCAGAGGATCATGGGCATTGTAAAGTTTGAGCAGCACTGGGTGAGGGTAGGTGGCTCCTCTTCTGGGAGGCCCTGCTTGCCTGCCCCAGACCCAGCTAAAAAGGCTCCTCCCACAGCTCACATTGTGCCCCACTTGGAGGGAGTATAACTGGATGTTAAAAGAGACTTTTCCTGTCATCCAGAAATTTCAGAGACCTCAAAGCAGAGAACAAAATAGTTGGTGCCAAGAAACTCTACATCCACACAGAGTGCTGAGACCCCATGTAGGACAAGCTCAGAGAATGTGCAACTTCGTCTGTTGGCCTTACTAACCCTTCCCCACTTCCCGCCTATGAATGGCAGGCAGGGTGGTTTCTATTGAAAAGGGTGATTGGGGGTAGGGTTTGGGGGGGGTGGGGGAGGATATACTATATGTTCCCACCACCCCCAGTGCCCTTCCATGGGGCAGGGGAGACAGCGTGAGGAGGGTGTCAGGGGGAGATTTCCTTATACTTTTAAGTGTTTGGGGAAAGGTGAGGTCTGGTCCCAGGGGGGTGGATGGCACTGGACAGCGTTGCCCTGGCCCGGAGGGCAATGAGGCAAAGGTGCGTGGTTGCTGTGGACTGGATGTGGCTCAAGATGCAGCAAGAGTGCCTGGAACCTTCCTGAAAGGAACTTTACCCAGGGTGCTTGGCTGGCTCAGTCAGTAGAGCATGTGACTCTTAATCTCAGGGTTGTCAATTTGAGCCCCACGTTGGGTGTAGAGATCACTTTAAAAATACTTTTTAAGATAAATAAAGCAGAAAGGGATCTTACCCAAGAGGGCTGCCTGGGGTGGAAGTGGGGACATAGGGACCCAGCAGAGAGAGGGATCAATGGAAAACCAGAGGCTGAAGGGTTACTGCAATCCCTGTCCCCAACACACACACACCCCAACCTCATAATGAAAACTGTAGTTGGGATGGGGTTGCCAGAGTTAACAAATGAAAATATAAGATGGCCATTTATTTTTTATTTTTCTTTTAAGATTTTATTTATTTGAGAGAGTGTATGTGTGAGAGAACATGAGCAGGGGGAGGGGCAAAGAGAGAGGAAGAAACAGACTCCCCACTGAGCAGGAAGCCCAACGCACACAAGAATTGACCCTGGGATCATGAGCTGAGCCAAAGGCAGACACTTAACTGACAGCCAACCAGGCGCTCCAAATGGCCATTTAAACTCAAATTTCCGGCAGCCTGCAGCCCAGGGCGTGATCCTGGAGACCCGGAATCAAGTCCCATGTCAGGCTCTCTGCATGGAGCCTGCTTCTCCCTCTGCCTGTGTCTCTGCCTCTCTCTCTCTCTCTCTCTCTCTCTCTCTCTGTGTGTGTCTCTATGAATAAATAAATAAAATCTTTTTAAAAAATAAAATAAACTCAAATTTCATGGGATTCCTGGGTGGCTCAGTGGTTGAGCATCCATCTTTGGCTCAGGTTGAGATCCTGGGGTCCTGGGATCAAGTCCTGCATCAGGCTCAGGCTACCTGCTGGGAGCCTGTTTTTCCTTCAGCCTGTGCCTCTGCCTTTCTCACTCTGTGCCTCTCTCTTCGTGCCTCTCTCTCTCACGAATAAATCAATAAAATCTTTAAGAAAAAATTTAAAAACTCGAATCTCAGATAAGCAAAGGAGGAGTTTTTAGTATGTCACATGAAATACTTGAAATATACTAAAAAGTTGCATGTTGTTTATCTGAGCTTCTAATTAGTTGGGCATTCTGTATTTTATCTGGCAACCCAAAGTTGGAAGCTTTGCAGCAGAAGTTCTTGTGGCTTCTCCAAGAAATCCACAGAAATGCCCTAAATAGGTGTTAGTTATCAAATCCCATATGTTAGGTCACTGCTGATGCAATCAAGTAAGGTCCTTTCTGCTTCTTTATCCTTGTTCATTTCCCCTTCTCTCCCTCAACCCTCACCAATAAGTCTGACTAGTGAGTGGAAAATGAAAAAAGGGAAGGTGCCTGGGGGAGGTGGCCATACCCACACCTTTCCATCACTGCCGGCTCCCCAGCTGGAGGAAAGAGACACTTGACCATTAGGTGAAATTGAGCATTTTGATTATTACCTGAGCCAGAGTACTGAACAACTATTGTTCTTGTGACTTAAATGGACCTATGCATGATGCCTGTCTAAGATGTCATCCTGGGGTGGGGAAAGAGGAAACCCTGGAGCCAGGTTGAAAGACATAGTGGAAATAGAGTTGCTTTAAGATCACACCCTGCTGAGTGTCATTGGTTCACAAACTGACTTCTTGTTTGCATATCCATCTCTTTCACTGGAGTCCTAGTGTTCATCTCTGTCCACACTGCCTGGTGTATATGGTAGATGCTCAGTAAATGTTTGAGTGTTGAATGTCAAAAGCTGAGTGAATTGACCCTTTTTTTTTTCACCTATAGAACCTCTGGAGGGTTTTTTTTCTGGCATCTTACAGTCCTTCCTGAAGGAACTGGCTGTTGTAGGTTTTCTTTGTTGTTGTTGTTGTCGTTGTTGTTGTTGTAGGTTTTCTTGTTACAAAATATGCCAGGTATGATGGTAAAGATAACTGAAACTGGATTTGGAATCTTCTCTAAGTACATGTATATGCACTATATTCACAGAAGGGGGCATATCTAGGTTTTTTTTTTATTATTATTTATTCATGAGAGACACAGAGAGGCTGAGACACAGGCAGAGGGAGAAGCAGGCTCCATGCAAGGAACCCGACGTGAGACTTGATCCTGGGTCCCCAGGATCACACCCTGGGCTGCAGGCGGTGCTAAACCACTGTGCCACCAGGGCTGCCCCATATCTAGGTTTTTAAGAACCTGAAACCTGGGACCCTTTCTAAGAAAAAGATCAAACTCTGTAGATAAAATTAGGCATAAATGTCAATACTCATTTAGGGGACATCACAACAAATTTTAAGAACCTGACAAATACCACAAACATTACAAAATCCAGGGGGAAAAAAGCAAAATATTTGTAGTGGTTAATTAACTATTAGACATATCACTATAAAACATTTCTCTACATTTTTTGGCTGTATTTTTTTTTTTTTACATTTTTTGATCAGTATCTTAGTAGTAGTTGTCTATTATGAGTCTATGCTATCCTTGTTGATGTCAGTATTTTGTGGCCGAATCACTGAGAATGCCAATTTTTAAAATATATTCCTCTGATTCACTCTTCTTCATTAAATTGGGCAATTCAAAGAATTCATGCTTAAAGTGTATCTCCTACACTTAATGAAGTACTGCTTTTGGCATGTTCTAATTCTTTTTTTTTAAGATTTAATTATTTTATTTATTTCAGAGAGAGAGAGAGAGAGAGAAAGCACCCACATGCAAGAAGGGAATGAGAAAAAAAAAATAGAAAGAAAAAGAAAGAAGGGGATGAGCAGAGGGGGAGGGAGACAGAGGAGAAAGAATCTTTAGCAGACTCTCTTCTGATCAGAGAGCCCACATGGGACTTGATCTCACAATCCTGAGATTGTGACCTGAACCAAAACCAAGAGCCCGAAGCTTAACAGACAGAGCCACTCAGGCGCCCCTGGCATGTTCTATTTCTTATCGTCTTTCTTCTGTCATCATTTTCATTATTTTTTTCTTAGTAGTGACTGTTTTATTATTTTCCTTAACGTCATGCTTTTGTCTATCAGACTTTTTAGACTGTTGTTATGATAGACCAAGAGAATGTTTAACATTTTGAAGCTTCTCCTCGTCTTTCATCTACTAGTTTGAGGCTTCCACTAAGATGCTTCTTTCTTAATACATTTGAATTTTGTGTAACCAGTAATTCTAAATAAAATATACAAAAATCAGAAATAAGACATGCTTAAGAACAATCATTCAAGTGCACTTAGAAATTACCAAATGGGGGATCTCTGGGTGGCTCAGCTGTTTGGCCTTCGGTCCAGGGCGTGATCCTGGAGTCCTGGGATCGAATCCCATGTCGGGCTCCCTGCATAGAGCCTGCTTCTCCCTCTGCCTGTGTCTCTGCCTCTCTCTCTCTCTCTCTCTCTCTGTCTCTCATGAAGAAATAAATAAAATCTTTAAAAAAAAAAAAAAGATATTGCCAAAATGCTGTACTGAGAAGTTGCATAATCAAATTACCTGTCTGCCCTATAAACCGATCTATTGGTGAGTATGTATAGCGAGTTGGTAACTGTAGGATGCTTTTCTCCTCTCTCTCTCTCTTGTTTTAAAGATTTTATTTAAAAAAATAAAGATTTTATTTTATTTTATTTTAATTTTTATTTTTTTTAAGATTTTATTTTAAAGTAATCTCTATATCCAACATGGAACTTGAACTCACAATGTCAAGAGTTGTGTGCTTCACTGACTGAGCTAGCTAGGCACCTTTTTTTTTTTTTTTTTGTCCTGTATCACTGGTAATTTGCGCAGTCTTGCCTGGAACCAGCAGATTTCATCATAATAGGAAGATAAGATACTCTAAAAGTGATCTGTTCATCTAGGACAGTAAACCTAAGGAAAGATATCACATGAGCAATATGATCTCCTTTCTTTGCAGAGAAAAGTGAACAAGCACTGATTCCAGACTGAGTTTCAACGTGTATAGCTATAACTTTGTTGGAAAGTAGTATGTGCTGAAAGCCTTAAAATATTTATATCCCTCTCAAACACACACACACACACACACACACACACCTTCCTATACTTTGATCTAGTAATTTGACTTTAATTACTAGAATTAACAATTAATCTTAAGGAAATACTCCAAATATGGGGAAAAAAGTATTATGTACTAAGATGTTAATGCTATATTTCTAGTAAAAATCCACTTGGTATAACCTTTTTGACCAATAAATGATTGGTTATCTAAATCTTGAAACAGGGCAGCCCAGGTGGCTCAGCAGTTTAGTGCCGCCTTCAGCCCAGGGCATGATCCTGGAGACCTGGGATCGAGTCCCACATTGGGCTCCCTGCACGGAGCCTGCTTCTCCCTCTGCCTATGTCTCTGCTCCCCTCTCTCTCTCTCTCTCTGTGTCTCTCATGAATAAATAAAATCCTTTAAAAAATGTATACTTTCTAAATATGTACATCTTTCATAACATGAACAACCAAGTCAAAAAATGCAGATTATGATTTCATTCTTTTTTCTTTTTTTTTTTAAGATTTTATTTATTTATTCATGAGAGACACAGAGAGAGAGGCAGAGACATAGGCAGAGGGAGAAGCAGGCTCTCTGAGGGGAGCCCGACAAGGGACTCTATCCCAGGACACTTGGATCAGGCCATGAGCTGAAGGAAGACAGACACTTAACCACTGAGCCACCCAAGCGCCCCTCATTCTTTTTTCTTTAGAAAGATTTTATTTATTTATTTGCGATGGAGAGACAGAGATAGCAAGAAGAAGAGGGAAAAGCAGGGAGCCCCATGCAGGGCTCCATCCCAGGACCCAGGGATCATGACCTGAGCCAAAGGCAGATGCTTAACAGACTGAGCCACCCAGGTGCCCCTATGATTTCATTCTTAATTAGTTGCATGTTATTCCATTGTATATAGAAATAAACATTTAACTGATTTCCTATTTTAAGATCTTTAGATTTTCCTCTTTTTCTGTTCTCAGAAAAATTTTATTATTATTGCAATGAGTAATCTTGTACATTACTCTTTAGCCAGTTCTCTAATTATTTCCTCAGGATAAATTCCTAGAAGTGGAATTGCTGGGTCAAAGGCATTTTGAGGGCTTTTGAAACTTATTGCTAAATGACCTTCCAGAGAGACTATAAATTTATGTTCTCACCAGCAGTGTATGAGTGTCTGACTTTTCCCTGGAGCCTTTGCAACAATGACTCATTAATTTGCTTTAAAACTGAGAAAATAACTTGAAAAAATATGCCTGCAACAGATTTAAAACTTCATTAAAGTTTTTCTTACACCATTCCAGTTTGCTATACTAATGCTGATAGCAGCTAGCATTCATTGTGCCCTTACCAGGTCCCAGGCACTGTTTCATGAGTTAACTTTTATAATCCTCTGGATAATTCTATGAAGTAGGTACCATTATCAACCTATTTCACATGTGAGGAAATTGAGGCACATAGATGCTCAATAACCTGCTCAAGGTAACACAGCCCAAGGTAATGAAAGGATGAGCTAAGATTTGATCCCAGGCCATGACCTACACCAAGCTGCCCAGTTTCTCTTTGAGGGTCCCTGTTGAGATGTTTTAACACTCAGGGGGACCACTGAGTTCAGGGTTCACCAAGGCATTAGAAATTCCTCAAGTTCCTATTTGAGGATGAGTTTCAGCTTAGACAGAGGTCTCAAAGAGATTTCTGGCATTAGGAGATGCCAGAAATCTATGACATCTTAGAGCCGAGTGGACCCTCTAAGCAGGACCTACTACGAGAGCATCCAGTTGGCCTACCAGTTCTCCCCACTGGTCGCTCCAGGTCCAAGAGTCTCCAAAAAATTATTGTTTTGGAGGGAGCCAGGTAGAATGATGTGCCTGGGTAAGGTTTGCCTGGAGCTGCCCCAGTTTTAGCATTGAAAGCCCTGTGTCCTGGAAAATCCCACAGTTCTGGGCAAACTGGAACAGATCCACTCTGGAGCCAGAGGTCTGGACAGAAGTAGTGCTCGTGCATCAGACACCCAGAGGACCTAGTACCAGGTCATGGGGCTCTGCTTTCCTTCATCCTCTCTCTCTGTCTCTGGGAGTCTGACCTCAAGGGGATTGGGGGCAGAGCTGCCAGAGAAGCCAATCATACAGACCCCCAGCCCTCCCCTCTGTCACTTCTAAGCCCAAAGTAGGCCTCAGCCTGGGGGAGGAGGGAACAGAAGCTTAAAATCTAACACAGTTTAGAGTTTGATTGTTACACTGCCTTGGATATTTTAGTCACTGAAATGAGACTTGAAAGGGCCCAGGAGCATGGTGGGAGGTTGGGGAGATGGTCCCCGGGGACGGCTAAAGATGATTGCAGAGGGCGTCTGCTTTATGATTGCACGCTGCTGAATCTAGCCTTTCAATAACAGGGTAACACAGAGCAGTGCTGTGGGCCCCGCCTAGGGCCTCCCTCCTGTCCCTGGGGCTGGAACTACAGAGCAGCTGCCACTTCTACTGCCTGAGGGGCAGGGGTGGGGACCAAGAACCCGAGTCCCCTCCAGTCTCCTGTCCCTGAGGCGGGGGCAGGAGCCTTCCTCCACCCCAGAGTCAGCCCTCCTGTTCCCAGCTCTCTGAACGGCCAGAGCCCATCCTTCCACTTCCCCAAGCAGCTAGAGTAAGAAGTGATGGCTTGTTATGTATGCAGGACACTCTCGTGAGTCCTTTTAGTGCATTGTCTTCTTTTGTCCTGATAACTTACCTGTGAGGTACAATAATCGTCCTGACTTTTCAGAGGCTCAGAGAGGCTAAAGAACTAGCCCAACTCTCATCTAGTGGCTGTGACTCAAAACTATTCCATCTCCATGCAAAGCTCATGGCCACTTCCTGGCCCTGTTGGGACTCCCCTATAGCTCAACTGGGAAGCATACCTTCCTGCTGGGGCAGTGGGGCACTGGCTGTGTTTCCACTACTCCCTCCTGGAACTCGGATAGTGCTCTGCTTGGAAATCCTTTGATGAAGAGTTGCTTGGACTTCAGTGTGGTTACTTACTGGTTAACTCGGCCTTTGTGACCTGGCTTGGGGTTGTACCCACACTTGATCATGTGATTTCCCGGGAAGAACACACATCCTGCGTTCTAAATAGCAAATTCCAAACGCACTGTTAGAACGTAGCTTATTTGTGAGTTAGGGAATGTCTGCCTGTAAACTATTTTATTCTGTATGACAAGAAAAATAAGCTGGGCTCTTGAATTTTACTATCTGGGTTGTTGGTTTAAAATAACATAGGAGGGGCGCCTGAGTGTCTCAGTTGGTTAAGCATCTGCCTTCCGCTCAGGTCAGGATCTCAGGGTCCGGGGATCAAGCCCCACGTTGAGCTCCTTGCTCAGTGGGGAGTCTGCTTCTCCCTGTCCTTTTGCCCCTCATCCTACTCGTGCTCTCTCTCCCTGTCTCTCTCTCAAAATAAATCAATAAAATCTAAAAAAAAAATAAAAATAACATAGAAGCACTGGGGCTATTCCCCTGCAAGAGCATCATCTATCTGAATTATTCAATCTCTTACAAGAATTTGTAGAAATGGTTTGATGAAAAAGTCTATCGTGTAGTGAGCAAAGACTGAATTAGGAGTCAGGAGATGTGTGTCAGGTCCTGCCCTCGCCCTGAACTAGCTGCGTGATCTTGGGTGAGTCCCTCTACCTCTCCAGGCAACTACTTCTCAATCTGTGAAACAGGAGGGTTTCCATTAGAGTATTCCCAAATTCCATTTCTGTTCTCAGATTCCATGAAATAGAGCCCCTCAGGAGCAGAATTACAAATGAGGGGTCTGTTCCCCAATCTTGTTTCTTTATTTCCCTTTGCAGTTTTTTTTTTTTTATCCCTTGGTGGTGGTGTTCTCCTCAAGCTACCGCAGAAGAGAAAAAGGGGAAGTCAGGTTCTTTTGTGTTAAATGGGGCATTTAATGATGGATAAGCAAAAAGATGCATGATGGGTCTTTTTCTCACGTTGGGTGTTTGGCTAATAGATCAGAAGATCCTGGCATCCGAGTGACAACCTGCATTGAAAAGGGCAGAACTTGGCTCTCCTGCCCTTCCAGCTGTGAGGGCTTGAAAGGGAAGCTATAGGGGGAATGCCTTTCATTTCTCCCTGGAAGCTGGGAGAACGTTCAGCTTAGCATTGCCAACTGTGTAATGTGGGCTCGCCTCTAAATGAAGCCTTTTTCCTTGGATGTCTTTCGCGCCGCAGCATTCCTTTCGGCGCTCCCACCCCCTTGGAACAAAGCCTAATATAAAGTCTGGGTGCTACTCAGACCAGCCTAGGAAAGAATTCACTTAATAATGGCAGAAAGTTCCCCATTTCTTTAGGGACTTTTTTTTTTTTTTTTTTTTAAGCTAGGATTTGGTTTGTCTATTTGTTTGTTTCTGCTTTATCTCTTTCAACGAAAATGGCTTAGGGCAAAGACACTTACAACAAAATGCTTCTGGGAAAAGAAACAAAAACAGAGGCAAACATTCAGGCCCAAGGAAAACAGAAATAGAAAATTAAGATCAAGTCAAAGAAGAGCTCAGAGGTGTCGACTCCAAAGGCCAACTAGTTATTACAGCTTCAGTTCAAATTTAGCCAGCTAAAATTTCTTAGTGTCAAAGCAAAAATGGGCTCCATGGTTAGTTGCATAATTCTTTGTATTAGGGAAGAGAAAAAGTTCCAGTTACTCAGCAGAACGTTCTTTTTTGTCTTTTCATCTAGCTAACATCTATTGAATGCCCACCAGGTCCTGGGAGCTTGTCAAGGTAATCAAAGAAAAAAGGTTACATTCAGCCCCCAGGAGCCCAGTGGCTAAAGGAGGCTGGATGGAGGAAAGGTATTTGTGGGCCTACTACACATCAGATACTGCGCATGTAATTATGTATGTACTAAATGTCAGGTACCATGCAAATAATTATGCACTAATATATGTCACACGCTGTGCATTTTTTGTTTAATGCAATGCCATTTACAAACAACTCATTCGGGTAGATATTTTATCTCCATTTTACAGATAAGAAAACAGACTCTTGAAGTCAGTTCCCACAACTGGTAAAGATTGAAGATAAGATTCAAATCAAAATCCATTCTCTTTTTTTCATATGATGCTATACTGTTGGTGGTCTCCCTGACATCCAGTATGGATTGGGCCTTCTCTTACCTAACAGAACCTCAACTTTGTTTGATTATTTACCACTCCTGAAAAAAACAGCTTATGTGGGCTAAGGGACGATGACTCCATTTCTTTTTTTTTTTTTTTTTAAGAAATTTTACAATTTTTTAAAAAAGATTTTATTTATTTATTCATGATAGTCACACAGAGAGAGACAGAGAGGCAGAGACACAGGCAGAGGGAGAAGCAGGCTCCATGCAGGGAGCCCAACGTGGGATTCGATTCCGGGTCTCCAGGATCACTTTTTCTTCTTAAAGATTTTATTTTTAAGTAATCTCTATACCCAACGTGGGACTTGAACCTACAATTCTGAGATCAAGAGTCGCATGCTTCATCAACTGAGCCAGTCAGGTGTACCACCCTGTTTTCAATTCTGGGTCGCAGGAGGGAAGATTTATTAATCTAAACCAATCACAGCAACCCTGTATGCTTGCCAGTGATTGCTTTAAGAAGTTGGGCTTAGGGACGAGGCACCTGGGTGACCCAGTCACACCTGGGGCTCCATTCTCAGCATGGGGTTTGCTTGAGATTCTCTCTCTCCCTCTGCCTCTGTCCTTTGTCCCTACTCTCACTTTCTCTCTCAAAATAAATGAATAAAATCTGAAAAAAAAAAAAAAAAGAAAGAAAGAAGCTGGGCTTAAACCAATCAAACTGTGACATTCTCCTGGTGACTCTCTCAGGTCTAGTGTGATGTAAGTGGGCACAGTAAAATTGATGGGAAGATGATCTATTCCATGTTTGGGGAATAAATTTTTCCCTCCTTGCTAGAGATAAACTAGTAGGTATATTGCTATCAGCAGCCTTTTTGTGACTCTGGGGGAGGCTGACTACCCTGATACTGACTATTCTGACATCAACTGGTGTACTACAATACAATCCTCCAGATAGAAATACAAATCCCACCTGGAGTCAGTATGGACCTCACAAGTTAAAAAGCACAGTGTCCGGCAAGACTTTCCCTACTTCAGATGCCAGCTGCAAGTGGGGTCCCAGCCATTCATGCTTCTAACCAACTGGCTATAGATCTGTGGGTTCCCAGTTTTAATAACTTTCTAGAATGACTAATGGAAGTTGGGAAAGTACTATCCTTATGGTTATAGTTTTATATAAAGGATAAAAATCAGGAACATGGGGTAAGGTCTGGGAGGGTCCCGAACATGGAGGACCTGTCTCCCTCAACCTCCCCGCCCCTCTCCCCATCCCCATCCCCATTTGAATCAGAGTGCTTCAGTCTCCTTGTGAGTCAGTGTGTTCACCAACCAGGAAGTTCCACTGAACTTGAACTTCTGCATCTCTGGATTTCTCTTGGTGTTTCATTCTGTAGGCAAGATTTATTAAACATTGGCCACATTGGTTAAACTCAGTCTTCAGCTCCCTTCCCCTTCTTGGAGGTGGGACTGGCTCAAAACCCTAACTCTCTTATCACATGGGTGGTCTTTCTGGTGACCAGCCCCAGTCTAGGGCCACCTTGTTAGCGTAAACTCAGGTGGGATCCAAGCGGCTTGTGAAAGACAAAGACAGGGACACCTGGATGGCTCAGCGGTTGAGCGTTTGGCTCAAGGCGTGATCCCAGGGTCCTGGCATCAAGTCCCACATCGGGTTCCCTGTGTGGAGCCTGCTTCTCCCTCTGCCTGTGTCTCTACCTGTGTCTCTGCCTCTCTCTTTGTGTGTGTCTCTCATGAATAAATAAATAAAATCTTTAAAAAAAGAAAAGAAAAAGAAAAGAAGGACAAAGACAATCCAATCACCCAAGAAATCATAAGTTTTAGAAAGCCTTTGCCAGGAACCTAGGACAAAGACCAGATATATTCTTTATTATATGACACTGACCTGCATATAAACCTCTTGGAAGAAAGCATTGATAGGAGAACAGGAGAGACACAAAGCTGGAGCTCTGGTTAAACTGCATCCGGAGTCCACTGTAATTTGGACTCTATGAAATTTGAGACAGTGCCTTTCTCACTGTTTTAGGCAGTATCAGTTTTTTTCATTTGCAGCTAATTGATCTTGTATTTGTTATTACACTTTGAGCTGCAGTAAACAGACAACCTATCTAAAAATAGCATTTTATGATTCCACATAATAAAAAGTCTGCAGGTAAAACACATTTAGAGTTTTTCTTTCTAAGATTTTATTTCTTTATTTGAGAGAGAGAGGGAGCATGAGCGAGGCGAGAGGCAGAGGGAGAAGCAGACTCCCCACTGAGCAGAGAGCAGTGGATCCCAGGCTGCTGAGATCATGGCCTGACCCGAAGACAGCTGTTTAACCAACTGAACCACCCAGGTGCCCCTAGAGTTTTGTTTTTTTTTTTTTTAGTTTATTTATTTATTTAAGTAATCTCTACATTCAGTGTGGGGCTTAAACCCATGATCCTGAGATCAAAAGTCACATGCTGGGGAACACCTGAGTGGCTCAGTGGTTGAGTATCTGCCTTTGGCTCAGGGTGTGTTTCTGGAGACCCAGGATTGAGTCCCACATCAGGCTCCCTGCAGGGAGCCTGCTTCTCCCTCTGCCTATGTCTCTGCCTTTGTCTCTCATGAATAAATAAAATCTTAAAAAAAAAAAAAAAAAGTCACATGCTCTTCCAGCTGAGCCAGCTAGGTGCCCCTAGAGTTTTCATTTTAAGGTTGGTACTAGGTGAGATGAGTGAGGTACCTGCCTTGGCATAAAGTTTAAGGGGGTGCAAAAAATTCAGTAACAAAAATAAATAGTATTTAATGCAATATTTTTAGAAATGAAAATACACACACTCATGATGGAAAAACTATGAAGTTTTAAATAATAGCAGAATCAGCACTACTGATTTTTCCTCTTGCCTCAGGATTTCCTATTGCTTCATATGGTATTGTTACTTTCCTGTCTATTTCATATTTTGGTATTTTGTTCATTGTAGATTTTTTTTAAAGACTTTGTTTATTTATTTAAGAGAAAGAGAACACGACCCCAGAGGGAAGGGCGGAGGAAGAAACAGACTCTCTGCTGAATGTGAAGCCCAGTGTGGGGCTTGATCCCAGGACCTTACCAATCATGACCAAAGTAGAAGGCAGACGCTTAACCAACTGAGCCACCCAAACCCCCCCTCATTGTGGATTTTTTAAAAAGACTTTATTTATTTATTCATGAGAGACACAGAGAGAGGCAGAGACATAGGCAAAGGGAGGAGCAGGGTCCATGCAGGGAGCCCAATGTGGGACTCGATCCTGGCACTCCAGGATCATGCCCTGAGCTGAAGACAGACATTTAACCGCTGAGCCACCCAGGTGGGGCTCATTCCACAATTCCTCATTGCAGATTTCTTGCATTAACTTTCATTTTCAAAATATTGCACTAAACCCTGTTTATCTTGATCACTGAGATTTTTGACACCCCCTTAAATTTTGCACCTCAGATAAACGCTTCCCTTACCTCACCCTTGTCTCAGCCGCATTTTCACTATTTCATCCTCAGAATGTGGTTTTAGACCTCAGATATTTCCCTTCAGTATTGTAAAGCAACTGCTCCAAGAACAAAAGCATCAAATAGAAACAAAGGAATGTTTTTGTCTGTGCATCTTTTTTCAGAAAAAAAGACTTTCCCAGAAGCCCCTTCTGGGAAAGCCTTCTTTCCCAGAAGAAGAATAAGGAAAGAAGTAGTCTTTCCTTATTGGCCAGAATGTTACCCACATGCCCACATCCATACCTATCATCAACAGGGCTGTGGAAGGCCCGAGCTTGGCTTGGAGCAATTAGGGTCTGGGCCTGGGGAGAGTGTCACTGGGCCTGGGGAGAGCATCATGGTCCCTG
The DNA here is from genome assembly GCF_053574225.1 of Canis aureus. Lineage (NCBI taxonomy): Eukaryota > Metazoa > Chordata > Mammalia > Carnivora > Canidae > Canis > Canis aureus. The sequence continues at coordinate 36,948,199 of NC_135630.1, forward strand.
AGCACATGGCCTTGTGGTGTTGGATGCCTAATCAAGCTCAGGGCTTGACCTCAAAGAACACACTCTGTGTTAGTTAGTTAGCTTGGGCTGCCATAACAAAATACCACAGACTGGCTGGCTTAAACAGCAGAAGTTAATTTTCCCACAATCCCAGAAGCTGGAAGTCCAGTAGCAAAGTTCTGACTGATTTGGTTTCGGGGCAGACTCTCTTTCTTGCTTTTAGACAGCCACATTTCTCTATGTCATCATATGGTCTTTCCTAAGTGTGTTGCTGGAGGGTGGAGGAAAATCTTTCCCTGCCACTTGTCTCTTCTTACCAGGACACTAATCCTATGGGACCCAGGGCCCACCCATATGACATCATTTAACCTTAATTACTTCCCTAGAGGGTCCATCTCCAAATACAGCCAGCACTGTGGATTAACATTTCAACATACTCATTTGAGGGAGACACATTCTGTCCATAACACATGCTATATAAAGTTCAAACACAAGCCTCACTAACCGATGGTGTTAGAAGTTGGGAGAGGTGTCACCTTTGTTATTATGGGGGTGGAGAGGGAAGCAGTGATTGGAAGGAAGCACAAGGCAGCTTCTGGCATACAAGTTATGTTCCATTTCTTTTCTTTTCTTTTTTTAGATTTCATTTATTTATTCATGAGAGACACACAGAGAAAGACAGAGACATAGGCAGAGGGAAAAGCAGGCTCCCTATGGGGAGCTCAATCCCAAGACCCCAGGATCACAACCTGAGCCAAAGGCAGACAATCAACCACTGAGGCACCCAGGTGTGCCCAAGTTATGCTCCATTTCTTAATCTGGGTTTTCTCTACAGGGATACGCTCACCATCAAGCCGAATGTGATGGTTTGCGCATTTTTCTGCATGTAGATTATAGCCGTGCTCCTTGAAGTGTGGTCCCCAGCCAAGCAGCATCCATGTCACCCGGGAGCTTGTGAGAGCTACAGAATCTCATGTTCCACCTACTGAATCAGAAATCGCATTTTAATAAGATCGCCGGGTGATGCACACATGTATTAAAGTTTGGGAGACACGATGTTAAATGTCAGTTTTTATTGATTGATTGATTGATTGATTGATTTTAATTTTTTCTTTTATTTATTCATGATAGTCACAGAGAGAGAGAGAGAGAGGCAGAGACACAGGCAGAGGGAGAAGCAGGCTCCATGCAGGGAGCCCAACATGGGATTCGATCCCGGGTCTCCAGGATCGTGCCCTGGGCCAAAGGCAAGCACCAAACCGCTGCGCCACCCAGGGATCCCAAATGTCAGTTTTTAAACTGCTTTTATAGGGACACCTGAAGGGTTCAGTCGGTTGAGCGTCTCACTCTTGCTTTCAGCTCAGGTCATGATCTCATGAGTTGTGGGACTGAGCCCCGTGTCACACTCCTCGCTTAGTGGAAAATTCTCTCCCTCTACCCCTTCCCCCATTCTCTCTCTTTCTCAGTGAATAGATGAATCTTAAACACACACACACACACACACACACGTGCACACACACGCACACACGTGCGCACACATACATACACACAAACCTGCTTTTACAGAAAACACCAGAGCTCTGCCAGCAGCTAAGAAGGTGGGAGGGAATGGGTTTGGGCAGAAAACAAACAGCAATGGCTTTCTGTCTGACACATGCATGTGCTGACTCTCAGGCCAAGTGATCCACTCTTGACAGCAATGAACTGTGTCCAGTTCCTTTTTGACCCTCCATGGGGCTCACCAAGAGGTGCTTACCATTCTCTATCCACTGGCAATTTTCCCTACTATTTCTCTCCCTATGTTTACCTTTTCTTCACTTCCCTTCTGTCTTAGCCCATCCGGGCTGCTATAACAAATAGACCTCAGATGAGATGACTTAAACAGCCGACTTGTATTCCTCACCTGGAAGTCCAAGATCAAGGTGCTGGTAGACTCTGCGTCCAAGGAGAGCCTGCTCTCTGATTCATAAAGGCCTGTCCTCTCCCTGTGTCTTCCCGTGGTGGAAGGGGCAAGGTAGCTCTCTGGGGTCCTTTTTACATGGGCACTAATCTCGTGTATGAGGGCTCTATCCTCATGACCTAATCACTGCCAACCACCCCCCCCCCCCAACTCTTAATACCATCATACTTAGGATTAGGTTTCAGTGTGTGGATTTTGGGGCCGGTGGAGGGGGAGACAAACATTGAGTCTATAGCACCTTCCTCTTCCCTCACAATCAGTTTTTCTGTACCCTTTCAGGGGCTCACACAGCCACCACAGGCTCAAGACATCATGGATGCTAACCTGTTCTTGTGGCAAGGACAGTGAGGAAGTAGGTAGTCAGAGGGCAATTCCTTTGAAATGTGACCCTCATTCCTTTGATGATAGTAAAGAATCCTCCAGGGACTTTGGGGGAACTGGTAAGAAAATCTTTCCCTCAGTGAGAAACATGGAAGCAAAGGCCCCAAGTAACTTGTCTTATTGACAATAACCAAGCACTTGCCCACCTCAGCAAAGCCGTCAGATTGAAGCCAGAGTCCTGGTCCCTGGTTAAATTGCTCATTTCAGGGCCAGTGGGGGTAGGGGTGGGGGGTGAGAGGAGGTGTCTGGAGGTGGGTGTATGGTGCCACACATGGCTAAATCTTTCACCCATGTGAATGGGGGGTGGGTGGTAGCACCTACATCCACCTAACATTCCAGAAACACTACTTTGTAAGGGATATTGGTTCTGCAAAAATATATGTTTTGCCAGAAGAAACATAAACTGGGAATTGAAACTCCAGAAACATGGGAATCATAGGAACTGTACAGTTTATTGCTTTTGCTCTGATTTAAAATAAAAATTCTGCTTATGACTCCTGCCTACAGTTTGAGCTCTCTCAGACCCATTTGGGACATTCCCCCCCTCACCTGCCATGTTGATGCTAAAGAGTCTGTAGCAACAGCAGAAGGAAATACTCAGATTTAGCCAAGCAGGCAGGCAGGAGCACAGAAAGGGGCTTCCAGTAATATGCATCAGGCACATCCTCCTTTTAAAGTCTTAGGTCAGGGGATCCCTCGGTGGCTCAGCGGTTTGGCGCCTGCCTTCAGCCCAGGGCATGATCCTGGAGTCCGGAGATCGAGTCCCACGTCGGGCTCCCTGCATGGAGCCTGCTTCTCCCTCTGCCTGTGTCTCTGCCTCTCTATGTGTGTGTCTCATGAATAAATAAATAAAATCTTTAAAAAATAAAATAAAATAAATAAAGTCTTAGGTCAGGGGTAAAGGTGGACAATGTGGTCAGTGAAAGAGGTTCCAGACAAAAAGGAGCATCACCAGTCAGGGTCCAAGTAAAGGTTCCTGAGTAACTCAGGACTCCTTCAGGGAGGCAACAGCCTGCCCCACACCCCCGGTAATCATAAGCTGTAGTATCTCATGGGCATGTGACCTGTGTAGTCACACAGGGCTCCAGGCTCAGAAGAGCCCTGTCAGTGTCTCAAAACTCTTCCTAAGTTTGAAGGGCCCAATATTTTCACTTTGCACTGGGCTACACACAGTGTAGCCAATATCCCACATGAGAATAGCCAGCAAAGGGAGCCGTCTTATCCCCTCACTCTGAGGTCCATGGTGTCCCATGAAGAACCCAACTCAACTTATCCTGTGTCTTCCTGTCCCCAGAACTAACTGCCTTCTTGTTCTCCGGCTGACTGCTTCATGCCTTCTCCGAGTCTTGTTTCCAATCTTCTGCTGTACATCCCTACAGCATTTGTTTCTTGCTGCTGTAACAAGTTACTATAAGGTTGGCAGCTTAAACAACACAAATTTATTATCTTATAGTTCTGCAGCTTAGAAATCCCATATTGGGGGGGCACCTGGGTGGCTCAGTGGTTGAGCATCTGCCTTTGGAGTCCGGGGATCAAGTCCTGCATTGGGCTCCCCACAGGGAGCCTGCTTCTCCCTCTGCCTGTGTCTCTGCCTCTCTATGTCTCCCATAAATAAATAAATAAAATCTTTAAAAAAAAAAAAGAGAAAAAGAAGTCCCAAATGGGTCTCACTGGGTTAAAATCCAGGTGTCTTCTCGATATTATGAAAGGAGAATCCATTTCTTGCATTGTCGAACTTCTTGAGGCTCCTTTTTTTCTGGTTGATAGAGCCGCCCTCCATCTTCAACGCCAGCAAGAGTGGGTGGAGTCCCTCCCTCTTTGGAACACCCTGGCCTCCCTCCTCTACTACTTTCAAGGACCTTGGCACTCCAGTGGGCTCTCCTGCATAATCCCCCTATGTCAACTGGTTAGTGATCTTAATTCCTCTTTGCCATGCAACCTAATGCACTCACAGTTCTGGGTATTAGGATGTGGACATCTGGTCACTATTCTGCCCACATCACTATCTTCATCCTTTTTTCTCCAACCTGGAGTCCCAGTTTATCTTGTCCCTTGGTGTGCTTTTTGCCCAGGGTGCTTTTTTCGTTTTTTTAAAGCGCCTTCATGCTAGCCATAAAGAGAAACAGATGAAATAAAGAAGGAGAGGGGAAAAAAAGGAGAGAGAAAAAAGGGCACATGGAAGGGAAGGGACAGGTAAACATTCTAGCAGCCTCTCAGCTTGTGATTTTACATTTTACAATTTTTTCAGTACCTTCATTTATTTCTTCTTCTTTTCTTTTTTCAGTAGACTCCATACCCAACGTGGGGCTTGAACTCACAGTCCTGAGATGGAGAGTCATGTGCCTCACTGACTGAGCCAGCCAGGGAGCTACGATGGTCAGTGGCTGAACCTCTGCCTTTGGCTCAGTTTGCGATCTTGGGGTCTGGGATCGAGTCCCACATCGGGCCTGCTTCTCCCTCTGCCTGTGTCTCTGCCTCTCTCTGTGTCTCTCATGAATAAATAAGTTTTTTAAAAATCTTAAAACCAAACAAACAAAAAAGAGAAGGAAACTATAAGAGAGACTCTTATTAACTGCATTGTCCTCTTCCACTCCTGGATGGGAAATCTATGCTCTGGACCAGATGAATGACCCAAGACCATTAAGTTCCCTGGAAAAGTCTTTATTCAGTCCCTCCTTTCAAGATCAGGATCCCTCTTCCTTTGAGGGGCCCGGGGGTAATTTGTGAATTAGTGCGAATGTGCCCCTGTGTATTCCTTATACTGCATCTTCCCCCAGCTGGGTTTTGAGCGTTGCAAACAAGAACTCTTGGGCAGATTGCAGAAAGAGGATCCTGGCTTGGAAAATGTTGCCAGCTGGTCTCGTACCCACATCTTTTCAGTAAATTTCTCTCAAGCATATGTACACATACAAATACGCCTTCTGTTGAAGGCAATGAAATAATCTTTCACCATGGAGGCTGGAGAAAATATGCTGAACCATGAAACTGAGACAGGGCTTTGGGTCTGGGCATGTTTTTCATGGAGCAAAGACTGTTGCCACCGCCTCTGACCAGTGCCGGACTTGGATATTCAGCAGGCTGGAGTGGCCCCTAGAAGCATTATTCTGAGTGTGGAAGCCCCCCTGGGACGTGCTCATCTCCTTCCCCGCCACCCTGGCTAAGGAGGCCCCACACTCAGCCCCGCACCGTCCCCGTTCACTACTCTCAGGGCGCAGACCATGGTTTGTGTGTTGTCTGTCTCCCCATAGGAATGTACGCGCCACGATCTGCTTCGTGCACGGATGAATCCCCAGCACGGAGATCTCGATGCTCAGTCCATCCTGTCTTTGTTCGGGCTCATCGGTTATTGAGTCTGTCCTGCCCACAGGGATAGCGCCTGCTGGTCCAGTTGGATCACCCTGGCCCCCGGGCCCTGGGCAGTGGCTTCTGACCTGTAGGCTCCTTCTCTTGGGAATCTGACCTAAGACACAGGGAAAGGCTGTGCTGGTGAGAGGCCACCCTGCAGGAGACCTGGGGTGACCCTGAGTCCCAGGGGAGCAGGGGAAGCCGGCGCTGCCAGGGCTGGGAGAGAGCAAGGAGGAAGCCAAGAGTTTGCTCCAAGGGCATGTGCCATCCAGGCAGAGACAAGGAGCAATGAGCCTCTTAGAACGCAGCTCCGAGGGTGCTCTCCAAGGAGTCATTGGGGCTGCGGGGAAACACAGAGGAGCAAACTTGTCTTCACTCTGGGGCAGGCCAGGAAGGCTGCCAGAGGAGAGGCCCTTGTGTAGAAACTTGGAGAATGAGTGAGAGTCTCCCAGGAGCAAGGGGATTACTTTAAAGGGGTCTGGGTTCTCAATCCCAACACTAGCACTGTGGGAGACACTTACTCTTGGTTTCTTCCTCTAGGGCAAGGGCGATAATAGCCTCCACGCCGTAGGCTTGCAGAATTACAACCGAGAGCCAAAGGGCCGCCTTCCGGACATTCAGTGGCAGGTAGCTCTCATTCAAGGGTAGGGGGGCACACGCTTCCTATCGTCTCTCTGCCCTCATTCTCTTCCTATTGCCTTGTCTGGGTTCAAAGCCTCTCCCCGCCTCCCAAGCTTGCACCTTGACTCTTGCCTTTGCCAACTTCATGGTCAAATCCCCGGGGCCTCAGCTAGGGCCCTACCCAGACCTTCTCCCAGCACCGCCCATGAACAGCAGCCTAAGCTTGCCTTTATCACCCGGACCTGGGGCTTCACTTGCAGCGGCCCACCCCGCTGCTGGCATGGTTCGTTCAGCTCTGCCTGGCCCCTGGGTACCCCCTTGTCCCCAACCTGCCACCTTGCCGCCACACATCTGAGTCCTTGAGCAGGCTGGGTCTCAGGCACAGGGGGGAGAAGCAGCTCGAAAAAGTGAACAGTCAAGTGGCATCCCATGATAAAAAAAATCTTCAGCTGCTGGTTTTGCTACTTTGGGGAAGTCAGCCACACTTTGTCCCCACCTTTCTTCTTGCCTATATTTCTCTCAGGGCTCTGGAAGGAGGATTCATGACCTCATGTCTCAGAAATGCTTTGAAGATGAGAAGCACTGAGCATTTTCCCAACAGCCCTCAATTTACTTTTTCAGCATTCTCTCTGGGTTGTCAAGCCTTTGTAGTTATTTTTATAAATAGCAATCGCTGGCTGCTTCCATTTTTACCCAGGGAAACTCCACCTCCAGCTGGAACTGGCTACCATCCTGCAGCAGACCAGCCACGGGGCTGGATTTGCCCCCATTTCTCCTGCCAATGTCTTCTTTCCATGTCCCTTTCAATACTGCAGACCCCCCTCTGCTGTCTCTTTTGTGCTTCCAACGTCACCTGTCTCCCTGTGGCTAAGCTCCTGATCCATCACAATTACTCCCCTCTCCACAACAAAGGTCAAGTTCTCCAGTATGGCACCCAGCATCCTCCATGATCTGGCCCAGGCTCACCTGCTTGACCACATCTCTTGCCTTTACCTTACCATGCCCAGGGCTCAAACATCCTGAGCTACCCTGCTCTTCAGGAAAGTGTCAGGATCAGTCACACCCCCGGGTGAGGAGAGAAGCCAGTTCCCAGAACAAAGAATCTGGTGGCAGGCTTGCCCCAGCAGGGAAGGACAGTGGGCTTCTTGATAGACTGATGTGCCTTTTTTAATAAAATATTTAAACCCTACTAATTGTATGAAGGATCATATAATGAACCACCTGGCTTACGTAATGAAATGTTACCTTTATTGTCTAGTAAACTCTTTTTTTCTTTCCAACTTTCCCCACCAGAGAAAACTTCTATCTTAAATCTGGTGTCTGATATTCTTTGAAAATGTCCCTTTTCTACAGGTTTTCAAAGGGGAACGTGTTGGTATCAGTGGCATACCAAGGGGTGAGAGTAGGGGCAATGATCTGCCCTGATGTAGGCAAGAAGGGGTGTGTTGTCTATAGAAAATTATAAAACCAACAATAAAACCATTTGCCATGCACTGAATTGTATCCCCTGCCCAGATTCATATGTTGAAGTGCTAATTCCCAGTGGGCTGGTATTAGAGATTTAGAGGTGGAGTCTTTGGGAGGCTGTTAGGTGTTTTTGTTTGTTTATTTTAAAGATTCTAATTCTTTATTTGAGAGAGAGAGAGAGAGAGAGAGAGAGCATGAAGGAGCAGCAGCAGAGGGAGAAGCAGACTCCCCTTTGAGCAGGGAGCCCAACATGGTGTTCGATCCCAGGACCCTGGGATCATGACCTGAGCTGAAGCCAGACGCTTAACCGACTGAGCCACCCAGGCTCCCCAGAGGTCATTAGGTTTCGATGAGACCCCCAGGATGGGGATGGGGTCAGAGAGCTGTCCTCTCTCCTCTCTCTCCCTCTCTCTCAGCCATGTGAGGACACAGCAAGAAGGCACCATCTGCAAGACAGTAGAGGGCTCTCACCAGGAACCAAATCTACCATCACCTTGATCTTGGACTTCTAGCCTCTAGCTGTGTGAGAAATAAATATCTGTTGCTTAAGCCACTTGGTCTATGGCATTTTGTTGCTTCAGCCTGAGTTGAACTAAGACTTCAGTAAAAGTAAGTCGGCTTTTTAGTACCAGCATATATGGGCAATTCTGAAGAATGTCAGTGATACAATAGTCCTCTGCAGCTGAGGCCGCTCCGACCACTCCCCTCCTGGGTACATCGTGGGTTGAGGTGAGTCTTGCTAAGATGGTGATGAACTTGAATCAGCAAGAAAGCAAGGGTTAGTTTGTTGGGAAGGTGACTAAAATATTGGTGGGTAAATCTCATAAGGATATGTACAGTAACTTAACATTGATATAAAGTCTGAAGGCACACAAAACAACACTATATATTATTTAGATATATACACATACATATATAACCAAAGCGTAAACATTTTCCTAGAAATCACCTAGAGCGCAGATAGTGACTGAACTTCGATGACTGTCAGCCCATCATATATTTATGTATGTAACTCCAAAGTAAGACAACTGTTTCTTTTAAAAATCATTGCTAATCCAGATTCCTCACTGCCATCACTATCCTCAGTGAATCCATATTCTGTAGCCACTGCTCCAAGAATGCCACTGGTTAACTCTGTACCCCCCAGTTTGACTGTGTAAGGCTTGATTTCTTTGCTAAAAAAATCATACGATTGTCTTACCTTTGTATAGTCTTTTCATTTATTACATATTTTATTCTCACAGTAGATCCATGAGGGTGTTTCTTTGTTAGCGTCTTCATTAGACCTGAATGGTATAGGACAGCAAGTATGCACGTCTTTTGAATGGGCCTGTAGTAGCTATAAGGTGTCTGATCCAGGCCAGGCTCAGGTGTGGACTCTGGGCTCTGAACTCAGGGCTGACACTGCCCCTTGGGTTGATATATGCTCCACATTTTTCCATTCCTTCCTGGGCCAGTGGGTATCCAGGGCCACTTCCTGTCATGGTGAATGTCAGGAGTACAAGAGCATGAGCAGAAATGCATGATGCCTTTCCAGGGCCTGGCTGGTGGCTGTCACTCTGTCACTGTGATCTGCATTCCATGCGACAAACAAGTCTAGACTATGTTAGTCAGCCCGGGGTGCCATAACAAAATACCACAGATCGGTGGCTTAAACAACAGAAATGTATTTCCTCATGGTTCTAGAGGCTGGAAGTCCAAGATCAAAGTGTCAGGTTTTGTTTCTCCTGAGGCCCCTTTCCTGGGCTTGCAGATGGCCTCCTTCTATGTCCTCACATGGTCTTCCCTCTGTGCAGCTTTTCAATTAGTGAAGGAGACTGCCCTCAGGAAAAAAAAAAAAAAAGCCTATCCATGTTTCAAATCCCAGGGGACAAGAAAATCTGAGCCTTGTTCAAGAGCATCAGCATCCCCAGGATATGCGTGTTTCTGCCCAGAAGAGCTGCTTGCTTTCTGAAAGCTGCTGTTCCATTCCACATTTTATGGACTGCCTGTGTGCCAGGTGTTCTAGGAATATTACTCCATTGAACATTTGCAACCACCCAGCATGAAGGCATTATTACCCTCATCTTACAGATGAGAAAACGGGAAACTAGATGAAGCAACCGACTTCACATTTGGAACTCCGTGGGGGACAAACATGAAATGGGTTTTTTTCCCCCTTCAAATCTTTTAAAAATGTATATCAAATCTCCTTTCATAATCCTTTTTTTTTAAAGATTTTATTTATTTATTCACGAGACACACACAGAGAGAGGCAGAGACACAGGCAGGAGAAGCAGGCTCTCTGAGGGTAACCGGATGTGGGACTTGATCCCTGGTCTCCAGGATCACGCCCCAGGCTGAAGGTGGTGCTAAACTGCTGAGCCACCTGGGCTGCCCTCCTTTCATAATCTTTAGTAGAATCAGGGCTAATCCCATGCTCCTAGCTTTGTGGTTGCTTTCAGGTATTAAACATAATCCTCCTGTCCTAGCTCGTTCCTTCTTAAAATCTTAAATGGTGACTCTGATGTCATGCTCCCTGCCTGCCCTTCTTGCAGCACCAGTCTGCTGGTAGCTGGGAGCCTGGGAGTGCAGGGGTGGGGGGTGGCAGATTGCTCTTCACACCTCTCCTCACTGCCCCCCATACCTCAGAGACTTGAAGAAGGGGTGGCCTCCTTCTATGGATAAGAGTCTTTTTTGCCTCACTGGGCCTCAAGTGCAACCTCTTCTGTGGGTTTTGTGGCTTCTCTATTGCTGTTCTGAGGATGGCAGGTGTCCAAAAGCCATCTCTCAACAGGAATAACTGTGGGCCCCTCCCTCTGCCTCTTCTCAGAGGAAGTGCTGGTAGGACAGCTCAAGGAACCCATGGCCCCAACGAAACTCATGGGTCCCTCTTGGGCACACAAGCCACTACACTGTGACCTCTCTGTCTTGCCCCAAAGCCTCCCTCCAACCCAGGAACATGCTGCTTGCAGGCACCCCGCATCTCAAAGGGCAATTCTCTTGTAGGGCCTCCCTTAACTGAGGAGGAACAGAGCAAAACATTCCTCAGCACGGAGCCTCCTGCAGCTCACTAGTTGTGCTCCACTCACACAGTCTGAGGTGGTGGGAAGGCTTAGATGTGGCTGGGACCCTCAGGGCTGAGTGGTGACATTTAACCCATTAAGTGTCATGTATTTATTTTTATTGCTGTGAAATTCACATAACATCACAGTGGAGCAGCTCAGTGGCATTTAGTACATTCACAATGTAGTGCAACCACCTTATCAATCTGGTTTCCAAACATTTACACCGCCCCAAAATAAAACCCTACACCACTAACGGGTTATTCCCCATTCCTCCCTCTCTCCCCCAGCCCCTGGCAACCACCAGTCTACCTTCTGTCTCTACGGGTTTACAGGTCTAGTGTATTTTGACATTTTCTTTTGGGGACTGCTTTCCCTAAGACTAGCAGGCTGACTCCAGCAGTCATCACCAAATGGCTCCTGGTACCCAGTGGATCAGACTCCCTGAAAATTCAAAGGGATAGTGGTATGGGGTGGGATTTTTAGCCAATTGTTTGCTTTCAACAACCATCTCTCAATGGCCACAACTGCACTCTCCTCAAGCGGTTAAAAATCAGATTCATAGCTGTAACAACCTGGGAGGCAACAGCCACTTTGGGGAGCATTTCCTGTGTTTTACAGTGTTAGATGCTGTCAGAGAATGGAAAGACAAAGGTGTGTGATCTCGTAGAAAATCCACCACAAGTGGGTGCCTGTCTGTTGGCAGCTTGCTGCATGTCCTCACATAAATTATTTAGTTTCCCCGAGTCTCAGTTTTCTCATCTGTGAAATGGGTGGTGACATACTACTGACTCAAGTTGTAAAGCTATCCAAAAGAAACACCAAGGCTTAGAATGAGATGACCTTTAAGATCCCTGTGTGGTTGGAAGCCATTAAGAGGTTTAGGTTTTGCTTCCATCTGTTTGGTTTTTTTTTTTGTTTTTTTTTTTAGATTTTATTTATTTATTCATGAGAGACACAGAAAGAAAGAGGCAAAGACACCGGCAGAGGGAGAAGCAGGCTCCCTGCAGGGAGCCTGATGTGGGAGTTGATCCTGGAACTCTAGGATCACGCCCTGGGCTGAAGGCAGCCACTCAACTGCTGAGCCACCCAGGGATCCCTCCATCTGATTTTAAACACTATTAGGGAAACAAAACAAACAAATGTAGAGGCCATTACAAAAAGTCAAGTACCAAGCTGAGTCATGTTGACTCCGACTCTGTGGTGGTCCAGAGAAGGGACCAGAGAGTCTGTGCCTGGGAGAGAAGGGGACCAAGCTGAAGAAGCAGTTTGTCTAGGGGGCTCTGTGAGAGGTGGGCACAAGCAGGGAGACCCAGGGGCTCTGTGCTGCTGTGCTAGCAATCCCAAGTATGTATGTGTGTGTGTGTGTGTTGTGCACATGCATGCACTCACGTGCAACCGCATACCTAAGACACCCTGTATGAGGACTGTTCAAGATTAAAAGACAGTCAGAAAAAAAAAAAAAAGACACTTAGGAAACATATCTACCAGATGCAATGTGTGGACCTTATTTAAATCCTAATTCGAGGGGCGCCTGGGTGGCTCCATGGTTGAGTGGCTGCCTTTGGTTCACGTCGTGATCCTAGAGTCCTGGATCTAGTCCCGCATTAGGTTCCCCGCAGGGAGCTTGCTTCTCCCTCTGCCTGTGTCTCCTACCTCTCTCTGTATCTTTCATGAATAAATAAATTAAATCTTAAAAAAAAAATCCTAATTTGAACAAACCAACTGTAAAATAGACATCTTTGGAACAATTGGGAGAATTTGAATGTGAATTGGGTGTTAGATGTCCATAAGGAACTTTTGCTCATTTTGTTAGGTGTGCTAATGTGTGAACATAGGTGAGAACTATTTAAATATGCTTGTTATGTCCTTAATTGTTTTGAGATACATGCTGAAATCATTTAACAACATCAAGATGTCTGGGATTTTTTTTTTTCCCCACAAAGATAAAAATAGATGAAGGAAGGACGGCAGAGTGGTAATTACTGTTAAATGTAAGTGATGGCTGTTCAGTGTTTACTGTATGGCTTCTCTAAGTCGGGCTCTAAGCAGAATGCAAACAGCACCTGATCATGTAAAACACAGGGACTTGAGGCCGACTATTGGCTACAAAGGAGATGGGAGACTGGGGAGCCCAGCTGAGGACCCAGAGATTAGTGTCGGCCACCGCCAGCCAGCCTGGGGTTGGAGGGACAACACAAGAAGGTGCTACCTCTGGAACTGCTTAGCAAAGTGGGGTCACTTAGCCAAGTAGAAACTACAACAGCCCTTTCATGGGGAAAGGGCACCAGAGGCATGGGGGGAGCTACCCCTACTGCAGGGACACTCTCCAAGGCAGAAAGGGAAAGAAACACCCTCTTTGTCCCTTCAACTCGCTCTCCAGTCTCCCATTGGTGCTCCCTCTCAGTCAAGCCCACAGTACGATCAAAATGAAGATGAGGGTCAGCCCCCTGCAACACAGAGAGGAGTAGGGTGAGGACAAGTGGCATGCATCTGAGGGCAGACAGGTCCAAGGCCTGTGCATTATTCCCTCTACATCTGTGCACATTTTTAAGAACAGAAGGATAAGAGACCTCTACCCTAAAACATTATTTGCACAATATCTCATTGAGGCTTGCCATGAAGACCCCTTGCTATCCTCTTACCAGAGCCCTGGACAGTAGGACTTTTGGGGAAGAAAAATCATTAGTTCCATTTTTTAAAAAGATTTTTAAATTTATTCATGAGTGACACAGAGAGAGATGTAGAGACATAGGCAGAGGGAGAAGCAGGCTCCCAGCTGGGAGCTGGATTCCACCCTGGATCATGACCTAATTCAAAGGCAGATGCTCAACCACTGAGCCACTGAAGTGTCCCCATTGGTTCCACTTTAAGGCAGCCTCTGGTTGCTCAGATAATGCCTTTCTGGCAAATAAACCAAGCCTGTTGACAAAGATCCAGAAAGAATCAACTGTTGTCATTTGGAAAACCATCAGCTTTGAGAAGCCATGAAGATTTGGCCTAAGACCCCACAGTAGCCCTGCTGGTGACCTACTCCAAATACATTTTGCATCTTCCTTTCTTTAAATATTTTATTTATTCATTTATTTTAGAGAGAGAGTATGAGTGGGTGGAGGGGCAGAGGGGGCGGGAGAGGGAGACAGAATCTAAAGTAGACTCTGGGCTGAGCATGGAGCCGATGTGGGGCTTGATCCCATGACTACTTGGAGATCATGAGCTGAGCCAAAAACAAGAGTCAGACACTCAACCGACTAAGCCACCCAGGTGCCCCAACATTTCCCATCTTTCTACTAACAGTGCCTAGATTTTGTTCCTCCTGACAATGTGCTCCCAAATGAATTTCTCTAGCTCTCTTGGAGTTATTGCTAACTGTGTGATTACATTTTGCCCAATATGATATAAGTGGAAATCCTTGGGGAAGGCCATCTTTCCAGAATAAAAATGCAAGTCTCTTTGCTCTGCCTGCCTCTCCTTGTGTGGGATGCGGATGCAATGCTGGTGACATAGCAGCAGTCCTGTGACCATCAGGACTAAAGTTAGATGCTGGAGGAACAGCTGTACTAGCCATGGACTGCCTAGCCCCAGGCTTCTTGTTAGATGATTAGAAGAAATGACTTACCTGTTCAAGTCACTGGTTGCTGGATCTTGTGTGACTTGCAGTTGAAGACATACCTTGACTAAAGCAAGAAATATGCTCTGACTCAAGAAAAGTGAGTAAATTGGTTACCAAGGCAGAGATTAGCACGCACGCGCACACACACACACACACACACACACACAGGGCTCTGAGCAGACTGGAGTGAGAGAGTTTCTTTTATGCTGACTTTGAAGGAGGAAGAGGGCCACTTGGCAAGGAACCGTGGGTAGCCTCCAAGAGCTGAGAGGGGCTCTTTCCGACAGCCAGCCAGAAAACAAGGACCTAAGTCTACATCCGAGGAGATGGATCCTGCCCACGACCTGAATGAGTCTGTGAGATCTCCAGGATGGGCAACAGTGTGTGCCCAGGCTCTGAGGCCAGCCCCAGTGAAGCCTCCAGAGAAGAAGGTGGCCCACCAGCACCTCGGGCATCATCTGTGAGTACCCAGACAGCAGATGCAGTGGGTCTGTGCCCAGAAACTCTGAGGTGATAAATGCGCACGGTTTCAGGCCACTGGGTTTTTAGGGATTTCTTACACAGCAATAACCGATATGCTGGGATAGGGAATAAAGATACTGCAGTGAAAGAGGGGAGCTGGTGATGAGTCTTCCCAGGACCCAGCTAGGGGAGGGTCGATCTGGGCAGAACGTTCATTTGTTCATTCACTGATTTGCCAACCACTTATTAAGGGCCACTGCTATGTGCCAGGCGTGAGGCAACAGTATGAAGCTGTTGCGTCTCACGTCCCATTTCGTACTGTGCAGGCCTAGCAGGAGCTACCCACTGCGGCCGCGGTGGAAGGGATGAAACGGGACTCACAGGCGTGCAGTTCCCATGACGACCTGGGCCCGGGGCCAGATCCTTTACATATACTGACTCATCATCGATCACCACAACGGCTCTTAAGACAGGCATTAATATAATCATTTTACAGATTAAAAAAACTGAGGTCACACCGTGTAGCGCTGGGAGCCTAGGAAGGGAAGCCGGCTCCTCCCATTCTAAGTTGGGGTGGAATTTGCCGTAGGGAAAAATCAGGTCATCTGAGCGCCTGTGGCCTACTTTACCAAGCAGCCTCCTCCTCCTCCTCCTCCACTCGCTCTTCTTCTCAGAAGCGTATCCTTCAAGAGTTACAGTATCCTGCATTCACAAACTACAATCTGGGAATAGCTTCTGGAAATGCTTGAACGGAACAAATATCTGGTGGGCCCTCTTCACTTTTTCTTTGTCAGCATGTTCTTCCCCTTCCATAAAGACATTATTAGAATGTCCCTTTCAAATGCTTTCTAAATTTGAATCCAGTGTCAACCCATCTCTCCATTTCATTCCACCGCATTGCTGTGAGCGCTGTGAAATAGGAGGATAAAGCGCTGGGGCCTTTTTTTTTTTCTTCCTATATAAAGCTTTGTGTTCTTCTCTTTTCACTTAACGTGTGTATTAGTCAGGATCCTGGCAGGAAACAGCATTCACTCTGATGGTTCAAATGAAGAGCCATTTAGTGAGGGATGATTTACAGAGATGCAGGTCCATGTAAGGGAACTGGCAAGAGATGCTGGGCCCCCAGGAGCGGGCCAGAGCAGGAAGCTCTTCCTGCCATCAGAGCCAAAAGGGCCAGGGGAGAAATTGATGGGAAGAGAGCCCAGAGAGGGTGGCAGGCTGAGCAGGGAGTCCTAGAGGAGCAGAGGTGAGGAAAACAGGAGAAGACACATCCCAGCCTGTCTCTCCTCCTGCCCTTCCATCTCCTGCTGGTGTCTCCCCTTGGCTGAACCCAGCCTGCTGTCAGAGGGCAAAGGGACAGGGACGAAGCATTGCACTGGGCAGTTGTGGGGTACAGAAAATGATTCTGGAAGGACAAGTGGAGAAGAATTAGCATATTATATTATGAACACTATCCCATGGCATTAAATATCCTTTGAAGACAGTGTGGGGTTTTTTTTTTTTGGTTCTTTTCTTTTAAAGTAGGTTCCAGGCCCAGTGTGGAGCCCAACACGGGGCTCAAACTCATGACCCTGAGATCATGACCTGAGTTGAGACCAAGAGTCGGATGAGCCACCCAAGCACCCCTGAATGACTACATATTTCATCATGGGGTGAGTCTATAATTTATTATTAGAAGTATCAATATTAGTAGCAGTAGGGGCGCCTGGCCGGCTCTGTCTGTAGAGCATGCAACTCTTTCAGGTCGTGAGTTCAAGCCCCACAGTGGACGTAGAGCCTACTTAAAAAAAAGAAAATTAGTAGTGGAGGTAATAGCAGTAAATCAGAGGGTACTAAGATTGGTCTCTGTCCAATTACTGCAATGGTGCCTTTGCTCATCATTTAAGTTTCCATACCTGCCATTGTAAGTGACAGAATTCAGGGAGGTGTCTCCACAGTTGGAAGGCTTGCAGAGTCCATGGGAGAAGCTTCAGCTCTGCCTCCCTCCCCAGAAGCCACCTTGGGCCAGCAGATCTGACCTTTCTTTGGCTACTTGCATGCACAGGAGAAAGCTCCGGTGCCACCTGAAAGGACTGTTCTGAGAAATTGCAGGGTCGAGGGAGGGCGGATGGATGCCCAGGGGTGGGTCCGATGCTCAGAAAGGAGCCCACTCCCTAGGAGACAATTAAATATGGGGAGACTCAGCATTTGGGTTTCCCCCCATCCTCCTCCAGGGCTCCTGGTCCTCAGGCTGTGGCAGTCTTGCTCCCCCTGCTGGCCAGCCAGGGCACCTACAGGAAACTGCGCGGGCCAGGCTCCTGCAGGTCCTGAGCAGTAGTGGCCACGCTGCGCGGTGCCCAGTTTGTACCCAGCCTCTGGGACTAGCCCCTGGAAAAGTTCCCACAGGGTTTCGAGCACCTGAGGGATGCCTTGGACTCACCTTCCTGGAACAGATAATTGTTTTGGCTACAACTGGATCTCTTGGACACTGGTGAAAATTTAAACCAGCACACATACGGAGAAACCTCAATTTTTTGCTTCAGCCTCACCTCCACCAGGAAGCCTTCCATGACCACATCCACCAGCCTCCCAGTGTAATCGGCATGCTCCTTTCCCCCTCTTCCTGTAGCACTTTTGTTTGCCTCTGCCTCAGGTGAACAAGAAAGGTACATTTCTCTTTTGAAGTCCAGTTCCTCCATGAGATCCCAGTAACTTGATTTCAATCACTTCAAAGTGTTGAAAAAAAAAAAAAAAAAAACCAAACCCAGAGGCCCAAAATTGTGTCACTTGGGCCAGGCGAAGTCACCAAACCAGGCTTAATACCTAACCTGATTGCAGTTTCAACCTCCCCCCAAACTAAGTTTGAACCTTTCAATCAGGAATTTTCACCTGCAAAAGATGACCCTCTGCCCTTCCTCCTAAGGAAAAGTGACCTTGCCTCAAACGATCCTTTCTTTTGCTAAGAACTTTCTTGCCCCGCCCTCCTTCCTATAAACACCTCTCATTTTGTACAGCTTCTGGGAACTCCCCTCTAGGAGCTAGATGGGATGATGCCTGTTGGTTTTAATAAAGCCAATTAGAACTTCAAATTTACTTGATTGAGCTTTGTTTTTACTTTTCTTTTTTAAAGATTTTATTTATTTATTTGTTTATTTATTCATCATTCATTCATTCATTCATTCATTCATGAGACACGCAGGGAGAGACAGAGACACAGGCAGAAGAAGAAGCAGGCTCCCTGCGGGGAGCTCGATGCAGGACTCGATCCCAGGACCCCGGGATCACAACCGGAGCCAAAGGCAGACGCTCAACCACTGAGCCCCCCAGGTGCCCCTGGTGAGATGCTCCTTGTCCGCGGTCATAGTGTCCTGACTTCGGGCTCCTTCACTGCTTGGCTTTGGACCCCTGGGACCCCCTTCTGTGCCCCCGTCACTTGGCAGGGGCACCGGCTTTTCTGCAAGAACCACCGAGGGCAAGATAAAGCCAAGCTCTTTCAGTTGGTCCCTCCCCCACCTGGGGCCTCCCGGGGCAGCAACCCCCCCCCCCCCATCCCGTCGCTCCACCTGGTCCCGCCACACCCCTGCGCTCAGGGGCTCCGCTCAGGAAGCCGGGCCCAGCGCGCCTCCCTCCTCCCCCCTCCCCTGCATCGCGTCCCCTTGACCCAGCGGCCCAGCCGGGGAATCGAAGCGGGGCCGGAAACCTTGCTCTAATTCCGGGTGGTTTACTCCCCGGTCTTTTGTCCAAGCCCGAGGGACTCAGCCCCAACGGTCCGGGAGGGCTGTGGAAAACAAAAGCCAGGAAGTGACTGCTTTTATTCTGCTCTCGGCTCTCCCAGGAGCTGCAGCGGGAGCTGGTTTAAATGGGGGAGGTGAAAGGAAGCCGGGAAAGGGGGTGGCGAATGTTAGAGAAATCACCTAACGGCCCAAAAGTGTCCTGCCACCCCGCCTTCTGGCACTTGATCTTGCCTCACCTGCCCTCGCCCATCCTGTCCCCAAGAGGGGGAGGGTGGGGCGGGGGTGGGAGTGGTCAGGGCCTGCCTTCTCAGGGAGAGGAGGCCGGGAACCCTTGGGGTCGCACCCCTGCATCTCCTGCACAAGCCTGGCCTGCAGTTCCTCCACCAATGGCTGTCCTCATAGAGCATCTTTTTTTTTTTTTTTTTTAATTTTTTATTTATTTATGATAGTCACAGAGAGAGAGAGGCAGAGACACAGGCAGAGAGAGGGAGAAGCAGGCTCCATGCACCGGGAGCCCGACGTGGGATTCGATCCCGGGTCTCCGGGATCACGCCCTGGGCCAAAGGCAGGCGCCAAACCGCTGCGCCACCCAGGGATCCCTCATAGAGCATCTTAAGGAGGCCGGGAGCCCTGGGTGGCGCAGCGGTTTAGCGCTGCCTTCCGCCGGGGGTGTGATCTGGAGACCCGGGTTCGAGTCCCACTTCGGGCTCCCTGCATGGAGCCTGCTTCTCCCTCTGTCTCTCTCTCTGTGTCTCTCATGAATAAATAAATAAAATCTTTAAAAAAAGGGGGGGATCTTAAGGAGGCCAAAGTTAAGTGACTCTGAAGTGACTCCATTTGAGACACGGTCCATCTCTGCTGCTTTTCTGCTGGGCCTCATCGACTCATGTTCCACATTTTGCTTCTGAATAAGCTGAAGAGCTATGTTTCTGCTTCAAGGGGGAAGCAAGAAAGTGAATCATTTTTTGAGTTTTGTCCCAGGCCCCAAACACCTGATAACACCCAGATCCCAAACATGTTCAGGATGTTAGTACCAAACAAATCTCAGCTGATGCTGGCATCAGTAGCGCCACAGCAAAAGGAAACCGGATTTCATGCTGAATTTTCTTTTCTTTTCTTTCTTTCTTTTTTTTTTTTTTTTTTAAGGAAATAGAGAGGGGCAGGGGCAGGGGCAGAGGAAGAGAGTCTCAAGCAGGCTCCATGCCCAATGCAGAGGCCAACGCAGGGCTTGATCTCACAACTCTGAGATATTCAACTCTCGAGAAATCAAGAGCCCGATGCTTAACCGACTGAGCCACCCAGGGGGCCCCGATTTTTGGTGATTTGTGGAGTAACACCTATTGTTCACCTGACACTCGCCTTTGATGGGACCGACCCTGGATTCCTGGAGGAATGCGTACCCTAGACCTTTTCTAATATAAATCTCTAGCCCCAAGCAGTGACAAGACTCACTCTCCTTTCCTTTCCAAGTCTCCCAGACACTCCATCTGCTCTTCCCTACCTGTCACAGTATTCAATAAAGTCTGTTTTCTGTTTTGATCTCTATTCTGCATGAAGCCAAGGAGTCTCTCGGCTGGTCCTGGGGGACCTTCCCCTGGGGCCTCTAACCCAGCCCCACTACATCAGTTCAAATGTCTGGCAAAGCCAGGGATAGTGCTGCCAGAAGTCTCAGGCTCCCAACACAGGTAAACTGAGGACTCTCTGCTTCCCCTTGGAAGTCTGCAGACTCCTACCACGTACAGCTCCTTCTTTCCCTGTCCTCCTTCCTGGCTGGATGATGATCAGAGAAAAACTCTCTAAAGGCCATTTTAGCTTTCTTTCTAAGTTAACATGACTGTGTATAAACTTTGTTTAAACCCAAAGCCTGATTTACCACCCACCACCCAAGCGTCCTGCATCTGCTTTGTGAATGAGTAGCCTAAAGGAGAACCATCTTGTCCTTGAGAGAGCCATCAATGCTCCCACTACCTGCATTCTTTTATGGTCAAACTCAAGATCCCTGCCTACATGTGAATCTGTAATCTTCTGAGTTTTCACAAGAGGGAAAAAGTATAGAAGCATCTAAAAAAGTATATAAGCCTGTCATAACTGCTCATTCTCCAGAGACTTTCTTCCCTGGTGAAGAGCCTGTTTCCCTGGGCAGCTGTCCTACGTTGGGCTTCCATAAAACTCTCCTTCTTACTTTTAGAGATTCTAAAAGGTGTGTTCATTTTGCATCAACAATGTACACTGGCTTCCTGTCCCATCTCCTGTTTCACTTCCACCCCTGGCTCTTCTCCGTGCTGAAGTCCGATTTCCCCTTTGCTGTTCAAGCAGAATTTCCTGAGCTCTTCTCATGCGGTGACAATGATGCTAGATGCTCTTGAACAGGGGACTGGGGTAGACATGTTGGGAGGAGAAAGCAGGGAGCTAGGAAACCACCCGACAGATGACCCAACAAAATGACTGAAGCAGGGGACTGTGGGGGGTGGCGTGGATAGGGGGGTGCTGGTGCCCAGGCAAGGGAGAGGAGCCAGGGTGAGGAATCAGGCTGGATTTCCTGGGGTGGTAGGACCGTGCAGGAGCCACACAGAGAGGAGCACTCTCCTGGGCCCACATGCTCTTGAACAGCTGGGATTTCTATACAACACCCTCGTCCAGGCTGCCCAGCCCTCACTCATGTATTTATTCACCGCATGCTTCCTCAGCTGGGCCTTGTAGGACGCTCTGCAGCCACAGAAAGGAGGTGCTGCAGGCCTCCAGCCTCTCTTCCTGGTCCCACCGGCCTCCAGGCCTGAGCCTGCCCCCAGCCTTGGGGCACCTGCACACCTCCTGTGCAGTCCCAGGTTTCAGGCCAAGCCAGGGCACTGCAGGACGGCTGTGGCTGCAAAGCCAGTCCTTTCCTTTCCTAAGCCAGGAGGAAGCTGAAGCTTCCCAAGGTTGCATGCAGGTTGGGGACAAAGCCAAGACTCAAAACAACAATGCATGGCCCAAGGTGGCTCCCCTTTTTGCTATACTGAAGTGGGAGAGCTTGGTTCTTGTCTCATGAAGTCGAAGAATGAAGCTCACAGATGAAGGAAAGCCATAGAATTTTATTAAGTGAAGATGCTGAGAAAGCTCTCAGGAGTGAGAGGGGTCCTGACAAGGTTGCCACTGGGGGCTTGTAGGATTGGTGTCTCACTGAAAGCCAACCAGGGAACCCAAATCTTTTAATATATTTATTGATATCACCATTGAGTAGGGACTAGTGATAACACTTTCAATGACTTACTTCCTTTTTAGGGTCCAGTAATTCTTTGTTGGTCACAAGTAGCTGTTATATGGGACGCCTGGGTGGCTCAGCTGTTGGTGCATCTGCCTTGGGCTCAGGGTGTGATCCGCAGCTGAGTCGTGCATCGGGCTCCCTGCATGGAGCCTGCTTCTCCCTCTGCCTCTGTCTATGCCTCTCTTTTTATTTTTAAATAAAAATCTTATAGAAAAAAAAAATCTTAAAACAAAATAAAACAAGTAGCCGTTATAACAAGACTCCACCTCTGGCACCTGAGTGAGACAGGATGGTCTGGTCTGTTTCTTTACCTCTGGTTTCCTTTCATCTCCACACTTTGGGGAATTTCTGTGAGGCTGATCCCATAGCCCCCTTCTTATCTCTCCCTACCTAGCCCTGCCTGCCCCTTACTCAATACCACCTATAAACTCTGCAAACTCACACCCTTCTAAAGTAAGACAGGATGACTTCTGTACAAGTTCCCTCATCAGTTTGCTGTGGAGTCAAAAAAATAATGCATATGAAAGTTTGTAAATGGGGCAGCTTGGGTGGCTCGGCGGTTTAGCGCCTCCTTCAGCCCAGGGTGTGATCCTGGAGTCCGGGGATCAAGTCCCATGTCCGGCTCCCTGCATGGAGCCTGCTTCTCCCTCTGCCTGTGTCTCTGCCTCTCTCTGTGTCTCTCATGAATAAATAAATGGAATCTTTTTTTTTTTCTTTCTATCCAGTTTATTTTTTATTTATTTTTTTTTTATTGGTGTTCAATTTACTAACATACAGAATAACCCCCAGTGCCCGTCACCCATTCACTCCCACCCCCCGCCCTCCTCCCCTTCCAACACCCCTAGTTCGTTTCCCAGAGTTAGCAGTCTTTACGTTCTGTCTCCCTAAATAAATGGAATCTTAAAAAAAAATAAAAAAAAAAAGTTTGTAAACTGGTTAATGTTTCTTAGGAATCTTGACTTTTCCCCCAAAGCCTTGCCGGGTGACTGCACACACAGTGGCGCTCAGTAGATGCTTTTGGATTGAGTTGCTGTCGGGGCCACAGGGTCTCCCCTCCGGGTGCTCCCCCCTCCTCCCCTCCCCAACCCCTAGAGGTAGGTGTTCAGCCAGGTGGCCAGGAGGCAGGAAGGGAGGCACCACCCTGCCCGCCAGGCATTCACAGCGCAGTTGGGGAGCCTGACAAGGAAGCAGACACAACGCCCAGTGTGAAGAGTGCGTGGTGGAGAGCGCCAGGCTGCCATGGGAACAGAGAGGGGCTTGTAACCGCAAGAATGAAAACAGCTCCTCGCATCTGTGCATTGCTTTCAGCTTTTCAAAGAGCTGGGTGTGAAGGGGAGGGGGGCTGGGGAATGAAGACTGGGAGCCTTCCCGGCCGGCTTTGTTGGAGCTGCAGGGCTGTCACCTTGGTTGAGCTTATGCTCTTTCGATGGGGAGAAAAAAAGAAGGACACCCAGCTGCTCGTGCCACCCCATTAACAAGGCATTTGTAGCAGCTCCGTGTTAGCAAGACCATTTCTTTCCTTCTTCACATGATCATTTTTTTGAGGTTTATTTTTCAGAAAGGCATTGCTGCATCAGTGGACACCAGGCTGGGAAGGAAGAACTGGAAGGATCACTTCCAGTGGGCAGGATTCGCACCTCCTACTAATGAGCCACTCCACAACCCGCTTCTAGTTTAGTGCCCAATAATGGGGCTTGTCTAAGCAGAGTGGATTTAACTCTTGTGGTTCTGTGTCTCTCAAGTGTAGTATAGCAGAGGAAGGGGTAAGTAATGTGATGGAGCAAATGACCCCAAATCAATGCCTTCAAACCCCAAAGGTTTACTTTTTGCTCTCACTACACGTAGGTCCTGGGTTGCTGGGGTCTCTGTTCCATGTTGTCCTCACTTGGGGACACAACATCTGGAGGCCCATTGGGAGAAGGAAAAATGGAGACGCCCTGGCTCTCAAATGCCTTCTTGTGTAAGGGACCCCTATCACCTACCAAATCCACTGGCCCGAGAGGGTCATGTGACTATGGCTACCTTCAAAGTGGGAGTGGGAACAGAACCAGGTCACCAATGGTACTTGTGGCAGAGATCATAACACTCACAGCACGGACTCTGTCACTGCTAATCTCTGAGGGTCATCAGGCTTCTTCGGGTTCCACTGTGAACTCTGACCTTGCACCCCGGGTTTAACCATCCAAGAGAGAATGTGATGGGGCCTGTGAACTAACAGCACCTTTATTTGGGCTGGACTTCCAAATGTTTCCTGGGGCATGGTGTGTGTGTGTGTGTGTGTGTGTGTGTGTGTGTGTGTGTGTTGGGGTGAGTATGGCATGTATCTGTGTGATGTGTGTGTGGGTATGTGGTATGTGGTGGGTGAGGCTTTTGTGTGTGTGGTGTGGTGTAGTGCAGATGTCTGGGTGTGTGTGTGAGGATTTGGAGTGTTTGTGTGTGTGTCTGGGTGTATGTGTGGTATGTAGTCAGTGAGGATTTGGTTGTGTTTGTGTGTGCGGTGTGTGAGGGTTTGGGGTTCGTGTGGTGTGTAGTGAGGTGGTTATGGAATGTGTCTGCGTGTGTGATGTGTGTGGCTGGTTGTAGCTCCAGCCAGTGGGCAGAAGTCAAGGAGGCACATGGTTCCTGCAGGACACCTTTGCTTCAGGTGTGGCTGAGGCCTTTTCCCTCAGAAGGGGTTGCATGCCCTTGAGAGGGTCCATTCCTCAGGTATTTGAAGAACAGTAATCTAAATATTGGCTTATCCAAAGCAGTCATTCTCACACTTTAGGGTTCACACAGACGACCCCAGGGAGAAGCTTCCTGTGTCCTGTCCACAGACAGTCTAATCTGGTAGTGCTCAGGTGGGTCTGGGGATCTGCATTTAATGAGTACCTCAGGTGGTTGGGAAGTTTCCCTTCTTTCTTTTTTTTTAAAGATTTTATTCATTCATGAGAGACACACAGAGAAAAGCAGATCCATAGGCAGAGGGAGAAGCAGGCTCCCTGCAGGGAGCCCAATGCAGGACTGGATCCCAGGACCCCAGGATCACACCCTGAGCTGAAGGCAGATGCTCAACCACTGAGCCACCCAGGCATCCCCAGAAGCTTCCTTTCTGACAGTGGATTTAATCTCACTCTACCTGGAGAAAGTTTTACCAAGAGCCCACTTTTCAGAAGAGTCCGCAGGCCAGCATCCTATCCCCACAGGCCAAAGCATTGAGTCAGCGACTAAGACGTTCCAGTCGGGGCTCCAAGGTGCCCCACATGCTCCAAATCCATTCACCAAGAATGTGCCAACAGGGAGCGGGTCTCCCCGGGGTCTCCAGGAGGTTTTGCTGTTGTCCCAGATGTAGAAACCCCAGGTGACCCTACTTCTCCAGTGAGGCTGCAGCTTTGCTGCGAACACTGTGCAGACTTCTCCTTGGTGCTCCGGGGATCCCGTCCTGGCCCCACCGGCAACAGCTGTGTGTCTGTGGACAAGTTACACCACCTCTCTGAGCTGCTGCTTCCCACTGGACCAGAGGCTAATACCTGCCTCCCTTTAAGGGGTCCTGTGGTGAAATGAGGTGATGGGGGGAAGCAGCGTGCTCCGAGCAGCTGCTGCCCCCGTGGGAGCCCTAATACTATTCCTTGGAGGCAGTTCCATGTGGGGCAGCACAGAACAAGCTGAGGGGAAGAGTCCTTGAGAGCCTGGGGGAACTCGGGAGCTCTGCTCACCTTGCTGGGCTCCAAAAGCCATGGCCATCTCTGCTGAGGTGGCCCAGGGTTGGGCCAGTCAGGGGGACACGAGCCTGGAGCCACAGTGCCAGAAGGGCTTCCTCCTGAGGCCACAGGCCCTCCTGCTTGCTGGGCCTCCGTAGCCATCTCTAGGCTTCCTGCCCCTGCCCTTCCCTTGAGATGTCAGTCTCCCCTTCGTCAGGCTAATGTGACCACTGAGTAATTTAGCAAATCTCCCTTTGCTCAACTGAAGATCTTATCGTGAGGCCAAACAAAATTGATTTATATGTATGCAAGCATTTCCCCTGGCAGCTGCCACTGGCTCAGGCAACAGATGGCTCCTGACATCCATTTGGCTGGCAGGCGGCGCCTGAGGTACCAGATCCAAAGTGGGTCAGACAGGAGTTAGGAGGTAGAAGGAGCCGTGGGTCTGCAGTGAGAAGGAGGCACCGGTAGGCCAGGGCCGGGGAGGGGGGTCTGCTGGGGCCCTTCTCCCACGGGGGGAGAGGGGTATGTCTCCAAGAGCCTGGGCTTCTCCACAGCCTGGGACAGCCACACCTGCTTCCTCTGCTGGGGCTGAGTTCAGACCTCAAGGCAGGGTCACCTTTCCCCTCCAGGGACCAGCCCAGGACAGTCGGCGTGCCAATTGGCCAGGTCAGGATCTGGGGATAGAGGCCCGAGGGTGGCCCCACTGCTGCAGGGAGCCCCTCTTGAGGTGACTTATCCAGGGGGACAAGAGACAGGACAGGGGTTTATTTTTTATTTCTTAAAGATTTCATTTATTTGACAGAGAAAGAGAGAGACAGACAGAGAGAGCACAAGCAGGGGGAGGGGCAGCGGGAGAGGGAGAAGCAGACTCCCCGCTCAGCAGGGATCCTGATGATGCAGAGCTCAAACCCAGGCCCGGGATCACGACCGGAGCTGAACGAAGGCAGACACTCAACCACTGAGCCACCCAGGGGCCCTGACCTTGGTCTTTTCTTCTTTTTTTTTGTTTTAAGATTTTATTTATTTATTCATTCATTCATTCATTCATTCATTCATGAGAGACAGAGAGAGAGAGAGGCAGAGACACAGGCAGAGGGAGAAGCAGGCCCCATGCAGGGAGCCTGATGTGGACCCGATCCTGGGTCTCCAGGATCATGCCCTGACCCAATGGCAGGTGCTAAACCACTGACACACTCAGGTGCCCTGACCTTGGTCTTTACACATGCAGATGACCTTAGGGTAAATTCAAACCTGACAGTGATTTGAGGTCTTGGAAAACAGGGCTGGTGAGCACACAGTGCCTACTGATAGTGCTGTGTGATAGCAAGCATGACTCTGGCCAAGCCGTGAACCGGCCCAGCCTAACTGGCTGACCAGCTGGTCCGTGTCCAGGTGTCAGACTCTGGCAGGACTTGTTTGACGACAACAGTGAGGTCTATAAACAGAGAAGGTCTGATGATAAGGCAGTGAGATGCTGTCCTGTGGTGTGTGGATGCTCGTCCAGCCTGCAGGCACCAGCCACAGACCTCCACTGGCCTTTGCACTGAATAATCTGTGGGTGCTTTTTTCTTTTTAAAGATTTCTTTATGCATTTGAGAAAGATAGAGAGTCAGAGATAGTGACAGAGAGAGAGAGAGAGAAAAGCAGGCTCCTGGCTGAGCAGGAAGCCTGATGCAGGGCTTGATCCCAGGACCCCGGGATTGAGACCTGAGCTGAAGGCAGATGCTTAACCCATGGAGCCACCCAGCGCCCCATCTGTGGATACTTTAGAGAACCTTGTTCAGGTCTTCTCACTCAGGCTGCCTCAATCTGGGAGCTCTTCAATCACCACCACCACCACCACCACCAAAACTGTCTTTCCATGGAGGCATAGTCAGGAAGGAGGAGGGACATCCCAGGAGACAGAAAGGCAGTGGGACTTAGCATCTGTGGGCCTTGCACCTGAGAGAGAAAAGGCAGAGGGGACAGCCAGACACCCAGATGCCAAGCTGGAACCGGGGGACACTGCCTCCTCGACCTCTGACATTCCTCTCACACATCCCCAGACCCAGCCTGCCACCAGACCACCTCAATGCTCCCTCCTAAATATAGCCTGAGTCCTGCTTCTCTCCATCTCCACGGCCACTGCCCAGTTCAGGTCACCACCATCCTTCTTCGTTGCTAAATGGCCCCTCCCCCACCTGCTCTCTCTGCCTCCTGTCTGGCCCCCTCAACCCACTGTCCACACCAAAGTCACCTTCTAAGATCCAAGCCTGATCATGTCCTCTCCTGCTGTAACATGATCCAAGGCTCCCGACTGCTGCCAGAATAAAGTTTAAATACCTCCCCGCAGCCCATGACACTCACGGACCCTGGTCCCCGCCAAGCCCTTCAGCCTCATCTCCCCCGACACCCTTGCTTGCACTCTGTGCCAGCCAAGCCGGGTTTTGCTCTTTGACCCTGGACCAGTTCTCTATTTATTGCCTCTAATACACCCTTCGCTGCCTGCTTTGAGAAAACAGAGGGGGACCCTTTAAATGTTTCTCCCCAGTGGGCACAGTTGAGTCCTGTCAGTAGGGGCACTGGAGGGGCGCTGGAGGACAGGATTCTTCTCGGCCTGCTGTACAGTGCCAGGGCAGTTTCTCCACCAGCTCCAGGGCTCCAGGGCTCCTCCAGAACGCGGCCTCCCCAGTGTCCAGCTCCTGGGGCTGCCCTGCCCCGGCAGCTGGTGGCCCCTCCTAGCTCTGCAGCAGGATGCTACTTAATGAAGCCCTCTCCACCGGCCGC
The DNA here is from genome assembly GCF_053574225.1 of Canis aureus. Lineage (NCBI taxonomy): Eukaryota > Metazoa > Chordata > Mammalia > Carnivora > Canidae > Canis > Canis aureus. Next base: position 36,976,498 of record NC_135630.1, read on the forward strand.
CTCCCACACGTCCCCTCAGGGGGCGCCGCCTTGAGAACCCTGGTCTGAAACAGGATTCTGAGCTTCACGTGAATCACAGCTTCCTGTGGAACCCAGGAGTCTGTTTGAAAGTTATCACCACCCAGGTGCCCTGCGGTTATACAGGTGCTCAGGTACATGTTCCTGACTACACAGAGGCTTCTGAGTTCTGTTATGTTGAAATACAAGAAGTAACAGTGACAGCAGGAATGAAGGTCACAGAGAACATTAGGTAAACGGAGACCAATGATGAGGTCTGCGTAATTTTCTCGTAATACAGTGAGCTGATGGGAAGAAGGAATTCGGTTATTTACCAGAGTGTGTATGTGTGCACGCATGTTCGAATAGCACACACATGTATATGCAATCCATTCCTTTTTCCTTGAAACTCATAAGATTAAAATAGAGAAGGAGTGCTATATGTTGCAATGATAGATTTTTTTGAATATTTAGGAAATCAAAAATTCTCTAGGCTTTCCATCTTTTTAAAAAATATTTATTTATTTAAAGTAATCTCTATACCCAATATGGGGCTTGAACTCATAACTCTGAGATCGAGAGCTTCATTCTCTTGGACCAAGCCAGCCAGGTGCCCCTGGGCTCTCCATCTTCATTTACGCTTGATATATTATGTGCCATATTTGCTTTGAAATCTTTGATTCTCAGAAGTTTTACTAAAATTCTAAAGGAAAAAAACCCATTTTCATCAGCTCTCTAGATGTCTTAATATCAGTTCATAAAACAGAGCGTGTTGACAGCATGGTGGCCTAAATGCTGCAAATTTGCAGCCATTACCACTTCAAAGAGGGTTGAGTGAGGGATTATTTTTCCATGTCCAAATAGTTCCTGCTTTTTTTTTTTTTTTAAGATTTTATTTATTTATTCCTGAGAGACACACACACACAGAGAGAGAGAGGTAGAGACACAGGCAGAGGGAGAAGCAGGCTCCATGCAGGGAGCCCAACGTGGGATTCAATCCCGGTCCCCAGGATCACGCCCTGGGCTGAAGGTGGCACTAAACTGCTGAGTCACCTGGGCTGCCCTAGTTCCTGCTTCTGTAAAAACTTCATTTTTAGATTAATCTCTGAGGGATGAGCTATCATAATTCAAGTTAACTGTTCTTTGTTCTATCAATTGTCCACTGTTCACTGTCAGGCAATAGTAGTAGAGGCATTCAAGATGCAGCAAACTTGTACTATTTTCTAAGAGAAATTGGAGGCATTTTCTTTTTTTTTCTTTTTCATTTTCTTCTTTATTATTGTACTTTTGATTAAGCAGTTTGATGATATAAAAGTTTATGTTCCCTATAAATCTAGTCAGAAATCATTTTTCATTATGTTGGTTAAGTTAAATAGCCTCTGGCAGGGTAGAGTACTGGATACAAAGTAAGCTAAAGACTACAATAAAATGCTAGCTGTTAAAAGAAAACTAGTTTATGCACTAAACATTTTGTGCCTTGGTATAACATTAACATGACATGTCTCTAAAATGCCAAAAAAAACACAAAAACAAAAAACCCAGCGTTGAATCACATCATATTTTCCATTATGTCAGATTGCTAATTGTGCTCTACGAAGTTTGATTGAATCTGCGTCCACACTTACTGTCACAGGTGACAGTTTGTCATTGTTAGAGATTTCAGTAATTAAAACAGGAAACAGAAGCTTAAGTTTGTTTTTTCGTTTTTCTTTTTAGTAGGCTCCATCCAGCGTGGGGCTTGAACTCCCAGCCCTGAGGTTAAGACCTGGGCTGACATCAGGAGTCAGATGCTTAACTCACTGAGCCACCTAGGCGCCCGAAGTTATTTTTCTGTATAAAAATTATGTTCCTTGGAACCACATTGTGATTGTTTTTGTGCTCTTATGCACTGGATGTCTGAACCTGAGTGCAGTTCAGGGGACCCTTTCTAATTACAGGAAGGCACTTCTTTCCTCAATGCTGTGATCTGACCCGTGACACGTCTGTACTACACACTGGCCAATGAGTCAGTTGCAAACCAATTGAATGTACGAATCTTAGGCTAGTGGTGAAATCTTTTCAGAATAGTCCCCACGATTTGAAAGTTTGTTTTGAAATTTTCGAGCATCGAGTGTCAATCAGGACTGAAGATGAAACATCAATGAATGTTGAATCCTCATGCTTTATGTGTACTCCCTTTTCAGATTTTTCAAAGTCTCTGCTATTTTTACCATACTGTCGCATTTAAATTGCCTACACACTAACTTGGCACAATTAAAATAAGATGGTGCTACACATATGAAAAGATGAGTGGGCACCAAGTGGTCCTCATGCCTTCACTGCACCGATTTCACCATTACTTGTCAGTCTCCTCCGCAGGACTGCAAGCTCCCCAGGACCTCACAGCGCACCTGACCAGGAGCCAGCTGGTTAGTTCCCGGTCCTCTGAGAAGTAGACACAGGGGACACCTGGGTGGCTCAGTGGTTGGGGGCCTGCCTTCAGCTCGGGCGTGATCCTGGGGTCCCAGGATCGAGTCCCACATTGGGCTCCCTGCAAGGAGCCTGCTTCTCCCTCTGCCTGTGTCTCTGCCTCTCTCTCCCTCTCTGTATTATTGTGTAAATAAATAGAATCTTTAAAAAAAATTAAAAAATTAAAAAAAAGAAAAAATAAATGAATAAAATCTTTAAAAAAATAAAGAAATAGACATGGAGATGACAAGTACTGGGGGAAACGTCTCCGAAGGGCAAAGGGCTTGGGAATAGGAGGTGGGGAGAGGCTTCGGACCACTTCGCAGGTCGAACACCTGGAAAGGAGTGGGGCATGCAGGAGGATCGGGTAGGCAGGGTCTCAGGCTTCAGAGCAGCTCTGAGAAAAAACCTGCTGGGCTCCTGGGGGGCCCCGGAGCCACAGCCACCCACTGGAGGAGTCCCCCAGTTCACTGGAATGGGCCTTAGGCCTGCCACCAGGCCAGCCACTGGCTGAAAGCAGCCCGTGAGAGGCCCAGCTCAGTGAGAACGTGGTGGGGGATCTGGAGAAACGACAGCTGTGGCCGTCAGTCAATTCCGGTCCCCGCAGATCCGAGCGGCACATTTTCATGCCGGCCACAGCCACTGACAGAAGGTTGGCCACACCCCAAGGATACGGAGCCAAAAGCAGCGATGCCAGGATCTGTCACCTTGATGCCGGGAGAGGGGGTGGGCCCACGGCCCCTCGGAGTGAGGCTTCATACATATGCAGGAATAATAGAGCAGGGGGCCTTTACGTACACCCAATGCATAGTCATTCAAAGCTCCACCATCACAGATTTACTTTCAAGCTTGTGGATTTCTTTCTCTTTTTAAATATTGTATTTATTTATTTGAGAGAGAGAGAGAGAGAGAGAGAGAGAGAACAAGCAGGAGGAGTGGCAGGCAGAGGGAGAGGGAGAAGCCGGCTTCCTGCTGAGCAGGGAGCCAAATGTGGGGCTCGATCCCAGGACCTTGGCCAATATCATGACCCGAGCCAAAGGCAGCCACTTAACCCATTGAGCCACCTAGGCACCCCTCAAATTTGTGAAGTTCTTTCCAAGTCTTACCATGGCTACATTATTGCAATTGTCATACAAGTAGTACTTCACCATTTTCTAAAGATTTGATATTTATAACTAATGTTTCTACCTTTCTGTCAGAATCTTCATAATTCTACTTTTTGGTGACCAAACAATATTCCACAGATGGACATACCACATTTCCTAAGTCATGGCTGTTCAACATTTCCTGTTTTGATTTTTTTTTAAAAATTACCATAGCAAATGCTCTTCTGTACATCTTTGGACATATACTATTTGGTTTCCATTGGGTTATAGCTCCAACGTAAGTTTCTAGGTTTCAAGTTACTGGCTCAAAAGATAAAGCTTTGTGATTCTATTAGTTTTGCCCAATTGCTTTCTTTTTTTTTTTTAGATTTTCTTTATTTATTCATGAGAGATACACACACACACAAAGAGAGAGAGAGAGGCAGAGACCCAGGCAGAGGGAGAAGCAGGCTCCATGCAGGGAGCCTAATGTGGGACTCGATCCCAGGTCTCCAGGATCACACCCTGGGCTGTAGGCTGTGCTAAACCACTGAGCCACCAGGGCTGCCCACCCAATTGCTTTCTAAACACATTATATCCATTACTTATCTGTTGCTATACAAAAAAATTACTGTAAAACTAAGTGATTAGTGCAGCTCACTGCTTTATCGTCTTACTGCTTCTTTTTTTTTTTTTTTTTAAGATTTTATTTATTTATTCATAAGAGACACACAGAAAGAGAGGCAGAGACAGAGGGAGAAGCAGGCTCCATGCAGGGAGCCTGGCGTGGGACTCATTCCTGGGACTCCAGGATCATGCTCTGGGCCAAAGGCAGGCACTCAACCGCTGAGCCACCCAGGTTTCCCAAGTCTTGCTGCTTCTGTGGGTCATGGATCCAAGCACAGCTTAGCTGTGTCCTCCACTTAAGGGTCTGTCTGTCACAGGTTACAATGAAGGTGTTGGCCGAGGTTGGGGTCTCTTCTAAAAGCTTGACTAGGGATGGATTATCTTCCAAGCTCACTCAGTTGTTGTCAGGATTCAGTTCCTTGTGGGCTATTGGACTGGGGGCCTCAGTTGTTAGCTGGCTGTTGGTTGGAGGCTGCCCTTAGTTCCTTGCTATGTGGGCCTCTCCAATATGGCCACTTGCTTTATCAAAGCATGCATCTAAGAAGACAATAGAGTCTACTAGCAAGACAGTCATCACAGAAGTGATAACCCTTGCTGTATTCTATTGTTTTGAACCCCGAGGGCAAGGGAAAAGGATGACAGCTCTTGCAAGGCCAAGTGCTCCCGAAGTGGGGACCGTTGGGGGCCATCTTGGAGGCTGTCTACTACTACAAATGTCACTAAGAGCATATGCTTGTACCAATTTTCCCAGACACTCTAGCACTGAATGTTCTAGTATTTTAAAATTACCAGTAGGGAAGGTGTAAAGGACTATCTCCCATTTTAATGCCCTCTTCTCTGGCCTGGTATCTACCCCAAGGGTCCCTCTGCTCTCAGATGCTGCCAAGTAATTTCCCAAGAATTGTCAGCCAGTAGCAACTAAGACAGCTGAGGAACTGCCCTAATTGGGACATGGAAAAGCTGTAAATGCAGATGCGTAGTAGGCAGCAGCGAGTCCCTGGGGAGGGTTCCGGTATCAAGGAATTGCTGGTATTTGGGCAGCAACTCCAAGGTCTGAATACCCTGGTCAGTACCTGTTCTACTTAAAAGCACAGAAAGTTAGGAGACCAATCTTCTTTTAAATCTTACTATATAGGGATCCCTGGGTGGCGCAGCGGTTTGGCGCCTGCCTTTGGCCCAGGGCGTGATTCTGGAGACCCGGGATCGAATCCCACGTCGGGCTCCCAGTGCATGGAGCCTACTTCTCCCTCTGCCTCTCTGTCTCTCTCTGTGTGACTATCATGAATAAATAAATAAAATCTTTAAAAAAAAAAATCTTACTATATAGAGGTGCCTGGTGGCTCAGTAGGTTGGGTGTCCAAATCTTAAATTTGGCTGGATCTTACCTCAGCTTTGAGCGATCTCTTGGATTGGGTCCACCTGGGCTCTGCACTCAGCAAAGTCTGCTTGTCCCACTCTACCTCTGCTGCTTCCCCACCCATACTCTCTCTCTCTTAAATAAATGAATAAATAAATAAAACATTTATTTCAACAAAAGCTTACTATATAGGCTGGGCTCCAGCTTTCCATCAGCAGAGGACAAGGTGGTATGGACAGCAGCCCAGCATCCTGTGCCCTGTCCACCTGCCTGCCATGGCCCGATGAGCAGCCTCCATGCAAGTCATCAGGTGTGAGGCAGTTGGAGATGGAGCTGTACTTAAAACCTGCCTACTGGGATGCCTGGGTGGCTCAGCGATTGAGTGCCTGCCTTTGGCCCAGGGCATGATCCTGGGGACCTGGGATTGAGTCCCGCAACAGGCTCCCTGTGTGGAGCCTGCTTCTCCCTCTGCCTGTGTCTCTGCCTCTCTCTCTCGGTGTCTCTCATGAATAAATAAAATCTTAAAAAAGAAAAAAAAAAAAAAGAAGCTGACTCCCATCAGCTACCTTCAGGGTTTGGCCATGACTAAGGAGATTGGTGCTGTAAAATACTTGGCACGAGTGTCTGGCTCTCATGCAGCAAGGCCTCCATACAGTGTTTGATGAAGCTATTTGAATGGTTCTCTACTCCACTCCTGTCAAGAAGAGGAAGTGCCTGTCCTTGGAAATGTCTGAGCTCCTCTCCTGCCCTGTTTCCTTCAGAGCCTTTGTGTGTTTTGCTCAAAAATGGCAGTGGCTTTGCACTCATTGCCAAGTTTTTGTTACAGATTTTGTTACTTTTCCCATAAAACCATTTTGAGCCAATCAGTAATTTTTTACATTTAAAAAAAAAGATTTTATTTATTTGAGAGAGAGAGAGTGCATGCATGAGAGAGAGCATGAGCAAGGGGGAGGGGCAGAGAGAGAAGCTGACTCCCCACTGAGCAGGGAGCCCAAGGCTTGGGACTGGATCCCAGGACCCGAAGATCCAGACCTGAGCTAGAAGCAGATGCTTAACCGACTGAGCCTTCTAGTTAGCTATCTTAAAGCCTTCTTTTTCAACAGCCCCTATTCTTGTTCAGATTAAGAGTTGCCAAAATATCTTGTGAACTAAGTTGCATTGTGCTGAGAAAAACTATTCAAGATCTTTGTCTTTTCTTTAAGAAGAGATTGTAGGGGCAGCCCCAGTGGCTCAGCTGTTTGAACGCCGCCTTCAGCCCAGGGAGATCCTGGAGACCCGGGATCGAGTCCCACATCGGGCTCCCTGCATGGAGCCTGCTTCTTCCTCTACCTGTGTCTCTGCCTCTCTCTGTGTCTCTCATGAAAAAAAAAAAAAAAAAAAAAAAAAAAAGAAATACCTGGATGGCTCAGTTGGATTGCACCTCCAACACTTGGTTTCAGCTCAGGTCATGATCTCAGGATCATGAGATGCAGCCTTAAATTGGGCTCCATGCTCAGTGGGGAGTCTGCTCTTTGTTCTCTGCCCACCCCCTTAACCCCCCACAGCCGAGCTCTCTCTCAAATAAATCTTTAAAAAAAAAAAAAGTGCCTGGGTGGCTCTGTCAGTTGAGCATCCAACTCTTAGCTTGGCTCCCGTCATGAGCTCAGGGTCAACTGATTGAGCTCTGAGTTGGCTTCCCTGCTGCTAATGTTTCTCCCTCTCCATCTACCCCTCCCTGCCTTGTACTCTCTCTCTCAAATATATATATATATATATATAATTTTTTAAAAGGACTTCAGCGCCTCAAGCTGGAAATGGAGACCCTTCCTAGCTACTTTCTTTTTTTTTTTTTTAATTTTTTTTTTAATTTTTTATTTATTTATGATAGTCACAGAGAGAGAGAGAGAGAGGCAGAGACACAGGCAGAGGGAGAAGCAGGCTCCATGCACCGGGAGCCCGACGTGGGATTCGATCCCGGGTCTCCAGGATCGCGCCCTGGGCCAAAGGCAGGCACCAAACCGCTGCGCCACCCAGGGATCCCCCCTAGCTACTTTCTGATAGGTAAGCAGCACAGCCTTCATGAAATGCTGCCCTCTAATGCACCTGTAATTTATCGGCCTGTGTCCATTTCCCTAAGACTGTACTGTAGGTCAGAATGTAATGAGTAGAATGCCTCAACTCTTTGGATCAATCTTTTTTGATTTTGTAGTGAGGCTTTTAAAAAAAGTTAGTGCATTCACCTTTCCTGAGATTTTGAGCAGACCTCTTATTCAGTGTCCCTCTGATGGAGTATCTGCTCTAGCTGTGGGTGTATGGGAGTGTGTGTGCAGCATGGGACGTGATCAAACAATGAGGACAGTATTTTGACAAAATATGGAGGTTAAGTTACAGTACATTGTAATGTCATAATTAAAAAAATTTTTTTTAAAGATTTTATTTATTTATTTGACAGACAGAGCATGGGTAAGAGGAGTGGCAGACAGAGGGAGAGGGAGAAGCAGGCTCCCCTCTGAGCAGGGAGCCTGATGCGGGGCTTGAACCCAAGATCCTGGGATCATGACCTGAGCAGAAGGCAGGCACTCAACCAACCGAGCCACCCTGGCGCCCCCATAATTAAAATTGAGTAAATGTGTCACAGGTAAATTTTTAAAAGGTTAATTTCTGTCAAATACAGTAAATGATAAAGGTCATTATCACCAAAAATAAAATAAAACTTACTATATACTCTTGTTGGGCTTCACATTTTGCAGACTTTATTTTCCTTTCGTTATCAAAACAATGCTGTAAGCTACATGTTAATATCTCCATTTAATAGAGAACTTGGGGGCAGCCCCGGGGGCTCAGCGGTTTAGTGCCGCCTTCAGTCCAGGCCATGATCCTGGAGACCCGGGATCAAATCCCACGTGGGGCTCCCTGTGTGGAGCCTGCTTCTCCCTCTGCCTGTGTCTCTCCCTCTGTCTCTCATGAATAAATAAATAAAATCTTTAAAAAAAAAAAAAAAAGAACTTGAGGACAGAGATGTGAAATCACTTGGTCAAGGCCCCTCTGCTAAAGTGGTAGGACAGCATTTGAACTCACAGCTGGCTGCCCAGTCTGTTCTGCTTCCTAAGGTAAGCTGTCCCCAGCTGGGCCCTCCCAGGGCTCTGTAACACTTGACCCTTCCACCCCATTCCCACCAAATCTGATACATTGGGTGTCTCTTTCCTTTTCAGTTAGCTGAAAGGGTCTCCTCTGGAAGTTCTAGAAAGGTCTCCTTGGTGACCATTTTTCCTGATGAGAGGTGAGGCCGGAAAGTCACCTTTAACCAGCAAGGGAGAAAGGCTGTAGAGGCCACAGTACAAATTTCCATGATAAAAACCCTCAGGATAGGGACACCTGGGTGGCTCAGTGGTTGAGCGTCTGCCTTTGGTTCAGGCCCTGATCCCGGGGTCCGGGATGAAGTCCCACATCGGGCTCCCTGCATGGAGCCTGCTTCTCCCTCCGCCTATCTCTCAGGAATAAATACATAAAATCTTAAAAAAAAAAACAAAAAAACAAAAAAACCCTTAGGATAAACAGGACAATGTAAATCAAAGCTTTGTAAGGGGATCAGGAACCAGGGTGCTGGCTTCAAATCCTTGTTCTGTCACTTTCAGAGCTTCATGGTTTGGGGCCCATTTCTTCACATTTCTGTGCAACTTCCTTGCCTGTAAAATTGAAATAACATTACCAGCTACCCGTTCCAATTTGGGGATAAATGAAAAAAGGTTTTAGGAATCTAGCATATGTCTGGTGCATAATAAAGGCCCTATGGACACTGCTGTAGGGATGTAGTTAGTGGGCAGGAGGCCTTACTGGGTAGGGTCTCCACTTGTGTTTCAGCCCCAGCTTGTGATACACACTCGCCTGGGGATGGGGGTTCCACACATATGCGCCAACTACAGGCAAGGGCTGCCTGGGGTGCAGCACTGTGGATACTGGATGGGGCCTGCTAGGTTCGGGAATGGGCAGAGCCAGGGATGGCATGATGACTCTGAGACTCCCTTTCCTGTATTGCAGCTGTGTCTGCGCATGTGCATGCATGGGGTGGGGGTGGGGGTGGGGGTGGGCATCTGAACCTGTTGATGCAGCCCTCTATCAGCCTATTTTGGAGTTGTCTGTAAGATTGTTCTGGGATGTTGGGTACCTTTGCATAATCACACTCAGAGAACTAGAGTCACGTCTGGGGGTGGGGGGGAACGACTTAGTACAACGTTCTCCTGGGACTCAGCGCAAGGTGCTGACTCCCGGGGCACACCACAGACATCTGAGAAGATGCAGTGCAGCATGTATAGGGGAACTGCCTGCCACCTGGCCCATCTATGAAGCCATGGAGCAGGTTTTTGAATCTTTCTGGGATCAACCCCCGAATCTGCGTGTGGGGGTGCCACCAAAGATCATAAAACTTGAGGGAGTCCCCTTTCTCCTCCTTGGGGGCCCTGGTGGCCTAAGTGGTAATCTGTGCCCTACAGGATCCTGATTTCCCCTATCAGAACAGCAATCCCAGATCCCACCCGGGCCCTGCCCTTGGAAAGTCCCAAGTTGGGAAGACAGGACCAGGTCCCATAGGATTCAGATGGCCTCACCATGTGTGCAGCCAGCCTGACCATAATGGCTCAAGATCTAGGGAGCCAGGCCTGCCTGCCATAGCTTTAGGGCCTTGTTCATTTATTCAAAAGTGATATGAAAGCCTCCGTTCAGAGTGGCAAACAAGACAGACACACCCCTGCCCTTTCATTTCAGCAGAGGAGTGCTAAGCACTAACTGCAGGCTAACTTATTTACAGTTAGCACAAAAGGCTGGGGAGAGATACAAGCTGTGAAGTGGTGTGAACGGGGAAGGTTCCAGAAGTCAGGCTGCTGGGTTCTCCTGCAGGAGGAGCTCTAGGTCCCTAAGACAGGGCAAGCCAGGAGAGAGCACCCTAGACTGAAGCAGTGTGTGGGGATGGTGGTGGTGATGGGGGGACAGCAGCAAAGGAACCAAGGTGCTCCTGAGGTTACATCCATACAGTCCGGGGTCGGGGTGGGACACCAGGGCAGTTGCAGAGGCCATTGGGCCCAGGCTCAGAGATGTGGCTCTAGCCAGAAAACAAGTGGGTGCCCTCAGAGGGTTTAGAGGACAGAACCCAGTCAGACCCGTTCTTCCAAGAGCTGGGGAGGGCAAGGACTGAGCTGAGGGTTGCCAGGGCATGGGGGAAGTGCAGAATGCAGCAGGGAGGAAGGGGAGGGGCAGCTCACAGGGTGGGGGCCCTGGGCTGAGGTTTGGGGTGGGGCCACTTGAAGAGTGTGTGTGGAGACTGGGAGCAGCTCTTGAGTAGTTTGAGGATCACTCCCCTTACCACTGCGGCTCCCTTTCCTAATCTTTTGGGCAGGCCAGCCTGATGCCACTGTCCTGCTCCCACAGGACTGAGTAGTTTGGGCGGGGAGTGGTAAGTAGGTGAAGCTCACCAAACCCAAACCCCAAACTACACTTCTCCAGCCAAGATCAGACAGCAACACATGGTGGTGGCAGCTGGGGGGACAACCTGGGAGGCCCCCCTGAGCTGGTACTTCCCACAGTGGAGACTTGCTCACCTGCTCACTAACTCCTGCAACCACCTACGCGTTCATCAGGCATCCTGGGACCTGAGATGGGGTGTCTGCCCAGGCCTGACCTGGGAACCACAGGCTGGTCAAGTCGAGCCAGAGCATGACCTCTAGCCACTGCGAAGGACCCAGCAGGAAGACCTGCCACCCACCCTGCCCACGCCCCATTCAGTCTCTTGCAGGAACCGTCTGCCGCCGCTGGTCCTGGCTTTGTGGACCTGGGTGTGGCCTCATCACTGTGCCCTGAAGTACACTGGCGCCAGGCCTGAATTCTTCCATTCTTCCATGGAAAACATAATCAACAATAAATATACATGAATGGCCAAGTGAGCCTGGCTTGCTGGCCACAACTGTCCTCACCTTTCCTGGGAAGGGGTCTCCTGTCCAAGGATCAAAAGTGGAGTCTGCTCTACCTGCCACCAGAAAGCTTGAGGGAAACAAACAGGGCAAGGGTGCAGCATTCCGCTGGGCCCCGGGCATGACACTAGGCCCAGTCCACCTCGCCCACCTCCATCCTGCTTCTTCCCTGCCCCGAGAACCAAAGCTCCCCCTACTTCTTCCCCTCTTCCCCAGTGCCTCTTCTCTCCAGGCACTGACCATGCTCTGGATTACATCAGCAGGCTCCTTCCCTGCAGGGCCTTGGTTTTGCAAATAGATTGTTCCTTCTATCTTTGGCCAGAGCTCCTGCCAAGTCTCCCACGCCACAAGTCTCATCAGGGTCCAGTAACACTTTCTCTCTCCTTCCGGCCCCAGGGCTCTGAGCATGCCATCTGCACTGGATACACCACCCTTGAAGCACCCCCTCAACTCCCATCTCCCAACCTCTTAGGGCCACACTAGCTTCTCACCTGGGCCCTTAAAGCTTTTCCTGCCAGTGCAAGTTGAGATTAGACCACCAGGTGAACTACAGTGGTTCTTCAGTGTAGGAAAAGTGTCCACATCCTGTAAGCACCTCCAGTGGTGAGATGTGGCCTGATTCCCCCAGCCTGCTGGTATTCAAAGACCATGGAGGAATATCCCATTTATTTAACAGCACGTCCTCTTGGCCAGGCCCTTTTGTTCATAGCTCACGCAACCCCCAAATCCTGCCAGGTAATTTAAGCATCCCCATTTTACACCTGAGGAAACCAAGGCTCAGCTTTAAAAGGGACGTGCTCAAGGTCACTGGGACGATGGGCTGGGGTAAAATCTAGGCTGTTTAATTTCAAAGTCTATGATTCACTGACATGTGGCCATGGGTCCAGAGGCACCGAGAGCCCCCAGAGTCAACATCAGGGTGGTGCTTGCAGGAGCTGCATCTGTCCTTGTGATGAGTCCCTCAGGAGTGGCCTGGGTTGAGTGTTGCCCTCCACATCTGCAGCACAGAATCCCGGCGGGTTGTGTAGGGTAAATGTTTGATGCGAAACCAGTGTCTGGGAACGATGTTCCCACTGGGCGTATACAGCTGCTCTCCACGCTTGCCCAAGAGACTGCGCAGGGCTATGTTGCCTGACAAAATCTTCTCATAGAACTCCACTCCACCCTGGGCATAGGCTGCAGACAGTGCAGCTGTGCGGCGGTCGAGCCAGGCTTCCAGCGCATGAGTGAGAGAGTCTGTGGAGAAGGCATAGGCCACAAAGCCCGCCACTGCTGCTGCCAGGTTGAAGGCAGCCCGTAAATTCATGGGGCCTCCATAGAGCCCCAGTGCATGCTTGGCACCCACGCCCAGCGCCCAGGTGCCTGCCAGGCAAGCTGGGGCCAACAGGGCCTGTAGGGCGGCTGTACTGCTCTCCAGGTATACCACTTCCTTGGCCAAGGCAAACTTCTGGGCGTCGCGGGACAGGGTCAGGGCATCTCTCAGCCGGGTGCCTGCTGGGCTCTGCCAGTTGACTCTTTGCCCGTGTACAACTACTGGGTGATCACTGTCGATCAATGTGCCACCCAGGAAGGTGGCTGGGATGCCCACTATCGCCCCAGCAGGGAGTCGCGGGAAGCCAGCACTCACAGGCTGGAAGGTGAATGAGGTGAAAGCCTCATAGCTATGGCCCGAGGGGATACCCACGTCCTGGAGCACCTCTTGGAAGAGGCTCTGCAGCTCTGGGGAGAGCGGAGCTGGCTGGCCCTGAGGCCAGTACTGGTACAGCCACCGGATCACAGGATCTGGGAAGAGGTGGTATGAGATCTGGGCCCCGAACAGGCCGGCACAGGAACCCACCAACAGGCCTGCTCTGTGTCTCTGCACGAATGCTGCGGCCCGCCACAGGGGACCTGCCATGAGTGTGGCCACCGATGTGAACCTGGGTCAAGAAAAAGAGAAGACAGCCAATAGTTCCCTGGGTTGGCCTGCACACTGAACATATCCCAAGATCACATTCTTTTTAGCGGGGGCAATACAGCAAGGTGGTTAAGAACATGAGCTCTAGGGATGCCTGGGTGGCTCAGCGGTTGGGCGTCTGCCTTTGGCTCAGGTCATGATCCTGGAGACCCGGGATTGGGTCCCGCATCGGGCTCCCTGCATGGAGCCTGCTTCTCCCTGTCTGTCTCTGCCTCTCTCTCTCTGTGTCTCTCATGTATAAATAAAATCTTGAAAAAAAAAAAAAAAAAAGAACATGAGCTCTAGAGCCAGAGTTCAAATCTAACCTCCATCTCTGTGCATCACCTTCTCCATCTGCCCAACAGGCTTCCGACAATGGCATCATGAGAGTGGCTGTGAGGAGTATACGACTGAACACACATAAAGTAACTAGTGTGGCACAGCAGCACACACCCCTTGTGATGATGCTGTGATTATTCCCATGGCTAGGCACAGCACGAAGTACCCAACTGCCTCACTCCGCTATTCATCCCATAGAGAAGCCCCCTATGATTGCTAATTTATAGGTGAAACCTAAGTTCAACTTACTGATTACTTCCTATATGCTAAACACAATTCTGAGAGCTTTATATATACTGTCTAATGACTGAATCCTCACAACTCCATAACCTAATTACTACTATTGCCCCTATTTTAAAGCCCTGGAAACCGAGGCACGGATAAGCTAAGCAAGTTGGAAACCCCAAAATCGCAAAGTGACAGTGCTGCAGGCTGAGTCGTGTCCCCTTCAAATTCATATGCTGAAGCCTTAACTCTTCGTCTCTCACAATGTAACTGTATTTAGAGATGGGGTTTTTAAAGAGATAATTAAGTTAAAGTGAGGTCATTAGGTAGGTCCTCTTCTGACCGGTGTCCCTAAGGGAACAGATTAGGACACAGACACGTAGGGGGCAGCCCACGAAGGGACACAAGCCAACGGGAGCGCTCTCGGGACCTTCATCTCGGACTTTGAGCCTCCAGACCTGAGAAAACAAGTTTCCGCCACCCAGTACTTGCCCGCAGCCTGGCTGGCTAACACTGGTCCAGTATGGGAACACAGGTTATCAAGGGTTCACAGCAAACTTCATTTCCGAAAAAACTTTGAATGCTAAATCACAAATATACACAAAGCAGACAAAATAGCACATTAGCCAGCTTCAACCAACTCGTGGCCAATCTTGTTTCCTCTTCTCCCACCCACATTCCTCTTCCAACTGGTTTATTTGGAAACACATCCCAGGCGTCCTCTCCCTTCATCCGTAAATATTGCAGCAAGAATTCGCAACTCTTTTACTCTGGCTGAAGCCTATGATCTTCCTGCCTGCGACACGCGTTTCATTGGCAAGCAAGTTGCCGCCAACAAGAACGCGGGGCACCCCTGGCCTGTTTTTTTTTTTTTTTTTTAATTTTATTTATTTATTCATAGAGATGCAAAGAGAGAGAGAGAGAGAGACAGGCAGAGGCACAGGCAGAGGGAGGAGCAGGCTCCATGCAGGGAGCCCGACGCGGGACTCGACCCCGGGTCTCCAGATCACACCCCGGGCTGCAGGCGGCGCCAAACCGCTGCGCCACCGGGGCTGCCCCACCCCTGCCTGTTTTAACAAAAACTCCCGGAAGGACACATCGCTTGGGGCTACCTTCCCGAGAGACAGGCGAGGACCGCAAGGGTCCTGGACAGAGCCCCAAGGCCCCCAGCGCCGAGGCCGCCATCCAGGCTGGGCGACGAGGGGCTGCGGCGCCCCTCCCGGGCCCCGAGGCTGCGCCCCGCAGTTCGAGCCGGCGGCCGGAGGCGATGCTGGGGCGGGGGCCCGGGCGGCTCCGCGAACTCCGCCGCCCACCGGGGACTCACCTCCGCCGCCGCAGCCCGGGACCCGGCGGCACGTGCGCCCGCGGGAGGGGGGGGGCGTGCGCGGCGTACGTCGGCCCGTGCTCTGGGGGCGGGAACCATGGGGGCGGGGCGTGCGCGGCGTACGTCGGCCCGCGCTCGGGGGGCGGGGACCATGGGGGCGGGGCGTGCGCGGCGTACGTCGGCCCGTGCTCGGGGGGCGGGGACCATGGGGGCGGGGCGTGCGCGGCGTACGTCGGCCCGTGCTCTGGGGGCGGGAACCATGGGGGCGGGGCGTGCGCGGCGTACGTCGGCCCGCGCTCGGGGGGCGGGGACTATAGGGGGCGGGACCTGCATGGTGCACGTCAGCCCGAGCTCTGGGGGCGGGGACCATAGGGGCGGGGCGTGCGCGGTGCACGTCGGCTCGGCCCTGGGGGCGGGGACTATGGGGGGCGGGGATTCGGGGGCGGGGCGGGGGGCGGGAGCCGGGGCGCGGGTACTAGCCCGCCGGCGACTGGGGCGGGCGCGGGAGCAGGGGGTTCCTCTGCTACTGCACCTTGGAGCGGGGCTGCAATATGCGACTTCTCGCGTCGGGATGAGCGAAGCGGGCTGGGTCACCCGAAACAGCGGCCCTGCGTGGGTCAGGAGGTGGCCTACGGCTGAGCCCCCATCGGAGCCCATGCCCACCTGACTGCCGGGTCCGTGGCCTTTTCTGTCTGGGCTGGTCTGGGATTTATTCTGTTAACAGTTGTAAATAAATTTTTTTAAAAAGATTTTATTTATTTATGATAGAGAAAGAGAGAGAGAAAGGCAGAGACACAGGAGAGAGAAGCAGGCTCCATGCCCGGAGCCTGACGCGGGACTCGATCCCGGGACTCCAGGATCGCGCCCTGGGCCAAAGGCAGGCGCCAAACCGCTGAGCCACCCAGGGATCCCTGTAAATAAAGTTTTATTGGGAAGACAGCCATGTCTGTTTCTTTAAAGTCACCTATGGCTGCTTTCCTCCAGAAGGGCAGAGTTGAGTAGCCAGGACAGAGACAGTCTGACCTAGAAAGCCTACACTTTTGACTATCTGGCTCTTAGGGAAAAGGTCTGTGGACACAGGAAGTCCATTATTCCCATTTTACAGATGAAGAAACGGAAGCATTTAGCTTGAGCAGGGTGCCCAGAGCACATGCACCTAGCATGCACCCGAGTGGCACAGGACTCCTGTCCCTGTACATTTCCCATGACATCACCTGCCTCCAGACAAATTCAGTCTAGTGGTCTTGTGAATTCTCCCAAGAGGGCCTGGCCTCTGTCTCTGACTCTCTCTTCCATCCAAGCCCTGGGGTAAAGGGTGGGGAGGTCTTAGCTCCTGGGTGGAAAGATGAGGCTGCAAGGGAAGGTGAGGATGTATGGAGACCCAGAAGCCTATGGGCATTGGGATGGGGATTTGGACAGTTAGCAAGCAGGCTGTGGACTCTTGTGTGTCCAGACAAGCCACCAGCTCAGCCCTCTCTGCAGGGCTTTTGACCACAAAAGGACCAGCTGCGATGATCAGTTGGGACCATACCTGATTCCCAGCTAACCCTCTGTGTGTAGCATCCCATGGCGTTTCCTGTCTCAGGTGTGGCCCAGCAGCCCCTTTTTGGAGCTATAAGCTGGCCTGGCAGAGATAACCCTGCTGATACTAGAGAAGAACGGAGAGGGTGGTCCTGGCTGGTCCCTCAGCCCAGAAGCAGTTCTTAGGGAGACTGCAGCCTAGGGAAAGAGACCTTTCTTAAGAGGCAGGGGGCTCTTGTGTAAAGGACATCACCCGTCTGGACCTTGGTTTCCTCATCTCATGCTTCATCCCACCTAACAAAATAAGTAGTGAAGATAATATCAGTTTCAAAGGACCTTATTACATCCAATCCTAGAAGTTTCCTAGATACTCTCATCTGTATAACTAAAGTGGGGAGGCAACTTCAAATCGCATGCACTTGAACCTCCCTTCAATCTTGGCCTTGAAAGGCTGTCATAAAGCATTCTGTGACCAGATGTAAATCCAGTACAGCTGCTGAAGCCAAAGTATTTGGGTTAGATCCTGGCTCCACCTCTTCCTAGCTGTGTGACTTTTGGAAAGTTAACCTCTCTGGGCCTAGTATTCTCATCAATAAGATGAGATGAGAGTACCACCTACCCCCGGGGTTATTATGGGGATTCAATGAGTTCATTTATGTATAATGCCCAGCACAGCGTGTACCATATAGCTATTAGCTAGGATTACTGAGAACTGTTCTGGTTCTGAGACTCCACCTCTGGCTGCCCATTTGTATGTAAATGTTGCTATAACATGCTTTCATATGTGATCTCAGCTAGATTTGGAATGTGGGATAGTCTACAGGGCAAATGATGTGGTTTCTCTAACAAATCAATGGCTTAAAAAACAATGGAAGGAGACATCAAATAAGATATGAAAGATGCAGCAGTTAAATGGAATACATGGCTTTTGCTGGGATCCTGAATCAATAGTTTACTTACTATAAAAGAGACACTTTTGAGACAACCAAATAGATCTGAATATGGATTGAATATCAGGTGATGTTAATGAATTGCTTATTTTGTTAGGTTGGATGATGTATATTTATGGAAACCAAAAAGTTCTTATCAGTTAGAGATGCATATTGAAGTATTTATAGGTGCAATGACATGATGTTTGCTATTTAGTTCAAAATATTACAGGGATCCCTGGGTGGCGCAGCGGTTTAGCGCCTGCCTTTGGACCAGGGCGCGATCCTGGAGACCCGGGATCGAATCCCACGTCAGGCTCCCGGCATGGAGCCTGCTTCTCCCTCTGCCTATGTCTCTGCCTCTCTCTCTCTCTCTGTGACTATCATAAGTAAAAAAAAAATATTACAGTCAAAACAAAACCACTACCACCACCATGAATACCAGGGGCATGGATGAAACAACATCAACACAATGTTGGAAGTTGTTTAAGCTTTGTGTCAAGTTTGGGGGATTCATTATACTGTGCTCTATGTATGTTTGCAAATTTCCATAATCAAATGTTATTTTTTTTAAAGATTTATTTATTCAGAGAGAGAGAGAGGCAGAGACACAGGCAGAGGGAGAATCAGGCTCCATGCAGGGAGCCCGACGTGGGACTCGATCCTGGGTCTCCAGGATCACACCCCGGGCTGCAGGCAGCACTAAACCACTGTGCCACTGGGGTTGCCCTCAAATGTTATTTCTTTAATGTATGTTTAAAAGTACGCTGACCAATTTGACTTCATCTATTTAAAAACTTTTGAGCATCAAAGAACATTATCAAGAAATGAAAAGATAGTTCACAGAATGGGAGAAAATATTTGCAAGTCATAGATACCATAAGGGCCTAGTTTCCAGAATATATAAGAACTCAACAACTCAACAACAAAAAGACAATTGACCCAATTTAAAAACGAGCAAATGACTTGAAGAGACACTCCTTCAAAGAAGATAGATAAACAGATGGCCAACAAGCACATAAAAAGATGCTCAGCATCCCTAGTCATTAGGAGAATACAAGTCAAATTCATAGGAGATACTTCTTCACTCATTGAGACAGCCATAAAAAAACAAAAGCAAAAACAAAAAACAACAGACAAGGGCGAGGATGTGCAGAAACTGAAGCTCTCATACGTTGGGAGAGCTCTTGTACAGTAAGAATGTGAAATGGCTCAGCCACTGTAGAACACAGTTCGGCAGCTCCTCGTAAAGTTAAACATAGAATTACCATATGATCTGGCAATTCTACTCCTATGAATACAGACAACCCTCTTAACTGTGAAGGATGGAGTCAAAGAAAGGGTTTGTTCTGTTTTGTTTGGCACGTTTACACGGATAATGATCTTACTGAGAAATATTATGCTGAGATTATCTCATTGAGAGAGACAAATTGATGATACCAGAGAGAGGGGATCCTTCAAGGAAAGGATTCTTTAGGTAGGTGAGAGGGGATGGGGTCCAGGGCATGAGTAGGAGGAGAAGTGGGATAAGGAGCAATTCTTCGCAGTAATAAGAGGAAAGTTGCCATCATATTACTATGCTGTAACCTTAAACTTACACAATATTATATGTCTATTATATCTCAATAACGCTGAAAAAAGGGGGGGGAAGCTGTGGTTAGTGCACCCAGGCTAGTGATTTCAGGGTGGGAAGATAAAGATGAGGCTGTTCTTACCTGATTGCTACTTTGTTTTCTCAGTGACACATCGGG
Organism: Canis aureus; assembly: GCF_053574225.1. NCBI lineage: Eukaryota > Metazoa > Chordata > Mammalia > Carnivora > Canidae > Canis > Canis aureus. The sequence continues at coordinate 36,995,976 of NC_135630.1, forward strand.
GAAACTCAGCTAAAAGCATAGTGGGTGGGGTGATGAAAGTATGAAGAAAGCAGAAAAGATGTGTAATTACCACATGAAGAGAAGGAAAGAACCCACCAGGAAACTGTAATGATTGTTGGATAGCATTGAGTGCCCATTTAAAATCTGGATCAAAAACACAGTATGAGACTGCAGTGCCTGGGTGGCTCAGTCAGTTAAGCATCCAACTCTTGGTTTTGGCTCAGGTCATGTTCTCAGGGTTGTGGGATTGAGCCCCATGTCGGGCTCCATGCTGAACATGGAAGCTGCTTGGGATTTTTTCTCTCCCTTTCCCCTACCCCCAATGCTTGAATGTGTGTCCTCACTCTCTGTCTCTCTCAAAAGCAATACAAAACATAGTGTGAGACAGTTATTGTGATTTTTTTGTGATTTTTTTCCAACAATGTTCAGGTGCTCAGGTGCAGGGAGGGGTGGATGGATAGTTGAAGGGTTTAGGCAGAGGTAGAGTTTGCCAGTCAAGCACAGGGTGGGGAAAAATAGACAAGGGAGGTGAGGGTGTTTGCAAAGAAGTGGTTATATAATGATGGACCATGAACACTAAGCTAGAGAAGAGGACAGTGAGGGCCCCTGAGGGTGATTTATGTGCTTAACACTTTAATTGTGGACACCATGTGGCCAACACTGTTTCTAAGCCCTTTGCAGAAGGAAGAAGTAACACGATCATTGTCCCGGTGGAATTTAAGGATTGTTGGAATTGGGCCACCATAGTAAGGCACATAGAAGTGTAAGGAGGTGGTGATTAGAAGGTGGGAGGCTGGGGATCCCTAGGTGGCTCAGTGGTTTGGCATCTGCCTTTGGCCCAGGGCACAATCCTGGAGTCCCGGGATCGAGTCCTGTGTCGGGCTCCCTGCATGGAGCCTGCTTCTCCCTCTGCCTGTGTCTCTGCCTCTCTCTCTCTGTCTATCATGAACAAATAAATAAATAAATCTTAAAAAAAAAAAGAAGTTGGGAGGCTGGAAATGTCCATTTCAGAGGTGGTGTCAGTATTGTGATGGCAAGGTCAAGAGTATGACTATAGGAGTCAATGACTATGGTGGGGTGGAAGAGATTACTGAAAATTAAGGAGATGTATGAATCATGTTTTTAAATTTTTTTCATATTTTATGATGTTTTGACAATTTAGGGACCTTGCTAATCCTGGAAAAACTCTTGGGACTAGTTAATTCCTAGAGAAACAAATGACTCCTCTCACTTCTACTGCAAGAGTACCTTTCATATGACAAACCAACCAATCCAGAGACCTTATCCCTACCCACCTCCTTCAAGTCTCACATGCCAAGCCAATATTTCCCCTGCTTTAAATGATCTGGACGACTGGAGACCACCTCTATAAGCCCAGAACCCACCAAAATTACTGAAACTATCCAATCCTAAACTTCTTCAAACTTCCCTATCCTGCCTTACCATTCCTTCCCATGGAAACCTCAGTAGAGGCTCTGGGCCATGCTTTCTGCTTCCCCCTTCTGCTTCCTGACTGACCCTAGTACCTCCCATGTGGCCCCACATGGCATGGTGTGCTTGCTCCCTTCTCTCAGGAAAAGTAAATAATAAATACTTCCTTCAGTGGCATTTACCTTTCCATGTTATCCCTCAGTTACTTCCAGAAATTATGTCTCAAGTACCATCAAAACCAGAGGCTCAGCTACAAGAGGCCAAGATGTTGGGTGGATTGTCTCTGCCAATGTTGAAATTGGCAAGAATGGTGAAAAGGACAGTGGTGAAGAACACAAAGTCTAGGTGCTAAAATAATTCAGGAAGGAGGTAGAGTGATGAGGGGGTTGGTGGATCACTGTAGCAAGGCTGGAATAGTTTGATGGCACGTGTTTCACAGGAGTTGGGGTTTGTGAAGGAAATGGCCATGGGGGCAAAGAGGACACCAACTCTATCCTGATTTCCAGAGAGCATGGGGAAGAAGAAAGAAAAAAAGAAGAAATAAAAGAAGAAAATGATTTCACTTGAGAGAGCTAGGGTGTCCTCATGGAAGAGAGCCAAGCTTTGGTGAAAACAAGCAAGAGAAGCAAATGTTCAGAGAAGGAGGTGAAGGTATGTGGAATTTGCTGATGGTAGACCAAGCGTCCTAGAGGATGCAGTGAAGCTTGAGAGTCCCAATCATGCAAGGGGTGCATGATTGGGAGTAGATTAGGGTATAAAAAGGAAATAAATATAGGGATAGGGAATTTGGTGGTTGTTTTTTTTTTTTTCCCATTGTGGTAAAAACACGTATTTATCATCCTATTTTTAAGTGTATACAGTTCAGTGGTCTTTGTATATACATTCCTAATGCTGTATAACTATCACTACCAGACAACTCTATAATTCTTTTCAAATTGTAAAATTGAAGCTCTGTACTTAATAGCTCCCCATGTTTCCTGCCCCCTAAACCTTGACAACCACTGTTGTACTTTTTGTGTCTATAATTTTGACTAAGTATCTCATATAAGTGGAAACATACAGTATTTGTCTTTTTTGTGACTGGGTAATTTAACTTAGCATAATGTCCTCAAGTTTTATCCATGTTATAGCATGTGACAGGATTTCCTTTGTTTTTAAGGCTGAAAAATATTCCATTGTATGTATGCACCATATTTTGTTTATCCATTCATCAGTTGATAGACATTGAATTTCTTCCACCTTTTGGCTATTGTGAATAGTGCTGTTATGAGTATGGGTATTTAAATATCTCCTTGAGACCTTGCTTTCAAATCTTTTAAATTAGACCGAGAAATGAAATGGTAATTTTTTAGGAATTGCCATTCCTCAAAAAAAAAAAAAAAAAAAAAAAAAGCTATACCATTTACATTCTCATTGACAGTGCACCAGGGCTCCAATTTCTCTATATCCTCACCAACACTTGCTGTTTTCTGGGATTTTTTGATAGCAGCCATCCTCCTAGTGGGTGTGAGATAGTATCTCATAGTTTCGATTTCCAATTTCTTAAAGATTAGTGATATTGTGCTTCTTTTCATGTGCTTATTGATCATCATATATCTTTTTTGGAGAAATGTCTATTCAAGTACTTTGCCCATTTTTAATTGTTTTTGTTGTTGAGTTTTAAGAGTTCTCAAGAGACTCTGGATATTGATCCCTTATGAGATATGTGATTTGCAAATATTTTCTCTCATTCTATTGGTTATCTTTTTACTTGGTGGACATTGTTATTTGATTTTTTTTTACAAAGTTTAAAAAATTTTCATGAAGTCCAATTTGTCTCTTTCCTCTTGTTGCTTATGCCTTTGGTGTCATATCCAAAAAATCATTGCCAAATCCCACATCATGAAGCCCTATCACAATACAGCAATTATGTTTTCTTTTAAGAGTTTTACAGATTTAGGTCTTACATTTAGGTCTTTGAGTCCATTTTGAGTTAATTTTTTTATACAGTGTTAAGTAAGGGTTCAATTTTATTCTTTTGCATGTGGATATCCAGTTTGCCCAGCTGTATTTGTTGAAAAGACTGTCCTGTCCTCATTGAATGGTTTTGGCACCCTTGCCAAAAATCATTTGGCTATATAGACAAAGATTTGCTTCTGGACTCTGTATTCTGTTCTATTCATGTCATGCTGGTACCATACTGTTTTGATTACTGTAGCTTCATGGTAAGCTTTGAAATCAGGATGTGTGAATCCTTCAACTTTGTTTTTCTTTTGCAAGATTGTTTTGGCTGTCTCAGATTCCTTGAGATTCCCTATGAATTTAAGGATGGGTTTTTCTATTTCTGTTAAAAAATATCATTGGGATTTTGTTAGGGATTCACTGGATCTGTAGATTGCTTTTTTTTTTTTTTTAAGATTTTATTTATTTATTCAGGAGAGACACACAGAGAGAGGCAGAGACAGACGCAGAGGGAGAAGCAGGCTCCATGCAAGGAGCCTGATGCAGGACTCGATCCCGGGACTCCAGGATGACGCCCTGGGCTGAAGCAGGCACTAAACTGCTGAGCCACCCAGGGATCCTTGTAGATTGCTTTGGGTAGTACTGACATTTTAACAATATGAAATCTTTCAATTCATGAACATGGGATGTGTTCCCATTTATTTATGTCTTCTTTAATTTCTTTCAGCAATGTTTTGTAGTTTTCATTATGTCTTTCATCTTTTTAGTTAGTTCCTAATATTTTGTTTTTCTTGTTGCTAGTATAAATGGAATTATTTTCATAATTTACTTTTCAGATCGTTTATTGTTAGTGTACAGTGCCTGAATTTTTGTGTTGACTTTGTTTCCTGCTACTTTGCTAAGTTCAATTATTAACTCTGACAGTTTTTGTGTGTGGGGAATTTTTAGGGTTTTCTATATATAATATCATCTGTGAGCAGAGCTAATTTTACTTCTTCATTTCCAATTGGATGTCTTTTCCTTTTTTTCCTTGCCTAACTGAATTGTTCTGGCTAGAACTTCTAGTACTATGTTAAATAGAATCCAGGAAAGCAGGCATCTTTGTTTTGTTCTGGATTTTAGAGGAGAAGCTTTCAGTCTCTTGCCATCAAGTATGATGTTTGGTGTGGGTTTTTCATATGGCAGTTTACTTTAATTCCTAGTTTGTTGAGTGTAGGAGTGCTGGCAACACTGACTCCATCTTTGTTTGGCCCTCCATCTTGGCACAGATGATGCCACTTTAGACAACCAGTAGAGGGCCAGTGAGGCACACAGGTGGCACCACTTTAGATAGCAACCTTAGGACCTCACCACCATACCCCTCGTTTTATAAAAGCTACGTGTTGCAGTCAGGGCCTGGCAGAGGTTGGGTGGAGAATAACAGCTCAGTGCCACGTGGATTGGCTGTGGTGGCCAACCCTCTGGATTGCCCTTGTCAGTAAGTTATCCTAAATAAAGGTGTGTAAATGATATGGAGTGGCTTGCTTTGCATTTTGGTATTAAAGTGCCTTCTCAGTTTGGGGGATATGTTACTGACTCTCCTTCACCTTGTAACAGTTGAGTGTCTTTTTCAGGCAAGAGTGTTGAATTTTGTCAAATTTTGCTTCAGTTGAGATGATCAATTGGGGTTTTTGTTGTATTTTTTTAGTATGGTGTATTATTTATTTTTATTTATTTATTTATTTATTTTATTTTTATTTTATTTTATTTATTTATTTATTTATTTATTTATTTATTTATTTATTTATTCATGAGAAACCGCTAAGCCACCCAGGCTGCCCTGTTGGTCTATTTTCATATGTTGAGCTGTCCTTGCATTGCAGGAATAAATCCTACTCAGTCATGGTGTATAATCCTTTTAATGTGCTGCTGAATTTAGTTTACTAGTATTCCATTGAGGGCTTTTGCATCAGTGTTCATAAGGGATATTTGCTGAATTTTCCTTGTAGTATTTTTGTCCGGCCTTGGTATTAGGGTAATGCTGACCCACAGAATGAGTTAGGAAGTGTTCCTCCTTCTTAAGTCTTTGGCAAAAGTTTGAGAAAGATTAGTATTATCTCTTCTTTAAATATCTGATAAAATTCACCATCAGCTCTGGAGATATTTTTGTGGGGAGATTTTAAATCACTGATTTAATCTCCTTACTTGTTATTGGTCTACTTAGCTTCTCTCTTTCTTCATAAAAAAAGATGTCTGGGGGCCTTTTGGGCATGATAGGAATACTTAAAAGTGATTTGTGTTTTAATTATTATTTAGTTGATTAAAGCTTAACTATCCCATGTCTCTTTTTTTTTATCCCATGTCTCTTAAACCTAGAACCTCAATTTACAGTATTATCTTATTATTAATAAATCTAGTACTTTTTTTAAAATTAGGAATTTTTTCTACTTGTTCTTTCATTAACTTTCAATTAACCATGGGCTTTACAGATAAAATCTTCCTTAATTATACCATACCACTCCTGTACTTAATTGATCAAATTCCCTTAGACATTTCAAACCAAAAAAAAAAAAAAATTTCAAACCACACTTTCAAATTTAATTTAGCTGATTCTTTAAATATATTACCCCCAAATGTAGCCTATCAAATCTAATAAGCAAAATCTTCCTAAACCCTTAAGCAACTCTTGTAAATCTAATAAAATTGTCACATAAATGTAACAGATTCTCTTACATGTTTAAACATCTGTAATTGAACTACATATAAAACCGTGGAATGAAGCTTGTTATTACAGATAACCTAACCAGCACCAAAATATCAATTCAGGTAGCTTCTTTTATTCATCCTGATATTACAAATGTAGTCTCCCAACCCTGAGGCACAGAACCATCCTGTTAAGGAACTGCACACTGTAGCGTTCTGGGTTGAACTTTGAGTGGTATATTCTTGACCAGGTTGGGGTCCAGAGTGACTTCCAGGACAATTCATCCTGAGTTTGCGTTTATTAGGTTAAGTCTCTGTGGAGATAATTGGACTTTCCAAACCTATGTGGTTTTAAAAAATATTTGAGAGAGAGAGAGAGAGAGAGAGAGAAGGGCAGAGGGATAGGGAGAGGAAGGGAAAGAGAGAGTCTCAAGCAGACATCCTGCTGAGCTGGGAGCCTGACGTGAGGCCTGATCCCATAACCCTGAGCTCATGACCTGAGGTGAAACCAAGAATCAAATGTTTAACCAACCGAGCCACCCAGGGGCCCCTGTAGTGTTTTCTTAAAAATAGTAAATATTCCATAATTTTTCATTGCCTGAGTAGAATTGATGAGATTTTGCATCCTCTGCCAGGATTGCAATTAATCTTTTAGCTATTTGATTTGCAATGATGAAATTTTGATGTTGATCAAAACTTGAATATAGTATACATATAGTTTGGCTTTGTCAGCATTATACTATAAACATCATTAAAAATTGTATGTGCCTTTTTTTCTCTTTTCCTTTTTATAGTGTGCCTCATAGGGTTGTGCAGAGAACTATTGATTTCTTTCTAATGCCATAATTGTGACAATTTGCTCTAGAGGAGCCCTTTTAACCAGCTCCTGTATCCCTTAATTGCCCTGGATCATTTTGGAGGCATACTTTCTGGCAACAAAGTGATGCTCCAGACCCATTTGAATTATCCTTGCTCCAAGACATAGAATCAGAAACTTTCCAAGACTCCTTGGTGTCTACTGGGGAATTGTATTGGAGACCAAAATCTAGGTGCTTTGGGTACATGTTAGACTATTCTGTTGATATTGGGGGTGGGCTATAGCACAGAGACTACTTCAGGGGCAGACCCAGAAAAAATATCATAGAATTGTATTATTTTCAATTTAACTCCACCCTGAAGATGTCGATATTATTTTATTTTATTTTATTTTTTTAATTTTTATTTACTTATGATAGGCACACAGTGAGAGAGAGAGAGGCAGAGACACAGGCAGAGGGAGAAGCAGGCTCCATGCACCAGGAGCCCGATGTGGGATTCGATCCTGGGTCTCCAGGATCGCGCCCTGGGCCAAAGGCAGGCGCTAAACCGCTACGCCACCCAGGGATTCCTCGATATTATTTTAATATAAAATATTTTCTTGGGGATCTCTGGGTGGCTCAGTGGTTTAGCGCCTGCCTTCAGCCCAGGGCGTGATCCTGGAGTCCTGGGATCGAGTCCCACGTCACGTTCCTTGCAGGGAGCCTGCTTTTCCCCCTGCCTGTGTCTCTGCCTCTCTCTCTCTCTCTCTCTGTGTCTCTCATGAATAAATAAATAAAATCTTTTAAAAAAATATTTTCTTTTCAGAGGTACCAGCTTCCCTTATTGCCACAATAGACAACATGCTTTTTCAAAACTTTAACATGGCAAGCTGTATATTGTAATTCTGACCCACAGAGACCAAATTAGATCCTGGAACCCTCTCCTAGGGTGCACTGAGCACCCCCGTTTTTCACTTTCAGGATCCTATTTGTCCACTGACTATCATTCTGTTTGAGTCAGAAGTTGGGATTTCTGGTGTTGACTATAATGTGGATAGTTTGAGTAGTATCAGCTCATCGAGGGATAAATGAAATGAATTTATTTTCCCAGTAATTGCTACGAACTGTATTTAAACCATCTGATTTCCTGCCTACTAGTGAGCGCCCCTAATGATGCACAGTCCAAATCTATAATTTGTCAGTCAATATCAGTTACAAGTATCATTTTGGTTAAGACTCAGTTTCATTGTGTGTTTTATTTTTTTAAAAGGTTTTATTTATTTGTTTATTTAACACAGAGAGAGAGCATAAGCAGACAGAGTGGCAAGCAGAGGGAGAGGGAGAAGCAGGCTACCCACCAAGCAGAGAGCCAGATACAGGGTGCTCAATCCCAGGACCCTGGGATCATGACCTGAGCCAAAGGCAGACACTCAACCGACTGAGCTGCACCTGAGGGCCAGGTGCCCCTCATTTTGTGTCTTAAAACTTCAATCCCATATTTGACACAAGGTTACCTCTACCATGTCAGCATGCCATCCCCAGTGTAGACTAGACTTCTGTCTCCAACAGCTTGGAGTGGGGATGTGTGGTCTGCTCTCTTTCCCATAGCTTTCTCTTTTCCTCAGGCTTTCTCTTTTGGTAGGAAGGATGGAAAGAGAAACAAAGATGTTTGCTTGTATGTCTGTCCGTTGGTGGTCCTCCTACTTGTGGTCATAATGTGAACAGCTGATGTAGGTAGTAACCAAGTCACCTTTTGTTAGCCTCTCTGCTGGTCTAGCTTGATTTGTGGTGGAGGTAAACAGCACTGTGAGTCAAGATGAGATTTATCGGGCAGCCTTGGGTGGCTCAGCGGTTTAGTGCTGCCTTCAGCCCCAGGGCCTGATCCTGGAGTCCCAGGATTGAGTCCCACACTGGGCTCCCTGCATGGAGCCTGCTTCTCCCTCTGCCTGTGTCTCTGTGTATGTGTGTGTGTAAGGGCTTATACTGTTGGTTACTGGAGGAGTAAGCATCATCTGACAGCCTTCTGCATACATCTCAAGATCTTTGTTTTTGCACTGCTTCCTCTAAAGTCTTGTTATGGGGCACCCGGGTGGCTCAGCAGTTGAGCATCTACCTTTGGCTCAGGTCATGGTTCTGGGGTCCTGGGATCAAGGGGGCTTCCCGTGAGAAGCCTGCTTCTCCCTCTGCCTATGCCTCTGCCTCTCTCTCTCTGTGTCTCTCATGAATAAATAAAATCTTAAAAAAAAAAAGTCTTCTCACAATGGCTTTAACACACTTTTTTTTTTTTTAAAGATTTATTTATTTATTCATTCAGAGAGAGCGAAGAGAGAGGCAGAGACACAGGCAGAGGGAGAAGCAGGCTCCATGCAGGGAGCCTGATGTGGGACTTGATCCTGGGTCTCCAGGATCACACCCCGGGCCAGGCTGCAGGCGACGCTAAACCACTGCGCCACCGGGGCTGCCCACTTTAACACACTTCTTGCAAACGGAGCATCTGAAATGAAACATTTTTTTTTGAAGCCACTGCTATTGAGGAACGTGACACCAGACCTCTCTGCCCATGCCTTGGCCAAGTCTTGAGGTCTGATTAGGCTCTTTGGTATTAGGGAACAGATTCTCTTCTTAAGAAAAAGGGGTTATAGGAGGGCCCCCACTATTGAGACTGGCTGGGATTGGGGCAGCTCAGGGAAAAGCATGCTTGTGTTCTGTCCTGACTTGCCTCTTGTTGTCTCTGCTTTACTTCTTGTGTTTTCCAAACACCATAACCCACATCTTTTTTTTTTTTTTAATTTTATTTATTTATTTCTTCATGAAGGATACAGAAGGAGAGAGAGGCAGAGACACAGGAGGAGGGAGAAGCAGGCTCCATGCAGGGAGCCTGACGTGGGACTCGATCCCGGGTCTCCAGGATCACACCCGGGGCTGAAGGTGGCGCTAAACCGCTGAGTTACCAGAGCTGCCCTATAACCCACATCTTCACTGCTTTCTAAGTTCAGTTGCTCAGGATCCATCACTACTGTCCCATACAACTTCTCTGTTTCATAACCATCCAGCTTCTTCTTTTTTTTTTTTAAGATGAGAGACACACACACACACAAGAGAGGCAGAGACACAGGCAGAAGGAGAAGCAGGATCCATGCAGGGAGCCCGATGTGGGACTCGATCCCGGGTCTCCAGGATCATGCCTTGGGCCGAAGGCAGGCGCTAAACCACTGAGCACCCAGGGATCCCCACCATCCAGCTTCTGTTGCTAAGTTGTTCAGTATCTTTTTAACTTCCTGGTTCAGATTCCTGAGAGAAGGGATCAGATTAGCTCAGCCTTTTTTTTTTTTTTTTTAAAGTGGCTTCATATCCAGCATGGAGCCCAATGCAGGGCTTGAACTCATGACCCTGAGATCAAGACTTGAGTTGAGATCAAGAGTTGGATACTTAATCTACTGAACCACCCAGGTACCCCAGCTTGGTTTATCTTTTAAAAGACAAACTATTGGTCCCTGGTCTCCTGTTGACCAATAGCCTTTGGGTAAGGTGTTTACTTGCTCTGACTGGATTTAGGGGAGAGGTGTCATGGGCTCTCCACCTTGGAAGTGGCTGCCTCTTGGTTAAAGGGACCTTTTGGATGTCCTCTAGAAGAGGTAGTTCTCCTTGCCTTCAAAATGAACCCCTCTCTGTGATGCCATTTACTAGGAGGAGGGGAAATGGCCTATGATTTGACCAGGAAGGGGAAGGCTGCAAAATCTGGACAGAGACCCAAGATGAAGTACTCCATCTTTGGAAGGGACATGAGAGACCAATGAGGCAATCAGTCCATTCCCCACTTTCAAGGAGGCCCACATCCCAACCATTCACATTCTTTAAATATTAACCTAAACTCATATTCCCAAACCCTGCTTGAAGAGGGAGACTTAGTGTTCTTTAGTGCAATGTTTCATCCTCCTCACCATCTGGAAGATTCTCTTCTATGTGCAGTTCTCAGCTTAGCCACTGGAGCATCAGAGATGATAGTAGATGGTGGCAAGGGGAATTGAGGAAGGTGGGGTAGTAGGTAAGGACTCAACTTCATTCCCTCAACAAATAAATACTAAGATGCTAATAATAGCTAATATTTACTGTGGACTCACTGACAGTATCATCTCATTTAACCCCACAACCACCCCATAAAGTTAATATTGTTATTTCCACCTGTTTAATAAAGGGCAAGGAGATTACATAGACTTGCTATTTGCAGACACATACCCATATTTACCAGGGTAGGATTAGATGATGTTCTATATCCTTCTATCTCTTATGTTCTAGATTCTAAATTCATCTATTATATTCAACTCCTACTTTTTTTCTATAGCAAATGCACTCTATAAACCTACACATCTGTGAGAATGTAAATGGATATTAGACACTTTTCATATTTCCTTCATATTATTTGATTCAACAAACATTTATTGAGAGCCTGTGTTGTACCAAACATCTTGTTGTATGCTGGGGACACATAAAAGTAGCTACTGTCCTTGTGGGGTAAACATACTGTCTGATTTCTTTAGATCCAAACTGATTGATTTTAGGGCCAGGAAATTTTCTCATTTTTGCTTTTTCCACATTACAAATTTTAAAGAACAAATAATTAAGTAAAATATAAATATCATTATGTGATGCTCAGAAACCCCAAATCTGAACATTTAAATAAAAAATAAAGAAATATTAAAACTGTAGGACATCTGGGTGGCTCAGTGGTTTAGTGTCTGCCTTTGGCTCAGGGCATGATCCCAGGGTCCTGGGATTGAGTCCTACATCAGGCTCCCTGCAGGGGGCTGCTTCTCCCAATGCCTCTGTCTCTGCCTCTCTCTGTCTCTCATGAATAAATAAATAAAATCTAAAAAAAATATAAAACTGTAAAACTCCCATTGATTTTCATGTGGTATAGAAAACACTGGATTCAGAATCAGGCAGTCCCGGTTCTGTCCAAACCTGGCTCTTCTGTTAATTGGGCAAGTCCATGAACCTCTTTGGGCCTCAGTTTCCCCATATATGTCTCCATAATAACAGGCAGTCTATGTCTCAGAACATTGTGAGGATCATTGAGAAAATACTTCAGAAACCGAAATCCCTAAAGAAGGAAGCAATTATAATTACTTGTAAAATGAAGCAATGGTAGTGACTTACCCTAAGGTTCTGTGGTTTTCTATTTCTCTGGCTTCAGAGGGAAAAGCTGAGATAATCCGAGTAAACACAAGAGAGAAGGAGCTGGCAGGTCTTGAGAGACCACTGTTTAACCCTGAGCTCCTCATTCACGCAGCCAACCTTTGACTATATCCATAATCCCTGTAGAACCTGGCTAACTGATCTGATAGGAAGTCCCCAAACTTCATGATGTCAGTGATTCTACTGAAGAAACTTTTTCTAATGGGGTTGATGGTGGAAAACAATACATATAAGGTTTCCTTGCCTTTTCCTATCTAAAGGTGGTCTGAAAAAGGAAGCAAAGCATAGAGAGACTACTTTCTTTGGAAGTTGGTTTGTTTCATGGTGGGAATTTCGGGCTACAGAGTATTTGGGAAGCAGATGAGGCCTTTCTTGTGGCATCCACCAGGTGGCACCAGGTCCCCAACACAGGCATGCAATCTTTCAGAAGGCCCACCGCCACCGGATAGAGCCTGGGAAGGCAGGGGGAGAAGCAGAAGAAACTGTCCCTTATTTATAGATGGGGAAACTGAGATGGATATAAATATATACACTGACAGGAGCACAGGTTCAGAGCCACATAACTAGCCCTGAGCCCAGGGCCCCTGGGTGGCTCAGTGGTTGACCTTTGGCTCAGTTCTTGATCCGGGAGTTCTGGCATCAAGTCCCACGTTGGTTCCCCACAGGAAGCCTGCTTCTCCCTCTGTCTGTGACTATGCCTCTCTCTGTGTGTGTCTCTCATGAATAAATAAAAAGTTAAAAAAAAAAAAAAGAAATGGGTTTTACAGACTGAAGCACACTTGTGTATCTATTATACTGACAATGACCAAATGGTCATTAACAACATTTAATTATCTAATGCAAGTAATTGCCTCAAACATACCGTAGCTGGAGTCCTGTCCCTAAAGGGTTTTGGTTTTATGATGGAAAAAAAATCCCAGAAAAAAATGTCAGAATCAATGAGTTAAAGAGGAGCTCTTTTAAAACTGTGCATATAGTCTGCTATCGGCTACTTAAATGTATGCACACACACACACACACACAAAAAAAGGGATGAAGAGAATACATCCTAATGTCCTTGGATAGTTCTAGGTTGTCATATAACCCTAGTGCCATCAGTCTTTCCAGCTTGTACAAATGGAGTCCTGTTAACATACACAATCGAAATGCCTGGTTTTCACTGATGTGTTCACAGAGACTCCTGACCCCTTGGCAATGACCTTCTGCCTCAAGTGTTTCTGAGAGTTTCCAGAGGGATATTTTCCAGTTACTTCCAAATGGATCTGCAAGCTTGAGTCACCTGTAGTAGTGTCCCCCTCCATTTCCAGTCCATGCTCATGAGTGTGTGCTGTCACATACATGCCTGGGGAGCCAGTGTCCTCACGAGGGCTCTGATGCTCAGGGGCTGAGGGGCTGCTTCTATGCAGAAGGGAGAGAGCAGCCCCTTTCTGGCTCCTCCTACCTCTGCCCCCACCCCACCTCGTATGTACCGCACCTACAAAAGGCTCTCAGGGATGCTGGTCAGCACTGGCTCTTGGCTCTTGGTCTCTCCACACAGTGGGTGGCTGGAAGCTTGTTCCAGAAGTCTCTGTGACAGCACTGAACCTTGGACCAAGAAGCTTCAAACACTGCTGTCACACTAGGGACATTTTATTTTTAAAAAGAAAAATTATCACTTAAAAATATATACATTATCCACATTTCAGGTTGATCCTCTAGGAAGTTTAATTCTGAAAATGGCTGGAATGTAAATGAACTCAGAGGACCACAGCGATTGGCGGAAAGCCAACAAGAGGAATGGACACTGGAGATTTTTATTCTAGAATCAGGTAGGAGTTGAGAGCTTTGCCCCGCAGAGTCTTCATCTCCTCCAGCACCTTTTCTCCTGCCTTCTCCATTGGCTGTGCTTGTTCTTTGGCCTCTCTGCATATCAAACACCCAACAAGGACACATTAGGGTACTTGGTGACAGCTCGGGTCACCCATCCACACCCAGATGCTGGTTTAGGATTGCAAGGGTTCAGTGAAAGGCTGGAGGACTTGTTTTATGTTTTTATATATGATTGGTATCATACATATATATATTTAAACAATATTTAGTGATAATTTAGTTTCCAGTGAAAACACTTGGCTGTTGTGATTCAAACCTGGCTTCTGATCTTAGCTATACGAATTCTTTTCTTAATTTTTTTAAAATTTAAATTCAATTTGTCAACATATCGTATAACACTCAGTGCTCATACCATCAAGTGCCCCCCTTAATGCCTGTCACTCAGTCACCCCATCCCCCCACCCACGTCCCCTTCTACAACCCTTTGTTTCCCAGTTAGGAGTGTCTCAGGGTATATCTTCCTCTCTAATTTTTCCCCACTCAGTTTCCCTCCTTTCCCTTATAGTCTCTTACACTATTTCTTATATTCCACATATGACGATTGTCTTTCTCTGATTGACTTATTTCACTCAGCATAATAGCCTCCAGTTCCATCCATTGCTACAAGAATTACTTAGCATGACCAAGTTCCCTAACTCGGGTTCTGTTTCCTGATGGACAGACAGTGGTCATTCCCTCTCTCCATGTTGTCAAAAAGATGACATGAGAAACTACTCATAGACATCTTAGCATGATGTCTTCTAAACGTTCAGTCAGTACTAGTTGCTTCTTCATGTCTGCAAATAACGTAGACCTGTAATAACTGTGAGTCTGACAGTGGCTCCAGAAGTGGGGGAATCAAGAGCAAGTGTTCTGTACCTGGACTGAGTGGTGCCTGGACCTTTGCTGGGTGTGGCAAGGGGGTTGCTGGGTAGAACTTTCCAGATATCTGGGAAGGAACTGAGGGGTGCATTTGGCTGAAAGGACAGATGTCTGAAGATTGTGAGCTCAGCTATATCATCTGCCTAGATGGGAGAATATTATATAATCTCAAGTACTTCTGGAACGTTTTCTAAACGGGGTGAAATGTAAAGTGCCGGCAAATGCCTGGCAGTTTTGAACAAGCAGAAATATCTGAAAATGAAGAATTAAAATGTCCCCTGATGCGTGTCATAAAAATATTAATTGGTGTCATTCAATGGAAGCAACTTTAAACATATATGGGTCATGTCTCCCTTTAAAGATACTAATGGATGAGTGATCCTGTGGAAATCGTCACTCTCGCAGTTTCTTGGATATTTTACATGATTCGCTTTAGTGGGTCTTGAGGTGCCTGAGATCACCACCAGGACAGAAAAGAATCTCTTGAGTTAATTACACAGGCATGGAGGGATGATTCTTTGCATCCACGAAAACAGAATTTTCCAAAGACCAAATAGCCTTCATGGGAAATGAAACATCACTGATATGTTCTTTTTGTTCTATCCAAGCTCTGGTTGTATGTGTGTCTGACAGCAAGGATGCTGGTGGCTTCTGGCTGAGGCTGAGAAGGTGAGGAAAGGGAATGAATATGGACACAGAAGACAAAACTGAGCATCAGATAATGCTTGATATGAGCTGAAGAGAATTTCTGAACCAATGGAACTTTCCAAAACCATCCAGTGGCTATCAACCTGTTGGAATATTCTTCAGCCAAGAAAATGATAATTATGTTGATAATTTTGACCTGAAAAAATGTACATAAAATAATTTAAACTGAAAAGTGGGTGAATTGAAAATGCCATGATATGTCTATTGAAAGTGGGTAGAACGTATCTGTGTTTTGAAAAAATTAGAAGCTAATTTGTCGTGCAGGTAATGCTTAGAGTTCACTGTTAGTTTATTTTTGTGGGAAATACATAAAAAATACCATTTGGGTGAATACATAAAGTAATAACTTCTTTCATTTAGTAATAATTTGAGGGACGCCTGGGTGGCTCAGTGGTTTAGCATCTGCCTTCAGCCCAGGGTGTGATCTTGGAGTCCCGGGATTGAGTCCCATGTCAGGCTCCCTGCATGGAGCCTGGTTCTCCCCCTGCCTGTGTCTCTGCCTCTCTCTCTGCCTCTCTTATGACTAAATAAATAAATAAAGTCTTTAAAAAAATAATAAGTTTATAATCAAGTGGCGTTCAACATTTGCTCTGTAGTATAAAGGGTGAAAGCCACATTAAAGAGCACGTGTGAGCAGAGAGGGTATTGGACATTACTCCATTCACGTGGCAAGCATTATTTTGGGGGGGGGGTAAGTTTTGAAATAGAAAAAAAAAAGGTTTTTATTTAAAAGTCTCAGTCTATTGTTTGAAATCTAAAACAAAATGCAATGCAAAGTGCATCTATCTGTTGAGGCCTATGGGGGTTTATGTGTTACGTATTATAACATGATATTTTATTGGTAATTACCTGATCAAAGCACACAGAGGCTCACTGAAATTCTATTTAATGTTTTTATTTCCTAAATTTTCTTTTCCTAGAAACCACTAATCAGTTTTCTGAGAAGTGCTGGTTCCTGAAGGCCTCTAAAACCATCACAAACAAGCCAAAGGAAGCCCATACTACTTTAAGATATGTGGGGAGAATCCCTTTCAGAAAAGGAAGGGCCTCCCCAAACCACTCCAAAGTTATAAGACAAACTGAGATATTTATAACATATCTAAGAAAGGGTAATTATCCTTAAGGTATGAGAGACTCATAAATGAATAAGAAATAGATAAATGCTTCCTACAGAAAAGGCAAAGTAAGTCCTTCATTAAAGAAAAAAAGTAATTGGTAAGCACAGGAAAATTTGTAATTTCTTTTTTTAAAGATTGTATTTATTTATTCATGAGAAACAGAGAGGCAGAGAGGTAGAGACACAGGCAGAGGGAGAAGCAGGCTCCCTGAAGGGAGCCCGATGTGGAACTCTATCTCGGGACCCCAGGATCACGCCCTGCGCTGAAGGAAGAGCTAAACTACTGAGCCACCTGGGCTGCCCAAATTTATAATTTCATTTGTAAACACAGAAGTTAAAGTTAAAATAATGAGAAGGTCCTTTTTAAATCACTCCTATTGCTAAAGAAGAAAAAAATGATAGTTTTCCACATTATTTAGGGCATTTGAATGTGGACAGTCATGACCTCTGCTGGTAGGAGGTATGTTGATGTACACTGAATGGCAATTAAACCATATACAATAAAATCTTAATATGCACATTGATCTAGCATTTATGTTTCTAGAAATTTATCTTGAGGAAATAGTTCCTAATAAGTATGCAAGGAATTATGGCACTATTGGTAACAACAAAACACTGAAAAGAGTTTACATGTTCATCAGAAAAGGGTTGGTTAAATAAATTATGGTGAAATATAAGGATATATAGCTATATATACCTATATTTATAAATATGTCCATAGTATATTGCTAGATAAAAGTGCAGAAGATAAAACAATATGAATAACATGATTAAATTTTGTCAAAACATGTAATAATATGTAATTAATATAATTGTATTAACATTAATATACATTATCATATTATATATATTAAATATATATATCAAATAAGTAAATATTTGGAAGACTTAGCATCAGAATATACAAGTTATTGCCTCTGGGTGGCATTATTGTTTTTATTTTTAAATTTTTAATTAAAAAAATTTTTTTAAGGGGAGCCTGCCTGGCTCAGTCGGTTAAGTATCTGCCTTTGGCTCAGGTCATGACCTTGGGGTCCTGGGATCCAGCCCTGTGTCAGGCTCCCTGCTCAGCAAGGAATCTGCTTCTCCCTCTCCTTTGCTGGCCACTTCCCCTGCTTGTGCTCTCTCATTCTCTCTCTCTCAAATAAATACATAAATAAATAAACAAAATCTTTGCAAAAATCTTTAAAAGATAAAATCTTAGACTTTTTTAAATCTCTACACCCAATGTGGGGTTCAAACTTAGAACCTTGAGAACAAAAGTCACATGCTCTACAACTGAGCAGCCAAGCAACCTTTTTAAATATTTTTCTGTATTTCTGATTTTTTAGTAATAAAAAAGGCATTTTTTTTTCAAAGAAAAAGAAGTTTTAAAAGCCTATCTGGAATTTCAAACTTATAAGCCATTGGAACTATAATGTGGTTATTTCCATTACAACCATATTCATTGAAACCAATTTTTTGAGGGATGATGACGATGTGTTTGCTTAGCTCTTTGGCCCTTGATGGAGAGGGGGAGGGGAAGCATATATGTTTGCTGAGCATCTATTTCACATCAAGCAACTGGCTGGACATCCTTGCACTAATATCTCATTTAAACCTCACACCGCCTGTGAGGGAGACTATTTTGTGTAGGGCATAAATGAAGACTCTGAAGCTCAGTTAGTGAGGGAAGCAACTTGGCTGGAGATCTCACGGGTCATAAATGGTGGGGCTGAGACTTGGCCGCAGGTCTCCTCTGGCTCCAGAGCCCAGGTTCCTTATACCGGATGAAACTTATTCAGTTATCAATAACAAACACACCTCTGAAATTAGATGATAAGCAAGTGGGAAAACTAGGTTCAGGTTTTAAATATTTACTTGCCAACCACATTTGAGAGAACGTAATAGTGCATAAAATAAGATACACACAAACCTCTCCTTTTTTTAAGCCTGAGATATTTAGATTTAGACAACATGACAATTCTCTACTTCATGTAGGACAAATTCTATCAAAAGGCTGCCTTTGCCTAAGGCATAGACTTACTTCTCCTTTTTGGTGTCCTTGTGATCCAACATAGGGAATTCTGCTTCAATTATTTCTGGAGTCAACATAACTTCTATATTCTGTTCGCAGAGCTCACTGAAAAGGAAGAAGATGCTTAGCTGGAACGGGTTTTCCTTCCCAAAATAAAATAGAGTAATATTGTGATCATTTAAGAGTTCTGCAATTCTTGTGACTTCCTTTATTTTTAAGATTTTATTTATTCATTCATGAGAGACACAGAGAGAGGCAGAGGCTTAGGAAGAGGGAGAAGCAGGCTCCCCACAGGAACCCAATGCAGAACTCAATCCTGGACTCCGGGATCATGTCCCAAGTCAAAGGCCACCCAGGAGTCCCAATTCTTATGGCTTCCAATGTTAGTTCTCCCCACTTTTGTTGAGTCTATGTTAAGAGAAGCAATAAGGCTGATAAACTGCTTTCCACCAACAATGGTGGGAAGCATTATAAACAGAATAAAAAACAATTTTTATTTTATTAAAGATTTTATTTATTCATGAGAGACACACACACACACACACAGAGAGAGAGAGAAGCAGAGACACAGGCAGAGGGAGAAGCAGGCTCCACGCAGGGAGCCTGACGCGGGACTCGATCCCGGGACTCCAGGACCACGCCCTGGGCCAAAGGCAGGTGCCAAACCGTTGAGCCACCCAGTGATCCCCTAAAAAATAATTTTTAAAGTGGGGTTATAGAATGCATATTCTTTTCAAGTGCACATGATATATTTACCAATACTGGCCAAATCTTGGACTGTAAAGGAAACCTGAATGATTTCAATTTCTTGAAATCATTCACAGTATGTTCTCTGACCCCGGTGGAATTTTTTTTTTGAAGAATTTATTTATTGTTCATGAGAGACACAGAGAGAGAGGCAGAGACATAGGCAGAGGGGGAGAGGGCTCTTCACAGGGAGCTTGATGCAGGACTCGATCCCGGGACCTGGGATCACACCCTGAGCCAAAGGCAGACGCTCAACCACTGAGCCACCCAGGCACCCCTGGCCCCAGTGGAATTTAAATAGAAATCAATAGTGAAGAAGACAATTACAAAAAAATCCACAACTGCTTTAAAAATGAAATAATATATTTCTTTTTTTAAAAAAAAGATTTTATTTATTCACGAGATACACAGAGAGAGGCAGAGACACAGACAGAGGGAGAAGCAAACTCCTCGCAGGGAGCCCAACATGGGACTTGATCACGGGACCAGGATTGCGCCCTGAGCCAAAGGATGCTCAACCGCTGAGCCACCCAGGCATCCCTAAAAAATGAAATAATATATTTCTAAATAACTTGGTAAGGGAAGAAATTAAAGAGATCGAGGTGACTTTTATCCTGTGGTCTGCTATCTGCTAGAGCAGGGGTCAGCAAACTTTTTTGTAAAGCACTTTGCAGGTCATACAGTCTCTTTTACAACTCTGCTTTTGTAGCATGAAAGGAATAAAAAAAATTCATACACGAATGGGTATGGTTATGTTACAATAAAACTTTATTTACAAAAACAAGTGGTGGCCAGAGTTGGCCATGGGCCATAATTTGCTGACTCCTGACCTGTAGCTTTGTTGTCTGATGGTTAAAGCTTGTTTGCTGCAGGTATGGGTTCCAGCTGGAGGAAAGTGGAGAGAGAGAGAGAAAGAGAGAGAGAGAGAGACTGAGACCATGGAGGAGATACAGTCACTCCTCCAAGGGTCCTGATAAGAGTGGAATATCTCTCATCTCACATTCCTTGGATCAGGGCCTTGTCAAATGGATTACTTTCTTGCAAGGGAAATAACATTTTAGTTTCAACAACTCTACTATTTTAGAAGAGAATGGATATTTTGATAGTGGCTCAGCTAAGAGAAATGCTTCCAAGATCAACAAAGGTGTCAAAATTTGGAATTAAAAGCAGGAACACAGGGGTGCCTGGGTGGCCCAGTTGGTTGAGCATCTGCCCTTGGCTCAGGTCATGATCCCAGGGTCTTGGGATCAAGCCCCTTGTCAGGCTCCCTACTCAGGGGGAGTCTGCTTCTCCCCCTCTCTCTGCTGCTCCCCCTGCTTGTGTTCTTTTTCTCTCTGTCAATCAATTAATCAATAAAATCTTAAAAAATAAAAGCAGAAGACCATTCAGCCATGATACACAGAAGTGGCATAGCAAGGTTCTGTTATGGAAAGTACCCTTGGAAGACACAAGAGCTGTTCCAGTCCCATACGATTGAAAACTAATGACTGCTAAGCAGCCGCATGATGGTGCTTGGCAAGCATTAATTTTCCGTGAATAGTTTCCTGTCTCTAAGGTGGGGATAACAGCAAGACCTCACTGTGGGGGATAAATGAGACTGCATGCAAAGCATTGTGCTGGACACACAGATATTGCTTGGTAAATGTTTGTTATAATTACCACCCTTGTCATCAGAGTCAGCATGATCTCCTGTAACTCTGACAACTTGCAAGAAATAGGTTCTATTATTCTCATTTCAAAGATGGGGAAACTGGGTCATGATAGGCCCCACATCAGTGCTGAGTGGAAGAAAGGTTAGCTATGTTTTGGCTTCCTGGTCATCTCCCCATTGCCCCATTAGACTGGACTTGTTCCTCTGAACCTCACGCAGATGTGTACCATCCAGCACCCTCAAGGTGTCCTCGTATAATGGTTTCACTAGAAGGCACTTGAACCTTCCTGGTTTGGAGCTTCAAACACTCAGGGTAGGTATTGCCAAGTGTTGGTGTGCATAGGCAAGTCTTAGAACTGGATATATGCCTCAGATATTTAGGATTTCACTAATTATTTACATGTAAAAATGTTGGAATGGGCACAGCAACAGGAGATCCAAGGCTGTTGGATGCTCACCAGTAAAATGAAACATAAGCTATTTGGCTTGAAGCCTATAGTTTTTTTGCTTCTCTAAATCCCATCTTCTTTCAAGTACTAACCCAAGTCCATTGAGCACCAGCTCTGCCCTTCCCTCCCTTGAGCTCCTGGAGTACCTAAGGATCGGCAAACGTGAGGCTGCAGAGATCGACTATTCCCCACCAAGAACTTAGCATGCTATTCCGTAGCTAGGGGTAGGGGTCAGTGTTGGCTTCAGCTCATTTGTGTTGCAGACTTGCACTGTGTGCTCTTTGGAAATCCCTCACAGCAGCTAGTGCATTTTTGTGGAACGGACCACTTTAGAAACCAAACATGGGGGCACCTGGGTAGCTCAGTCAGTTAAGCATCTGCCTTTGGCTTGGGTCATGATCCCGAGGTCCTGGGATCGAGTTCTGCATCAGGCTCCCTGCTCAGCGGGGGTCTGCTTCTCCCTCTCCCTGCTCTTGTGCTTTCAGTCGTTCATTCTCTCTCTCTTTCTCCCCCATCAAATAAATAAATAAAATCTTAAAAAGAAAAGGAAGGAAAGAGAAAGTAACCAAAGGTAAAAAAGTACCGTTCAGCTGTTTCCAATCTGTCTTCTTCTGGTAGGGCGTCAAGAAGGGCAGGGACATTTTTAGGAAGCATGGCTAAATTGAAGGAATCACAGCTGTAGAAGAATCACACAGGCAAGGATAAATGCTCACATCTGCATTCTTGGGATCTTCACACAATTTGCTAAAGCACTTTTGCTTTACCTCTGGAGAGGACTTTACCATTCCACCCCTCGCTCCTGAAAAGCTGCTCATGTTTCCCTACAAAGGCAAGGGTCTCCAGGCAAATCCTAGAGAATGTGGCCAAAGAAGCTATTTTTTTGAGTCTGGAAACAGAACTTTCAGGCTGGTAGTGTCTAAAATAATATTATTTCTGGAGGACACAGGATTATATTTGGATAGTTCACTTTTCTTAATATTTTCCCCCATCTTTACAGTCTTCCTTAGTTGTTTTATTCAATTTCAAACCCTCCTCCCCACCCTCTGATGTATTATTTGGTATTATATATTTAGAGCCTTATATAAAAATTCCTGGGTATTGAGCACATTAAAAGCATTAAAATATAGAGAAAAAAATATTATCCTAGAAGTTTGCAGAAGACTGTTTCAAGATGGTAGAACAACCATTTGCTTTTTTTTTTTTTGTCTCAGCTACTTATAAACTTCTATTATTTAAAAAAATTTAAATTACTTATTTTTAAATTTGAAAAAAAATTTTTAGAGAAAGTGAGAGAGTGAGCAAGTGTGAGCCGAGAGGGGCAGAGGGAGAGTAAGAGAGAGCATCTTAAGCAGGTTCTGTGCTAAGCGTGGAGACTGATGCAGGGCTTGATCTCACAACCTTTAGATCATGACTTTGAGATCATGACCTGAGCTGAAATCAAGAGTTGGATGCTTAACTGACTGAGACACCCAGGTGTCTCTACTTAAAAACCTTCTAAAGGAATAAAAATGGAACACACAACAAAGAGAACAGGAGAAGAAATACACATAGATAAAAGTTTTCAACAGTATGCTGGAATAAATTTCTGGCAGCTGGGAAGAGTGTTGTCTTGTGAAAAAGAGTACACAGTGACAGCGTAGAACACACAGGAAGGAAACCAACCTCCTCATGGACTGTAGAAAGATTGCAAGCTGAGGGTAAGGTAGGAGGCAGACATGGAAAAACAGGAGGATTAACTGAAGTCTCTTTGGCATGTGCATATATGTCTCTGGGATAAGTTTTTTTCTCTGTTTTTTTCTTGTGCAAAAATGCACGGGCTTGTCAAGTACAGAGTATGAATAAAACAACGACGAGTAGTTTTGTAGCTGTACAAAAGAGTGAGAAAGAGAGCTATAAATTAATATCCAGTGATTTTCAGGAGATGTAATAAGTAAAAAAAGCAAAGTGCAGAAGAGCATATCTAGTGTGGTACTTTTTGTATAAGAAAGAAGGGGAGGGGCGCCTTGCTGGCTCAGTTGGAGGAGCGTGTTACTCTTGATCTCAGGGTAGTGAGTTCGAGTTCTACGTTGGGTATAGAGTGACTTAAATAAATACTTTAAAAAAATGAAGAAGGGAAGTAAGAAAAATAAATATATTCTGCTCAGCATTATGAAAACTGGAAAAATAAGTTAGGAGACTCAGTCAGCTATCGACAAGGATGGGAGGGAGGTGGGCAGCACTGACACCTCTTTGAGTATGCCTTTTTGTGTAGTTCTGATTTGGAGAGCATGTTATTGTTCTACGTATTAAAAAAAAAGATTAAAAAGATAACAGAGGGGCTGGAAAAACTCCAGAATGAAAGTAAACTGAAGCAAATACTATTTCATGTGGATTCCATCATTATGGTGAAGGGGAAGAAAGAGAGAAAGAAAAAGGAAGAGAGAAGGAAAAAGAGAAAAAAGAAAGAAGGAAAGGAAGGAATGGAGGGAGGAAGGAAAGAAAGAAAAAGAAAAAGAAAGAACTAATTCAAGAAACTTACAGTATTTGACTAGTCATAGATTTTTGTTGTTGTTGTTGTTGTTGTTATCTAGTCATAGTTTTGGTGGGATGTGGGTACAGGGGAACTGCAAATAAGCCTGAACTCTGTTTATCATGTTTATTAAAGTGGTTATAGGTGAAGCAGTTGTGAAACTATTTTGGACGTTCTATGAAACTGATTAATGAGTAAATGTGTTAGGAGCCAGGGATCTCACAGTGGAAGAGGGGACATACAAATACAGATTGGAGGAAAGCAGGCCATAGCTTCATGGATATGGACTGGAACCGTAAGCATTGGTGTGAAATTCATAATTTGTAAACTGCGTGCGTATGTGTGCTTGTGTGCGCACTATAGGTACGTGTGTGTGTGTGTGTGTGTGTGTGTGTGTGTGGCTTGTCTGCTGTGGAGGCCAAGAAACAAACCCTCCCAGTGGCACTGTGTACACCTAGCAGCCAGGTTTTGGTTTTAAATTTTTTTTAAATTTTTATTTATTTATGATAGTCACAGAGAGAGAGAGAGAGAGGCGCAGAGACAGGCAGAGGGAGAAGCAGGCTCCATGCACCGGGAGCCCGATGTGGGATTCGATCCCGGGTCTCCAGGATCGCGCCCTGGGCCAAAGGCAGGCGCCAAACTGCTGCGCCACCCAGGGATCCCTGGGTTTTGGTTTTAATACTGTCCCTCGCTAAGGGGAGCTGGGTGCCACCACCCTGACTTCATGACAAAGCATGCACGTCCTACCAGACAAGGCCACCGCCAGTTTAGAGCAGGGTGGTCAGAGGGGAATCCGGCCGAGCAGTTACTGGGAAGTGGAGAGTCCGGACCACTCCCCGGGGGAGCAGGCTGGTCTGGGAAGCCAGCCTGGCCACCACCAAGCTCTTTTCATGAGACCAAACTTATCCAAGTTTTACATTCTGAGACCACGTTCCTCTTTCTTTTGAGTGTGTGTTAATACATTCTTCTGAAATTGAAATGGGGAAGACAGTAGATGGAGGTTGGGTACTTTGTTTTGCTTTCCTTTGTTTTAATGCTTTTCTTGGCAAAGCAAAACTCTGATAGCCCTAAAATGGTTCTCAAAATTCTTCTGGACAGGACTCTATGTTAATTAATTGAATTTAAAAAAAAGAAAATCAAAAAAATTCTTTTGGACATTTCACTCATCCATAAAATCCAGAAGTCAGGGTGCTACTGGATTAGATAATTTCTTCTGTTGGCTGCTGACTCTCAAGATTTTTATGGAAGTCCTGGAGAGACTTAGCAAGTTCTCACAGAATTTATTAAGGAGCAAAAAAGCAAAGTGGGCTGTTTTGCTTATTATGAATACAAAAAGGACTTGGAATAAATAAGCAGTAAATAACTACACCACGTGGTTTGACAACACATGGATAATTCTCAGGGGCAAAAGAAACATCTCATAATAGGTAATTTATTCAAGCAAAATGACTGCGAGGTTGAAGTATCACTAATGGATTTATAGGAATAAACAAGAATACCATTATTATTTCATAACTGTTTTTTTAAAAACAAAGACATGGTCTAGAATCTTACATCATGGAAATCTATGATAAGGAAATGTAGCCTCCTCTCTTGAATTTATCATCTGTTATGCAATTATGGTTTATTTTGAAACGAATTGGCCCAACCGAGCACTCAGGCACAGAAGTTGAAAGTAACAACTCATAGTTGGAGAGTTTTCTTTAATTCACGTAGAATTCATGTTTAATTCATGGTTAATTCCAGCCCAGGTAAGTGCATGCTGACTGCTTTTTGAAAGAACAGCCTCAGGAGGTTTTTCCAAGGACATTGCTTTGGGAAAAAAAAATAGGATTTTTTTCCCCCTTAATTCTTGAGACTTGTGTGTGCCGACGGCTGGTGGCCACTTTTCGCCATTTATCCATTGTTCATTTTGCTTATTCAGTTTCCTGACAGCATCCCATAGACAGCTCCGCCTGGTTTACTGAGTATGTGGGTGAAGCCAGTAAAGTGTCCTCACCCCACAGGGAAGGCAGGCAGGGTGGCAGACTGTCGCCATCTGGTGGCAGCAGAGGCACCGCAAGGTTTAGTGGCTGGGGGCGGTGGGGGTGGGGGGCAAGGGGACACGCAGTTATTAAGGATGGTGCTGGATGCTCCATATCATCATTTCACTCTGATCCCCACAAGGGCCTGGTGAAGATGCCATCACCGTCTCTGCCTCACCGATCAGGGAGGGACTGTCCACAGGGCTTCCGTAATAAGTAACTTGCCCAAGGACCCAGAGCAGGTGACTCAGCTAGTGAGAAGCAGAGGCGGACTCCAAGGTCCCTCCAAGATATGCATTCTCTCTGCAGTGCCACTGTTTCCTCTGATTCTGGAGATTTCAGACTGTAGAAATACGCTCAAGGGAAGGGCAAAGATGCTGAGATTTTCCAGATGGTTCCAGGATGGATGAAGCATGGATGAACCCACAGAAAAGAAACTTATATTTTTTGAGCCCCTACCAGGTCCCACACCCCAGGTTGGGTGATTTTTGGTATGTCTTCTGTTCATCTCCAGGCAGAGGATAGTAGCTTAGATGCGCTAACAGAAATAACCTGAAAGGGACAGTGTGTGCAAATGCCTAGGGGAAGGAGGCTGAATGTTGCTTAATTCAGGAGGGGCTTTTCTTCCAGCAATGAAGAAGTTAAATTCAATGTCCTAGAGTCACAGACTGGCTTTTCAGGGACCCCTCCAATACCTGGGGAGGGTGGAGAGACAGGTAGTATATACAGGGTCATGGCACATCCAGAGAGCTCTCTTACTCCTATAAAATGAAAATGTTGATCCCCTTGTTCTGACAGACAAGAGGACTGGGAGAAGAGACCGAGGAGCATGGCTGACGTCACACAGCTCCTGAAGGCCAGCGCACTCTGGGGAGGGATGGGCTTGAGTTCCTGCCTCAGAGGATCGAGGGGATGCTGCTGGGAGTCAGGGCGTGGGAGTGAGGGCGTGGGAGTAAGGGGGTGGGTGGTGGAGTGGTATCTTGCTCACCTGCTGATCCTGCATAGTGGCAGAGCTCAAGCTTCTTGGGGTAGGCTCATTTTGGATCAAAGGACTTGAACGAAAGGTGACTGCTGATGGCCATCATTTTGGACACTAGTGACACCCACTCGCCAATAACCTATTTAACTATGTTTGTAAGGACAATGGGCTAAATAAGCAAATTCAGAGGCTTAGGAGTGGATAACTAACCAACCAAAGTCCCAAAGAAAAGGTGTTAGACTCCTTGTTTGAGATCTTAGGGTTTGAAGAGGTGCTAAATGAGTAAACTAGCAAAAAATGTGTTTTCTCTAGATTTTTTCTTTGTTTCGTTCAACAATATTCTTGCCTGCCTGTTCCGTTTCTGCAGCTGAGCTCTGTCTGTGTATGACAGTAGTTGTGGGAACTCACAGAAAATGCCAGGCTGTAGAGGAGAGAGAAGTACCTCCTCTGGAATTGGATATAGAGGGTGTAGAAAGCTAATTTTGGCAATTCCAAAATGTTAAAAATTGACCATGAGTATTTCAACTGAATTACATGGATTGGTTGTCCACGTTTATCAAAATATAGACGATCAACCACTTGTGACATTAATTTTTTTAAAAGTATATCTCAATTAAGATAATTCAAAATATGTGAATCAGTTATACATCATCATATCTCCCCAGCTAGCAAACTTCCCTCATGCACCTATAGTAGGATTTGACACAATATTGGCAGTTAACTTTGAGGGTCACGGCCTCTGTAATCTGTGGGGCAAACATATCTCTGGGAGACGAATAGCTGGGCTGTGGCTTACCTCTGTGTTGTGTCTATCTTCGAGGTTTCAGGCAGGGATGAGAGAGCCAGGGGCTGGAACTTCTTCCAGTGCATTATCCCCGGAATGATGTCCTGTAGTGAGAGTCAGGCATAGAGTCCCACATATAAGGGAACTGGCTGGTGAGGTCAGGTCTAGGAAGGACTTTCATTTCATGCAACTGACTTTTTGGCAGTCTTGAAAGCTTAGCTACAAAATTTATCATTTCATTAAATTCGACTGAATTTTTCTGAGGCTAAAAGACAACGTCTCTAGCAGAAGACATTAAACAAAGCTACATGGCACTTGTGTCAAGGGAAGATTTCCAGGGAGGGCCCACTGCACAGTGATGACTCACGGGGTGAAGTGGGAGATTTGCTTGCCCCTCTGTGTGTGGGGCAGACTGGGGGATCCAGTGATGGGTAGGTGTGAGGGATGCAGGAGACGGTAGGATTAAGGGCCACATGGGTCCCTGCACAAGAACATGTAGATCAGAAAGGGAAGTGGGGAGCCCAGGAAGAGGAGGTGGTATGAGGTGTGGTTGGCAGCAGCAGGGCAGATAGTGATCTGAGTTCGGGGACGTATTGAGTTTACATGGCCTGAGGGCCACCTCTAAGAGATGTCTCTGGCCATTTGGGCCAGGTTGGTCATCTAAGGGGAGAAGGAATTCTCTGGAGCCTCTTCCATACTGTGCATTGGTCACATCACCACCTCATCCATTCTGATGTTATACTCGCTGGAGCCAAAGAAAGAGGAGGTCAGACTAAGGGGTTTCGCCTGGCACGTGACCAGTTTTTACATGATTGAACTAGGACTAAAATGAATATTAGGCACAGCTTTCAAGTGCAAAATAGAGTAATAAAGATGGAAAGGAGGGCCACAGACAGCCCTTGGGAGGTGGGTATGGACAGGATGAGAGCAGAGCCGTGGCCGGCCAGTATGAGAGTGTTCTCTTTCTGCTCTGCAGCTCTGGCTGCAAATCTTTTTCTCAACTCCAGCTGTATCCCTGCATCCCTGCCCCCCTGCCCTTCCCTGAAGCCCAGGGCCAGCTCAGCCGCTGAGCCTGCCGCTGGCATTACCGTGTGATGGAGAAATTGCTTTTGGGTGAGAGGAATGCTGGACCCCCTGTGGGACTCCTTGATGAACTTGTACTTGGGGTGAGGGCACAGATGGTAATCTATCAGGGTTTCTGCGTAGGTCAGGGGGTGCATCACAGCAAATAATCCTGGGCTGGGATTCTGCAGGAGAGAGGGAGAAAGAAAGAGAGAGAGAGAGAGAGAGATAAAAAAAATCTCTTTTGTTTACCAGTTTCTAAGCCAGGCCAGGCCAGGCGGGCGACGGCGAATGTCGTCCATGGCTCCTGCTAGCACTAACACTCTGCGTCCCTGTCAGTTTGTCTGGGAAAGAGAAGCAGCTACAGAGAGCGTCCTCAAACTGGCAGCAGTCACAGTTATTCATAACTGTCACTCTTCCTGGTTTAAGAGCTTCAGTGCATGCCATGTGGCTTTACTAAGTTCTCATGGAAACAACTAGAACTGAAGCCAGGACTTAGAAGACTTAAAACAGCTTAAAGTTCTGTATTTATTCTAAATTTGATGAATCAGGGGGAATTTATTAAATAAGCAAACTGGTTCTAAAAAGCAAATGAGCTTCTGGTTTTGAAAACAAAAATAGCTTCTTAAAAACTACTTTAAAGACAAGAAGAGGATGACATTTGATAGATCAGGAAATGTCAACATTTAATGTTGTTTTGGTAATGTTTTTGGTTCAGGAAGGCTCCATTTGGATGCAGTATCTGGTTTTAAGGGAGATCCTGTTTTTTCCCCTAATTTTCCAACAGAACTGATGGAAGCCCAGAGCAATTATATCAAAATATGAAAATAGAGAGCCTTTCAATTTCGTGTCCTTTCTGGGGTTGGTCTAACAAATCCTACCTACTCTTGTCCCACACAACAACGGAGCTTTTGCCCCTCATGGCTGTTTCATATCAGATGTTTAAGAACAGCTAGGTTGCCATTTTGTTCTTTTTGTCTGTTCTTATGATTTTCTGTGACTTTTTTTTTTTCTCAAAACGACGAACTCCACATAGCTTATGGAAACCCCATCTCACTGCCAAGAACCAACAGTCTCCCACGATGAATACAGCTAGACTGGGAGGGGTGTGGGCACCAGAGCACCCAGATGTGAGGGAAGGGAGAGCCTCACTGTGGCATAGGAATCAGGTGTGGCCCAGGCAGGAACACTGCAAGAGGGACACCTAGGTGGTCCGCGGTTGAGCCTCTGCCTTCGGTTCAGGTCATGATCCCAGGGTCCTGGGATCGAGTTCCTCATTGGGCTCCCTGCAGGGAGCCTGCTTCTCCCTTTGCCTATGACTTTGCCTCTCTCTGTGTGTCTCTCATGAATAAATAAATAAAATATTAAAAAAAAATAAAGGAACACTGCAAGAGTGTCCACTCTTGGTGCAGACAGGCTGACCTGTGGCTAGAGCTAGAGAGGAAGGTGGGGAGAGGACCCTTGCCTGAACTTCAGAATACAAAGGAAGCCAGAGGGCAGAGAGAGAAGGATGCCCACCTATAGGGGTCTGCATCACCCATAGCAATGGAGAAACAAGCAAAACCTTCAGGGAGCACTTGTGGTTGGAGGAAGAGTTAGGGTACATATCTACATATCTATGTTTGACAGCAGCAGATTCTTTGTGGGTTCCTCAAAGCACCGCGTGGGGACAGAGACAGAAGAGCATGTAACATTGGGTTCCACCCTCTGGAGCTCAAGGGAAGAACCCTTACCCAGAAGGGGGTTAGGGAGCTGGAAGGGAACCAGGTGAAAGGTGGGGGCCCTAGTGGGACAAATCTGAGAACAGATGGGAAGGTGGGTGGGGTGGAAAGAGGACAAGGAGGGTGGTGGCAGGGGAAGTAGGGGACATTTCCTGTTCCAGTGTATTATGGAAGAAGAACTCAAGGATGGAAGACAGAGAAAGCCCCCTCCCATCCTCTCTGGGTGGGCCAGGTCCTTTGCATAATTATACCCCAGAGATATCCAGAAGAAGAACAAGGAGAACTTTGGCCACCCCCTGGCCAGGAAGTGGGGGAGACCAGTGGGTCTGAGGAAGGGAAAAAGGAGTACAACTCCACTTCCTGGGTAGGGGGAGCCACTGGAGCATAACAGGCTAATAACTGCTGACTCCTGCTGCCAGGGAGTCCCCCCACCCCACCCCAGGTGATGAAAGGCCAATCAGGAACATGCCTGGGAAGGAACTCCAGAGGGAATAGGGTAAGAGTGATCGAGAACCCCCTGGGGAGGGGAGCTTAGCGCGTGACCTTCAGCAGTATCCCTTATACTGCTTGACTGAGGGTGTGTGTGAAGTTGCTATGTGGCCAACTCTCTCAATCTGTCCTGGGGGCCAAGCAGATTGAATGACATATTTTTGGAAATGGCAGTATCACTGTCTTTAGTGGTTGTCATATTTCACATTCCCCAGGCGTGGCCTCTCTTACCAGAGCAAGTGGTCTGAGTGGTCATCCCATAATGGTTTTAATTTTTCTCAAACTGATGCGTGCATGTGGTAACAACTCACTCAGCCTGGAAAGATTTATGAAGAAAAGCAATGGGGATCCCGAGGACCCTTCCTGTCCCCTGGCCCATATCCCAGAGGCTGTTCCTTCCCATTATTTCTGAGTTTTGTGTCTCTAATGGTCACTACTCTAAACATTATACTTATTCTTCCATTTCTCTATTATTAACCTCAGACAGAGAGTATCCATTGACTCATTACTATGCAAGATAAAGATTTTGTTCATGTACACAAATGCTCCTTCCAAACGTATTCCTTCCAATTTTGAAAATCATATTGTTATATTTAGTTCTCCTGTGAGTTACCTTTGAGACATGAAATGACCCTGATGTGGGACTTGATCCTGGGTCTCCAGGATCACACCCTCTGCTGAAGGTAGTGCTAAACCGCTGCGCCACTGGGGCTGCCATTTTTTTTTTAAGATTTTATTTATTTATTCATAGAGACATAGCTAGAGAGAGAGAGGCAGAGACACAGGCAGAGGGAGTCTTTTTTTTTTGTCTGATTTATTTTACTTAGCATAATTATTCTGAGAATCATCCATGTTGTTACATGTATCAAGAGTTCACTTCTTTCTAGGTCCCTCAAAAAAATTAAAAATAGAAATATCATATGATCCAGCAATTCTACTTCTGAGTATTTACCTAAAGAAAATGAATATATTAATTTGAAAAGATATATACATCCCTATGTTCACTGCAGCTTTATTCACAATAGCCCTGATATTGGAAGCAACCCAAGTCAAGTGTCCATCAATAGATGAATGGATAAAGAAGATATATAAAATGAAATATTACTCAACTCTAAAAACACTGAAATATTGCCATTTGCAACAATATGGATGGACCTGGAGGATATTATGCTAAGTAAGTCAGATAGAGAAAGACAAACACTGAATGATTTCATTTACATGGAATCTACAACAAAACAAAACAAAACAAACAAGAAATGAGACTCTACAGAGAATGCACTGGTAGTGCATTAGAGGGGAGATGGATAGGGGGATGGGTGAAATAGATGAAGATTAAGAGGCATAAACTTCCAGTTATAAAATAAATAAGTTATGGGGATAAAAAGTACAGCATTGGAAATATAGTCAATAACACTGTGATAACACTGTATGGTGACTACACTTACTGTGGTGAGCACTGAGTAATGCATATCAATGTTGAATCACTACATTATACACCAGATATTAATATCTCATGTCAAATGTACTTCAATTTTATTTTATTATTATTCTTTTTGGAGAGAGTGTGAAAGCAGGGGGGTGAGGGGCAGAGGGAGAGGAGAGAGGGAGAATCCCAAGCAGGCTCTATGCTCACCACAGAGTCTGACATGGGGCTGGATCCCATGACTCTGAGATCATGACCTGACCCAAAATCAAACTGACTGAGCCACCCAGGTGCCCCTATACTTCAATTTTAAAAAGAGGAATTCATTGCTTTCTATTACTGAAGCGTATTCCATTGTATAGTAATACTACAGCTTGTTTATCCATTTACCTGTTGGTAGATACTTGTTTCCAGGCTGGGGAACATATAAAGCTGCTATGAGCATTTTTGCATAAGTTTCATTCTTCTGTTTATCTTGAGTAAATACCTAGGACCAGAATAGCTGGATCATATGATAGGTACATGTTTAGTACTAACTTTTTAACTTTGTTAAAAAGAAGCTGTCAAACTGGTTTTCAAAGTAGTTGTACCATTTTACATTCCCACCAGCAATCTTAATTTTAGATATTCTAATGAGATCTATCTCACTGTGGTTTTAATTTGTATTTTGCTAATGATGCATTATTTTGAGTATTTTTTCAGTGTGTATTTGTCATCTGTGTATCTCTGGTGGAGATATTTTTCCAATTCTAAAATTGGGTTATTTTCTCAGTATTGAGTTTTGAGAGTTTTCTGTATTCTGGATACAAATCTTTTACCAGGTATAAAATTTCCAAGTATTTTCTCCAAATATGAGATTTATCTTCTCCTTTTCATATTTTTAAAAGATTTTATTTATTTATTCATGAGAGACACACAGAGAGAGGCAGAGACACAGGCAGAGGGAGAAACAGGCTCCCCACAGGGACCCTGATGCAGGACTTGATTCCAGGACCCTGGGATCATCACCTGAGCTGAAGGCAGATGCTCAACCCCTGAGCCACCCAGGTACACCTTCTCCTTTTCTTAGCAGTTTCTTTAGAAAAGCAGGAATTCTTACTTTGGACCAAGTCCAATTAGTCCAGCCCCCCCCCCCCCCCCCATTCATGGATTGTGATTTTGGTGTTGTATCTAAGAAATCTTTGTCTAATCCAAGGTCACAAAGATGTCCTCCTGTGTGTTTTCTAGTTTTCAGTTTTGTATTTAAGTCTATGATCAACTGACTTTTGTAAATGGTATGGGTTTCAGATTGAAGTTCTTTTATTTTCATTTTTGGTAAATGTATATCCAAATGTTCCAGCACTATTAATGAGGGATAGTCAGAAGGAAGGCAGGCAGGGACGGGGCCCCTGTCCTAAGATGAAATTACCCTTAAAAGGAAAAAGACCCCTTCCTGTTATTCTAAGGTTTACTCAGTGCCTCAGTTTTAAGTCTTCCTACCGGGAGGACTTATAACTTGTATGTGACAGGAAGGGAATAGCCTTGGGTGTCCTAACCCAGGCCTGGGGCCAGCTTACTAGCCAGTGGAATATTCAAAGAGCTTGATCTGGTGGCCTGTGCTGGCCAGCATGCTTTCAGGCAGTGCCTTTCCCAAATAGATGGATGAGTGTGCTGACAAAAACCTGATTGGGTGACAGGCACATGGAGGGCTAATCAGGTTAAAATAGCCCACACCAAAGAGCCCATAAAAGCTCCTAGATTTAAATGCCAAATTGGCAACTCGAGTCCCTTCCCTCAGTCCCTTCCCTTCCCTTCCCTTCCCTTTGTATTATCACTCAATAAACTTTGCTTTCCTATCGCTCAATAAATTATGCTTTGCTCTCTACCACTCTTCGTCTGGTCTACCTCTTCATTCTTTGATGCAGAGTGACCAAGATTGCAAGCACCAAGAGAAATGAAATCCTGACACTATTTTTTCAAAAGACTATCTTTTCTCCCATGAATGTCCGACCTTTGTCAAAAATCAACTGGCTACGTATGTATGGATGCATATATTTCTGAATTCTCTATTCTGTTCCACTGATCTGTTTGTCTATTTTTATGCCAATATACTGTCTTGATCACTGTAGCTTTATAGAAAGCTTTGAAGTATTTGTGCTTCAAAGTTGTTTTGATGTTTTTGCATTCCAAATAAATTTTAGAACAAGCCTGTCAATATCTACCAGAAAAAAAGGTGAGGGGGGGCTGTCCTTCTCCAATTGACTTACTTCACTCAGCATGATACCCTCCAGTTTCATCCACGTCGAAGCAAATGGTGGGTATTCGTCCTTTCTGATGGTTGAGTAATATTCCATCGTATACACAGACCACATCTTCTTTATCCATTCATCTGCCAATGGACACCAAGGCTTCTTCCACAGTTTGGCTATTGTGGACATTGCTGCTATAAACATTGGGGTGCGGGTGTCCCGGCGTTTCACTACATCTGTATCTTTGGGGTAAATACCCAGTAGTGCAAGTGCTGGGTCATAGGGTAGCCCTATTTTTAAGTTTTTGAGGAACAGCCACACAGTTTTCCAGAGTGGCTGTACCAGTGCACATTCCCACCAACAGTGCATGAGGGGTTCCCTTTCTCCACATCTTCTCCAACATTTTCCTGTCTTCTTAATTTTTGCCATTCTCATGGTTGTGAGGTAGTATCTCATTGTGGTTTTGATTTGTATTTCCCAGATGGCAAGTGATGCAGAGCATTTTCTCATGTGCTTGTTGATGTGTATGTATTCTTTGGTGAAATTTCTGTTCATGTCTTCTGCCCATTTCATGATTAGATTGTTTGTTTCTTTGCTGTTGAGTTTAATAAGTCCTTTTAGATCTTGGATACTAGCCCTTTATCTGATACGTCATTTGCAAATATCTTCTCCCATTCTGTAGATTCTCTTTTAGTTTTGGTGACTGTTTCTTTTGCTGTGCAGAAGCTTTTTATCTTGATTAAGTCCCAATAATTCATTTTTGCTTTTGTTTCCCTTGCCTTCATAGATGTATCTTGCAAGAAGTTGTGGTGGCCAAGTTCAAAAAGAATATTGCTTGTGTTCTCCTCTAGGATTTTGATGGATTCCTGTCTCACATTTAGATCTTTCATCCATTTTGAGTTTATCTTTGTGTATGGTGTAAAAGAATGGTCTAGTTTCATTCTTCTGCACATGGCTGTCCAATTTTCCCAGCACCATTTATTGAAGAGACTGTCCTTTTTCCAGTGGATATTCTTTCCTGCTTTGTTGAATATTAGTTGACCATAGAGTTGAGGGCCCATTTCTGGGTTCTCTATTCTGTTCTATTTTTCTATGTGTCTGTATTTGTGCCAGGACCACACTGTCTTGATGTTCACAGCTTTGTAATACAAAAAGCAATGTGAAATCTGTCATTGTGATGCCCAGCATTGGTTTTGTTTTTCAATATTCCCCTGGCTATTCGGGGTCTTTTCTGATTCCATACAAATCTTAGGATTATTTGTTCCAATTCTGTGAAAAAAGTCCATGGTATTTTGATAAGGATTGCTTTGAATGTGTAAATTGCCCTGGGTAGCATAGACATTTTCACAATATTCATTCTTCCAATCCATGAGCATGGAATGTTTTTCCTTCTCTTTGTGTCTTCCTCAATTTCTTTCTGTAGTTTTTAGAGTATAGATCCTTTACTTCTTTGGTTAGGTTCATTCCTAGGTATCTTATGCTTTTGGGTGCAGCTCTAAATGTGATTGATTCCTTAATTTCTCTTTCTTTAGTCCCATTGTTAGTGTATATAGTGTATATATACACTATAGTGTATATAGTGATTTCTGTGCATTGATCTTGTATCCTGCCACTCTGCCGAATTGCTGTATGAGTTCTCGCAATCTTGGAGTGGAGTCCTTTGGGTTTTCTGTATACAGTATCATGTCATCTGCAAAGAGAGAGAGTTTGGCTTCTTCTTTGCCAATTTGAATGCCTTTTATTTCTTTCTGTTGTCTGATTGCTGAAGCTAGGACTTCTAGTACTATGTTGAATAACAGTGGTAAAAGTGGACATCCTGTTGTGTTCCTGATCTTAGGGAAAGGCTCTCAGTTTTTCCCCCATTGAGAATGGTATTCCCTGTGGGCTTTTCATAAATGGCTTTTAAGATATTGAGGAATGTTCTCTCTATCCCTACGCTTTGAAGAGTTTTAATCAGGAATGGATGCTGTATTTTGTCAAATGTTTTCTCTGCATCTATTGAGAGGATCACATGGTTCTTGTTTCTTCTCCTGTTGATGTGATCTATCATGTTGATTGTTTTAGGAGTGTTGAACCAGCCTTGCATCCTGGGGATAAATCCCACTTGGTCATGGTGAATAATGCTCTTAATGTACTGTTGGATCCTATTGGCTAGTATCTTATTGAGAATTTTTGCCTGTGTTCATCAGGGATATTGGTCTATAATTCTCCTTTTGGTGGGGGTCTTAGTCTGGTTTTGGAATCAAGGTGATGCTGTCCTCATAAAATGAGTTTGGAAGTATGCTGTCCCTTTCTATCCTTCAAAACAGCTTTAATAGAATAGGTATTATTTCTTCTTTAAATGTTTGATATAATTCCCTTGGGAAGCCATCTGGCCCTGGACTTTTGTGTCTTGGGAGGTTTTTTGATGACTGCTTCAATTTCCTCACTGGTTATTGGCCTGTTCAGGTTTTCTATTTCTTCCTGTTCTAGTTTTGGTAATTTGTGGTTTTCCAGAAATGCATCAATTTCTCCTAGACAGCCTAATTTGTTGGAATATAGCTGCTCATAATATGTTTTAAAAATCATTTGTAGGGCAGCCCGGGTTGCTCAGTGGTTTAGAGCTGCCTTCAGCCCAGGGCGTGATCCTGGAGTCCCAGGATCGAGTCCTGTGTCGTGCTCCCTGCATGGAGCCTGCTTCTTCCTCTGCCTGTGTCTCTGCCTCTCTCTCTCTCTCTCTCTCTCTCTCTCTGTCTCTCATGAATAAATAAATAAAATCTTTTAAAAAAATAAAAATCGTTTGTATTTCCTTGGTATTGGTTGTGATCTCTCCTCTTTCATTCATTATTTTATCAATTTGAGTCTTTTTTCTTTTTAATAAGACTGGATAGGGGTTTATCTATCTTATTAATTCTTTCAAAGAACCAACTCCTGGTTTTGTTGATATGTTCTACAGTTTTTCTGGTCTCTATTTCATTGAGTTCTGCTTGAATCTTTATTAACTCTCTTCTTCTACTTGGTGTAGGTTTTATTTACTGTTCTTTCTCCTGTTCCTTTAGGTGTGAAGTTAGCTTGTGCATTTGAGTTTTTTCCAATTTTTTGAGGGATGCTTGCATTGCTATGTATTTCCCTCTTAGGACAGCTTTTGCTGTATTCCAAAGACTTTGAACAGTTGTATCTTCATTTTCATTAGTTTCCATGAATCTTTTTAATTCTTCTCTAATTTCCTGGTTGATCCACTCATCTTTTAGTACGATGCTCTTTAACCTCCACATGTTTGAGTTTCTTCCAAATTTCTTCTTATGATTGAGTTCTAGTTTCAAAGCCCTGTGGTCTGAAAATATGCAGGGGACAATCCCAATCTTTTAGTATTGGTTGAGACCTGATTTGTGACCCAGTATGTGGTCTATTCTGGAGAAAGTTCCATGTGCTTTTGAGAAGAATGTGTATTCAGTTGCATTTGGATGGAAAGTTCTGTATATATCTGTGAAATCTATTTGGTCCAGTGTATCATTTAAGGCCCTTGTTTCTTTGGTGATGTTCTGCTTAGAATATCTGTCATTTGCTGAAAGTGCTGTGTTGAAGTCTCCTACTATTAGTGTATTATTATCTAAGTATCTGTTTACTTTGGTTAATAATTGATGTACTTGGCGGCTCCCACATTAGGGGCATAAATATTCATGATTGTTAGGTCCTCTTGTTGGATAGACCCTTTAAGTATGACATAGTGTTCCTCTTCATCTCTTACTACAGTCTTTAGTATAAACTTTAATTTATCTCATATGAGGATTGCCACTCCAGTTTGGTTTTAAGGACCATTTGAATGGTAAATTTTTCTCCACCCCTTTATTTTCAGGCTGGAGGTGTCCTTAGGTCTAAAATGAGTCTCTTGTAGACAGAATATAGATGGATCTTGTTTTTTTTATCCAGTCCAATACCCTGTGTCTTTTGATGGGATCATTTAGCCCATTTATGTTCAGAGTAACTATTGTAAGATATGAATTTAGTGTTATTGTAATACCTATTCAGTGCCTGTTTTTGTGGATTGTTTCTTTGGACTTCTTCTTTCTTTTACAGGGTCCCCCTTAATATTTCTTGCAGAGCCAGTTTTGTGGTCATATATTCTTTCAGTTTCTGCCTATCTTTGAAGCTCATTATCTCTCCTATTCTGAATGAGAGCCTTGATGGATAAAGTATTCTTGGCTGCATGTTCTTCTCATTTAGTACCTGGAATATATCCTGCCAGCCCTTTCTGACCTGCCAGGTCTCTGTGGAGAGGTCTTCTGTTAATCTGATATTTTTCCCCATATAAGTTAAGAATCTCTTGCCTTGCACTGCTTTAAGAATTTTTTCTTTATCTTTGAAATTTGCAAATTTCACTATTAAATGTCGAGATGTTGAATGGTTTTTATTGATTTTTTGGGGGGGACCTCTCTATCTCCTGGATCTGAATGCCTGTTTCCTTCCCCAGATTTGGGAAGTTCTCAGCTATAATTTGTTTGACTATACTTTGTGGTCCTCTCTCTCTCTCTCTCAGCTTCTTCTGGAATCCCAATCAGATGTATATTCTTCCTTGTCAAGCTATCATTTCCCTAAGCCTTTCCTCATGGGCTCTTACTTGTTTTTCTCTTTTTTCCTCAGCTTCCTT
This sequence comes from Canis aureus, assembly GCF_053574225.1. NCBI lineage: Eukaryota > Metazoa > Chordata > Mammalia > Carnivora > Canidae > Canis > Canis aureus. Next base: position 37,035,288 of record NC_135630.1, read on the forward strand.
CCTTACCATCAACTTGTCTTCTATGTCACTCACTCTTTCTTCTACCTCATTAACTCTCACAGTTAGAACATCCAGTTTGGATCACATCTCATTTAATCTATTTTTAATTTCGGCCTGATTAGGTCTCAATTCTGCAGTAACGAAGTCTCTAGAGTCTTTTATGCTTTTTTCCAGGGCCACAAGTGGCTTTATAATTGGACTTCCAAATTGAATTTCTGACGTCGTATTGAAATCCAAATTCTGTAACTCTGTGGCAGAGAGTACTGTATCCAGTTCTTTCTTTTGTGGTGAATTCTTCCTTCTAGTCATTTTTTCCAGTGCAGAGTGGCTGTATGAGCGGGCTAAGTCAAAAATATCAACCATGACCTAAGTAAAATACACCCTAGATGATTCTGAAGAGGTCAGAGACAGGAAAAATAAATAAAAAAATAAAAAAATGAAACAAAAGGACCATTAATGTGAAAAACAAATTTTAAAACAAAGTAGTAAAAATAAAAAGCCAAAACCTAAAAACAAAGAAGAAAAGAGAAAAAGAAAAAGAAATAAAGAAAAGAGGAAAAAGAAAAAATAAAGGGAGGAGATGGTGGTGGTGAGGAAGTGGTAGTGGAGAGAGAATGTAGTCTACCTGAGGAGTCCTAGAGGGTGATCCTCTTGGTTCTGAGTGTATTTTGTCTGTTAGAAGATGCTTAATCTCACATTTATATAAACCAGCAATACTTATATAAAGCCCCAACTTTGACAAAAACATAAACAAGATAAAAGAGGGGGGCAGAATGGGAAGGAAGAGAGAATATAATCTCACAGATTGCAACAGCGCAGTATTCCACTTGGTTCTGGGTGTATGTTGGTCGTGTTTTAGAAGGTGCTAACTTCAACCATTGTAAACCAAAACGAGGCAGAAAAAACAGAAAACAAAAGAACAAAAACCCCTGTCTCATATATCTACCAAAATTAAATTGAATATGTTGAAGGGAATCCAGAAGTGAAAAATATATGTAACACATGTAATTGCAGAAATATTAAAGTCAAAAGGAAAAAACTTAAAAATGAAGAGCTGGTAAAATATTGTAGTTAAGATGGGAAAGGAGAAAAAATATTGGAAGTTCTTAGTTTGATATAAAAATGAGTCATAATGGAAAAGGGGAAAAAAAGGACCTTCTAGTTCTATATACTATTTTCCCTCAGTCCTGGAGCTATCCAGCACTGCTTGGTCAAGAACTTGCTCTTCCCCTGTCCTTCTAGCTGGTCTTCTGGGGGAGGGGCCTACTGTGCTGATTCTCAGGTGTGTGTACCTGGGGGAGATGCCCCGCCCCCTTCCGGGTGCCAGGCTCAGTGGGAGCTGTTTACCCCCTGAGGACTCTGTTCCCTGGTGGCCTTGCCTCTCCCAGTCACAAGGCACAAAGAGGAAAAACAGCACTGGCAGCAGCCAGATTTCCAGCTCTGGAGTCAGCTCATCCCGTGTAACCAACTGCAGTCTCCCAGTCCGCACTGGCCTAGGTGCTCCTGGGGCCAGTGTGGTTCACTGATCTGCACAGCTTGGGGGCACCCAGCGGCAGGAGAGTCCTCGCCATCCTGTGCCCTTCCTGCCTCCACCCTGGTCCAGGGAGAGTGCAGGATTGCCGGCTTTGTCCGCTGGGCGCCCTGGGATCCGGGGCTCTGTGCTGTTGGGCCCGCAGTCCCGGGGCCACCTCTCCCGAAGGGAATGGGGCACAGCCACCTCCGTCTGGAGCACCCCCCCTCCCCGCCGTGCACCACAAATTCAATTTTTAAATAGACATGGAGTTAGTAGAGTTATCAATCCCCTCTTGAATAAGATTTAATAGTTTGTGCCTTTTAAGAAATTTGTTCATTTAACCTGTTGAACTTACTGGCATAAAGTTTTTTATAATATGAACTTATTATCTTTTTAATATCTGTAGACTCTTTCATTCCTGATAGTGGTAGTTCATGTCTTTTATCTTTTTCCCCCTAATCTGTTAGATTATAGGTTTATCCATTTTATTGATCTTCTCAAAGAACTAGCTTCTCTCTGTTGTTTTTCTTTTTTCTATTTCATTGGTTTTCAGATTAAAGATTCTATTCATTTATTTATGAGAGACACACACAGAGAGAGGCAGAGACACAGGCAGAGGAAGAAGCAGGCTCCATGCAGGGAGCCCGAGATGGGACTTGATCCTGGGTCTCCAGGCTCACACCCTGGGCCGAAGGCAGCACTAAACGGCTGAGCCACCAGGGCTGCCCTCAATCTAATCTTTATTACTTCTCTTCTCTGCTTAGTTTGGATTTCATCTGTTGTTCTTTTTTGAGTTTAAAGGGGAGGCTGAGGACATTAAGTTCTACCCTCGTTTTCTAATGTAGGTGTATAGCATTATAAATTTCGCACAAATTTTTTTGTGCTCTCATTTTCATTAAGTTAAAAATACTTTCCAGTTTTTCTTTGGATGTCTTCCTTGAACAATAGGCTATTTTAAAATATTTAAAATATTTAATTCAGGGTCCAAATTTTGGGGGGATTTTCTAGACATCTTTATGCTATTCATTTTTTATTAAATTTCTTCAAAGTCAGAAAAAAATACTTTATATGATCTGGATATTTACAATTTTATTGAGCCTTGTTTAATGGTTCCAAATATGGTCTATCTTGGCAAACCTTCTGTCTATACTTGAAGAGAATCTGCATTCTATTGTTTTGGGGGATAGTGTTCTAGCAATGCCAATTAGGTCAAGTTGATTGATAATGGTATTTAAATCTTTTATATCCTTACTGATTTTCTATTTACTTGTTCTATCAATTATTGAGAGGGAAGTGTTGAAATCACCAACCATAATTGCAGATTTGTCTGTTTTTTTTCCCCCCTTTGCAATTCAATTAGTTTTTATTTCACGTATTTTGAAGCTCTGGCATTAGGTGCATAAATATTTGGAATTGTTGTGTCCCTTTGATGAACTGCCCCTAACCTTAGGTTCCTAACCTAAGGCATGCTCTAAGTATTTGTGGAATTAATGAATTAATAAATAACTGCTGATATTCTCTAAGGAAGTATGAGTGTGACTATGGAAAATTCCTGTAACTCCTCTAGACCAGTTTCCTTACTTTTAGAATGGTAAGGGAGTGGTAATAGATGAATCTGGGGGTGGTGGTGGTAGATAGGAGATTGAAGAGTGTTTTTTAAACCTTGCTGTGCAGAACCCCATGGTTTAGCAAGGACATCATCCTCAGGAGAGCCCCCTACCCCACTGCCATCCCAGCAAGTAAGTGGGACTCTAGGTATTTTATATATTGACTTCCTATGTCAAGTTTCAGGTGACTGGAGGGCTCTTGTACTAAAGGAAGTTTGAAAAGCACAGAGTTAAACATCCTGTGAGGTTTTCCCAGCTCCAAGATTCTAAGTCTCCAAGGCCACTCCTCTCAACCAACAAGACTATGAGAAAATGCCTCATGATACCCAATGCAAACATTACAGCTCTCAGTAGGAAGGCAGCAAAATTCAGAGGAAGAGCTCCTGAGGGAAGCAGCCACGAAACAGGCAGCTTTCTGTCCATGGCTCCTGCACTGACTGGCTGAGTGACCTTGAGTATGACCACCAGCATCTCTGTCCACACTAGAGATACAGATTCTCATTTGGAGAGTCTCAAAAAGAGACTTTCTCAATTAGTATTTAAGATTCTCCAGAACGGTGTGTATGTGTGTGTCTGTCTTTAAAAACAGGGATGCCTGGGTGGCTCAGTGGTTGATTGTCTGCCTTTGGCTCAGGGTGTGATCCTGGGGTCCCTGGATCAAGTCCCGCATTGGGCTTCCCATAGGGAGCCTGCTTCTCCCTCTGCCTCTCTCTCTGTGTCTCTCATGAATAAATAAAATCTTTAAAAAAATAAAATAAAAACATAGACCATAACTTGGGCAACGACTATGGCATTTCACTGGTGATCTCACTGTTACATACAAGCTCATCAGATTTCCTGTCTGGGTTTCATTCATTTGGGACTTGGGTAACAGGAAATATAAGGGTTGGAGGGGGTGTCCCATGAGGGCAGGCTGGCATAAGTGAAGGCCTGGAGGAGGAGGGAAGTGTGTGATGTTTGGCAGAGACTTATGCAGGGGTGCAGAGAAGGGGGGTGGTTCTGTTGTTGGCCTCACGCAGGCTTGGATTTAATTTAGAAGGAGATGGGGAGTTAGTGAGTGTGGAGCAGGATGGTGGCATGATTAGGAGGTGCTTCAGGGAAGTTAATTGAGTGTGGCTACAGAAACGAAGTGGAACAGAAAATCTATAAGGCAGAAGCATAAGTATGGAAGGGACACACTGCCAAGGATAGAATCAGGGATCAATATAGCTCTGAGTGATGAGGTTTGGGCTGATTTTACTTTCTATTGTGTTTTCTTTTTTCTTTCTTATTTTTTTTAACACTCCATATATATATGTATGTGTCTATATGCATATATACACACATATATCATATATATAATTATATGATATTAGAAAAGATCATAAAGCTATTGTCATAAACATTAATAAATACTGAGATTGTTAAAAGGCTAAGGCATTGATATTCTTCAAACAATAAATGATGGCAAGCAACTTCAAAGGTGAGATACCGTTGAATGTTTGTAATTCCAAAAACAGAAATATATTCCTAATTCATGCTTCTTTTTTTTTTTATTTATTTATGATAGTCACAGAGAGAGAGAGAGAGGCAGAGACACAGGCAGAGGGAGAAGCAGGCTCCATGCACCGGGAGCCCGACGTGGGATTCGATCCCGGGTCTCCAGGATCACGCCCTGGGCCAAAGGCAGGCGCCAAACCGCTGCGCCACCCAGGGATCCCCTAATTCATGCTTCTGTTTTCTTATAAAGTAAGTCCTGAAACAGGGGAACATAGAACATGAGACTTGCTGAGTGGTCACTTACGAATATATAAAGCGGGTCATAATTTGGAGACATGGCTAAGGCGTCAGGTGGTCTCATGCCCAAGACCGAGGTCTTGCCGGGGAGCTGGGGTGTAGAGTCCTGCTTGGGTAGAGTAATGATGGTGGCCTCATCCTGTGAAGGGACCAAGCATTGTGTTAGTCTTGATGTTAGGACAAGAGGGGAAATGTGAGGGCAATTCTTACAGGTGGGGATATATTACCTCTGCCCCTTGCTTCAGAACTCGAGCAAGCTTTTGAGGTTTGTAGCTTGTTGATGACTTCTGGACACAGAATGGCTGATACCCTTTAATTTTGTACTGTTGAGGAACCTAAGGTCAGAGGTCAGAGAAGACAACTGATTGAATGTTCTTAAATACTCATCACCAATTAATGGGATTTAATTCTCAATAGCCACATTTTTGAGTTGCCTGATGATGATAAAAGGAAAATGACCACCATGTTGTAAACATCACATTGTGGGAACTATTAGTATGCCCAGCACTGGAGGGATGTTAGTACAGGTCCCAGACCTGCTCCAGGTCCCTGGTCTGGGTCCCAGCACACGTGTTGTATATTTGCAATTACTCTCGTGTACCATAGGGCTTCCCTGTAGAAATACATGGAACACTGATTTGTGAATTTGCAATATTGATATTTTCAAAACCAGGAGTGGCTATATACATCAAGAAAGGCTGACTAACTTTTCTTCAATTCACCTTGTGTTTTTTCTTAAAATCGCTAATAAATGTAGTTCAGATAGCTTCATGTATGCATAATACATCGTATATCCAGAGTAAAGATCCTGGTTTCCATAAATCACGTATGTTATACTTTGCACATACATAAAATAACAGCAGAAAAATACATGTAGTATGCTATGGTGTATAATCTATAATAGAACAAAACTAATAAAATGATATAAATTCAAGAATATTTCGTTTACTTCATAAGAAATCCATTAATTAATATCATATGACAAGTCTGACCTGCAGACTGAGGAAGGAATAACTCTGCTTGATTTGAGTTTCTGAAGATTTAATTGGAACTGGTCCAAGGCCATCAGGAGCCTAAAATGTGGAAATTCAAAAACATTGACACATAATCAATGAGGAGCAAAAGTAGCTGTGTTTCTATTGCCATACATCCTGTAACTTTCCCGTGACCACAGTTTCTACTTGATGTGTAGGGCATGGAGGCAGCGTTGACCAACCTCTCCTCCTTGTCTCGTGGTGTATGTGATCCCTTTTTATTTTCTACTATTGTGGGTACTGCCACTGACACCCAGAATCCCCTCAGGCTTAAAGGATTCAGTTCCACTACTTGGAGGAGTCCTGTTAATGAAAACAATTTTCAAGGATCAGTCCTCTTCAGGAGTTGCCTTGGCTGAAGGGAGCTGCCTCACTGAGGTTATGTGTTCTTCCTAGGGCAGCCTGCCTTCAATCACAAGTTGAAACAAAGGTATAAATATCAGGTCCTCTGACTTCATTCCAGCTTTGGAGCTCTTCATGAGTCCAGCTGAGGCTTTTGTCCAGAATAGCCGTGCTCCTTCTCCCTGTCCACACTGGTACCCACTGCTTCCCTTCCATAGGAGCTAATCTCCAAAGCACTATTTTCCTGCATGCTGTTTGCTTTAGTCATCCAGAGAACCTGGAACAGTGCCTGACATACTATGGATACTCCATAAATACTCTACTTCACCTAATCTAGGACACCATCATTTTAAAAAAAGATTTTATGTATTTATTCATTCATGAGAGACACACAGAAAGAGAGAGGCAGAGACACAGGCAGAGGGAGAAGCAGGCTCCATGCAGGGAGCCAGACGTGGGACTCAATCCTGGGGCTCCAGGATCACACCCTGGGCTGAAGGCAGCACTAAACCGCTGAGCTACCCGGGCTGCCCAAGGACACCATCATTAAAGTAATATGATATATTGCTAGTATGCGGTTGCTTATATGACATTTCCCAAATTCAAAGCCACTAAATATAAAAAGAATTGATGAAATAAAGTATCTATGGAGTGAACTACAAATCTTTATAGACGGGAGTGCTGAGCGTTCTTTCATCAACCCTAAGTTGATGAAGAGAAGTCTTTGTAGAACTAAGGCACCAAATGAAACGTGTAAGATGGGAACTCCTCAAAAATAATGAGGTGGGCAGTATTGTGCCCATAGGCAAGAAAATGAACTGTCACACCTCTTGCCAGAGAAAGACAGAATTGTGAGTCTCTTGGGTTGAGCATCAGATCTGGGGGCCACTCTTCTCTGGCATCTCCATTTGCCTATAAAGCAGGAGGGCCCAGCTGAGCAGGACCTGCCTGCCTAGGCCAGGCCCTCTTAGATTCTCCATCTGCCCTTTGTTTCTCAGGCCCTGTTCCTGGTCTATCAGGAGGGGACTCTTGTTGGGTTCCAGGCTGGAAAGCACCCAGCCCAGGTTACCAGGGAGCTCTGCACAGGTGTATCAGGTGCCAGGTAGGTGGCAGTAAATGATCTCTGGTTTCCCACTGATCATGAGTCCCTGGGCAAAGATGTCCCCTGGGAGCTTCTCAGGAGGAAGTGGAAGGACAGAGACTAAGGTAGGTCTCTTGCCTTGATATCTGCCTAACAACCATTTGATGGTTCCCGATCCCTACCCCACAGCCTAACAGCACCCACCAACTCATTGGAGCTCTGAGGAGGACTGTAGGATGGGAAGGCGAAGGGGAGCACTTCCTTAGGTGACACAGAGAACCTGCTGGAGTAATCATCTTGACTGATCTGACCCAGGAGGTATCTGGAAGCATTTTTGTCTGTGGGTGAAAACAAAAGAGCACTTTTAGGGGAGCTCTTGGGGAGTATTTGTATGTGAAACCATCATCTTTATTTGCCACACACCAATCAGTGGGCACTTGCCTCACGCCATTTGGAGAAGAATATATATATATGTGTGCATGCATACGGTCCCATTTCTAGTTTTCTTTTGTTCTTTACCCCACCCTTTCCCCAGTTTTTTTTTAAAGAAGATTTTATTTATTTATTCATGAGAGACACAGAGACACAGGCAGAGGGAGAAGCAGGCTCCCTGCAGGGAGCCCAATGTGGGACTCGATCCCAGGACCCCAGGATCATGACCTGAGCCAAAGGAAGACACTCAATCACTGAGCTACCCAGGTGCCCTTCTTCTCTAGTTTTTAAAGACTTATTTACTTCCAAAAGCTACAATTCCTAACGAAAGCGTCTCTGATGAATATTCTTTGTCCTTGTCAGTAAAGAAAAAGATGATGTGAGAAAAAGCTCATGAAGACATTTTACAGGGGTCCTTACATAATTTCACAGATGAACATTACAATATTTTAAACAAAAATTTCTTCTTTAGAGACATCAATAATGGACATCAAAATAACATAGGAGGAATTTTTAAAAAGCATAATTAAAGAGCAAAAAAAAATGGCTCTGAAAAACAAAATACCCATCTAGATCTTGCAAGGGAGGAAGAAGAGGAACAGGTGCTCAGGGTCTGAGCCTGGGCACGAGAGCTCCTCCTTCCCTTGGAGCTGTGTGGATCCTGTGCCCTGGACATGGTTTGGGGGCACTGTTTATGAGGAGGGACAGGGTCCCACTGTATGTCATGCTCAGTGGCTGCTGGGTATGTTCACAGTGAAGGACTAGACAGGCTGCTTGTCTTCTATAGGACTCTAAGCCCTGCACCTGCTGCCCCCCAGCCCACTCCTTTGGTCCACCCTTCCATGGTGAAGACCAGCCCGCCCTTTTTGTGATGAATGGCAAGTCTTTTTTTGCCTCTCATGATGGACTCAATAAACAGTACTGGATCAGGCTGAAAAACACCCCAAGAGCATTAAAATACAATAAAATGTTTTGAAAAAAGTACCCATCTAGCTCTTGAAAGAGAGGAAGAATGAAGAGCCAGGCTCAGGGGTTCAGGCTAGGGAGGGCAGGAAGGGCTTGGAAGGACTGGTGCCAGCCTGTGGGTCTGCATACGAGCTGCAATCGCTTCTCGGCCTTTTGGCTAAGATCAAGTGCATACGAGCTGCAGGGTAAAGAAGATGGTGATGGGAGCCCAAACAAAAGCCATTGAGAGTGTGCCTCCAACGGCTTAGTCAACCCAGGGCATCCAAGGACTGGAATTCCTTTAAGTAGTGAAGATAAAATGAGATAAGAAGCTTTACATGCAGGACACCTCCATGGCTCAACTGGTTGAGTGGCCAACTCTTGATATCAGGGCTGAGAGTTCAAGCCCTGTGTCGGGCTCCATGCTGGTCATGAAGCCTACTTTAAAAAAATAAAAATAAAGCTTTACGTGCAAGTGCTAAATTGTGACAACACTCAATGCAGCCAGTCAGTCAACAAGTATGAATGTCGACCATCCTGGTCTCTCTGGTGTTGAGAACTGAGGGCACGAAACAAGAGGTCAAACCACAGCCAAACTTCACAGATTTCACAACTTGGCTGTGTCAGCTGGCCTAGCTAACTATCGGTTGGGCAGGCATTTCAGCCAAACCTGGCATGGAGGTCTGAATCATGTCCTGGGCGGTAGGCTTGATGGCAGCCCCCCTCCCAAGAGGTACACATTCTGTCCCCTGGAAGCTGTGACTTTGTTACCTTCCACGATCAAAGGGACCTTGCAGGTGTGAGTAAGTTAAGGATCTTGAGATTGGGAGATTGTCTTGGGTCATCCGGGTGGGCCCAATGTTGTCACAGAATCCTTGTGAGGGGAAGGCAGGAGTGTCAGGGTCAGAGGAGATGTGACAAATGAAGCAAGAGGTCAGAGTGATGTGAGGAACGGGCCTCCAGAAGCTGGGAAGGCCAGGAACAGACCTCCAGAAGGAGCCAGCCCTGCTGGCAGCTTGATTTTTAGACTTCTGACCTCCAACAATATAAGATCATACATTTGTACTGTCTTAAGTCATGAAGTTTATGGTGATTCATTACAGTGGCCACTAAAAAAAAACCCAACAAGGACCTAATAGATGTGATTTACGAAAATGTTTTACGTCTATGCAGCTAACTTTATTATACAGAAAAGTTATGCTCAGAGGACTTAGGGTCAAAGCTTTGCTGCCCTTGGCAGCCGTGCTCTACCTGTTACTATAGACTGTCTTCCTTTGCTCAGCTTTCTGATTATGGTCTCTTTGTCTATATTATGAATAGCAGTCAGCATACTGAGTAATCTTCGATGAACCATGATCTGGAATTAGAAGAGATGATTTCAAATTACTAATTGGCACATGTTCAGTTTGACATTCAGTTTGATTCACGTTCCCCAGCCACGGCTGAGCCCCCTGCTCTAAGTGAGAATTCACAGGGGCAGTGGCACACTGCCCTAAACTGAGGCCATGGGGACTTCAAGGTCTTGGCAATGTTGACCGGCCTGGATACAAAAAAAGACGGAGTTGTCATCTGGCCTTGTCCCGCCCAATTTATGAGCCCCATTTTTCTATTTCCAGAGTGGAAAGACTGACTAGTTCCACATTCCTTCTTTTCAGTGTATCTGAATTATAATGCTCCCACCGTGTTATTTTCAAAGTGGAGGGACCAAATAAATGGATGATTCCATAGGACTAGGGCTGTGGATCATGGGCGATGCTAACTGTATACCACTGGGCTTTGCACTCTGAATGCATGCTGCTGGAAGGGACTGCTATCTGTGCACGAAGCTGTGGCTGAAAGGACCACACAATTAAAGGACTTCCACAATTAATACCACTTTCCATCCTCTCAGGGACTCTCATTTAACAAATAGATAGTATGAATTGCCAATGCTATGACCAGTTCTGTTCAAGGCATTACAGATACAGTGAGATCAAACAATTGCCCTGCTGTACCCAACTGGGGTGTGTGTGTGTGTATGTGTGTGTGTGTGTGTGTGTGTGTGTTGGTGAGGGGTGGTCGTGGTTTACAATAAACATTTAAATGAATCAACAAGATAACTACCATGAAGAAAAGAAAAAAGAGTAAATGCATGAGGGCATGCCAGAGGGGCTGGAAAGGGGGGGTGGTCTGGCCACTGATGCAAGGGTAATTAGTGAAGACCTCACTGAGGACATGAGGTTTGATCTAAGACTTGAATGATGAGGAGAGAATGATCTAGGGAAGAGAATTCAGAGCAGAGGGGGAGCAGCAAGGATGAAGATTCTGTTTCAGGAAGAAATGAGATATGTCTAAGGGACAGAGAGAAGTCCAGAGTGGCCTGTGCCCTTGAAAGAAGCTGTGCACTTCATTCCAATTGCAATGGGAAGGCTTTGGATGGTTTTACCTGGGAGGGGTATCATGGCCTTTCAGCCCTGGGAATACTGCTCCAGCTGCCGTGTGGGGACTGGAAGCAGAGAGAGCCATTGCACTGGCTTTGTGCCACCTCTCTCCACCACTTTCTTCCCCATGCTGAGCATCTTGTGGCCACCTCTGTTCTACACATGCAGCCCATGCAGACAGGGCCTCAGCAGGGACATGGTCCTACAGGGCAGGTCACACCGAACAGCAAGTTCTGCCTCTCTTCCCCTTAGACTGTCCTCAGTCCAGACCGAAAACACTGCTTGAAGGATAACTTGTTACATAAAATTTGGAGTCCCTTGTACATATGCACCCAGTTAATCTTCACAACAACTCTGTGGGACAGGTCTTATTGTGCTCCCCAGTTACAGAGGAGGAAACTAATAGAGGTTATATAACTTGTCCAAGACCAGAAAGTTCATAAGTGGCATCAAGAATTAGGGGCAGGCAGCCTGGCTCCAGAGTCCAGATCTCAACCACTGTCCTCCCTGGCTTGAGGTGTGGCTTTCCTCCTCATTTGGCCACATTCCAGTGGCCGGGACAAGAGATCTACAGGCAGTATAAGATACAAGAAGCACCACGGGGATCTCTGGCAGCTAACACTTACAGGGGCTATTTCTTAGAAGAAAATAAACTTCCACTGGCCCAAAGAACAAGTGTGCACTGATGAAGGGGAGATGGAGTGGCTTCTCAGTTGAAGGGTGAGGAGCAGAGACACGGGTTTGTAGCAGGGAATAGGCTTGTGTGTTTGGAAGAAGATGAGGACTGGGACAACACAAAGGGTGGAGGTGAGGAGTTGCGGGGTGTAGCACGTGTAGCTGAAGCCAGACCAGGGAGTCATTTGACACCTTTCATTTTTTATGCCCATTGCAGGAAGCCATTGGAAGCTCTAACAGGCTGGGGGGAAAAAAACCAATGTGAAAGTGAAAAAGGCATGGTAGTGAAATCACATGACTTGAAGCCTTAAGACTGGATGAGACACGATCCCACAGGAATTCTCAAGTACTCTAGAACTAACTGATCAAAATCCAATTATGCTAGAGTTTCCATATGACCCAGCAATTCTACTCCTATGTATGTCCCCAAGAGAATTGAAAACACATGTCCAGAAACATGTACATGAATGTTCATAGCATTATTATTCATAATGGCCAACAAGTGAGAACACCACAAATGTTTCAGCTGATAACAGATACGATATGGTGTAATCACACCTGATGGGATCCAACCATAAAAAGAAATGAAGTTACAACATGGATGAACCTTGAAAACAAGCCAAGTGGAAAGAGCCAGTTACAAAAGGCAATGAGCTGTATGATTCCATGCATATGAAATGTCCAGAAGAGGCGACTCCATAGAGATAAAAAGCAGATGAGTGGTTGCCAGGGACTGGAGGATGGAGAGGACCTGCTAATGGGAACTAGCTTTCTCTTTGCGGTGATAAAAAATGTTCTAAGATTAATTGCTGAATCTCTGTGTTGTATATGCCTGAAACTGATATAACAGCATAGGTCAATGACAGACACTTCAATAAAATTTTTTTGAATGTTCTAAAGTGAGATCATGGTGATGGCTGTACAACTCTGTAAATATATTAAGAACCGCCAAATTGTGTGCTTTACAACAGTGAATTTTATGGTAAGTGAATTATATCTCGATAGAGCTATTAAGATTCATTTCTTGATTCCTTGTGAAGAGGACCAAACAAATTATAATTTCTGTCTGGTGCTGGGACTCACCTTGCGTGCTGCTTGTTGAAACCGCCTCTGCGCTCTAAACCTGTTGACCCAAGTATTATTAATGAGTGGGTCAAAATTAGGATGGAATTCCTTGATTTTCTGTGAAAATGGAACACAGGCACATCTTAGATTTAAATTTTAACTCCAGATATGAGCACTTAACAAAAATGTTTTAGAGTCTGATCCTAAATCAAGTTATTATTTATTTGTTCTGACATGCATGGAATGAGCATTTATTCATCACTTTTGGTGTACATAGCAGTATAGGGAATCCTTCTTGTGTGGGGGTACCAAAAGTGGGATTTGAGAGCTGGGTTTTAAGAAATGGACAGTGTGGTTAGAGAAGCTCAAACAAACACATGCAGCCCTGAAGAAGAAGAAGGAAGTCATAGTGAAATCAGTCCTACGTGGTGGGTGCTGGCACTGCCTACATAAGCGAGAGGAGCAGACCCTATGGTCACCACTTCGCCCACCCCTGCCTGGGATCACCACCTTGTGCCTGCGTATTGTGGCACTGGGTGCATACACTGTGGAGCCACCGGTGCCTGTGGGTACACTAGGACCAGCCAGAGCCTCAGGCACTGTAGGTGCTTCAGAGAGAAGCCATATGAAGAAAAAGCCATCAAAAGTGAATTAGGGGCACCTTGGTGACTCAGCTGGTCAAGTGTCTGCCTTTGGCTTAGGTCATGATTCCAGGGTCCTGGAATCGAGCCCAGAGTCGGACTCCCTGCTCAGCTGGGAATCTGCTTCTCTCTCCCTTTGCCCCTCCTCCTGCTTGTGCCCTGTCTCTTGCTTTCTCTCAAAATAAATAAATAAAATCTTAAAAAAAAAAAAAAAAGCAAATTAGTCTTTTGAGATGCTTGGGTGGCTCCATTGCTGAGCATCCAACTCTTGATTTCAGTTTAGGTCATAATCATTGGGGTTGTGGGATTGAGCCCTGCATGCATCAGGCTCCACACTCAGTGGGGAGTCTGCTGGAGATTCTCTCTCTATCCCTCTTCCTCTGCTCATGTGCACACACTCTCTCTCTAATAAATAAATAAATAACCTTAAAAAAAAAGGAATTAATCTCACATTGGCACATGCAGTGGGCTACAGGGGAGAGGGAGAAGGGGCAGATACATGAATAAACAATCTGTCCGATTAGTTGAGGGCAAGACATGAAGGCTGAACTCAGGTGTGGCTTTGTGCAATAGCTACAGGCAAGACTTTGTGGCCAGATTAAACGTGGGAGAGAAGAAAAGAGGTAAAAAAAATTCAGATGTGACTATCCCAGAGATGAAAATTGAGAATGATGGGGTCAGGGGGACATCAGGAAGAATTTTGTCACTGTTACAATTAATGATTGGGGTTTTAACCAGATATTATCACATGATAGAGAACTCTGATGAAGGGGCCACTGTTCCCATTTTATGTTTGGGACACTGGGTTTTTCCCAGGTCCCAAATCTGTAGGAGAGCTAGGTCTCTGCTTCTGGCTTCCTGTTGTATATCCTGCCCTCCAAGCCAGGGGACGAGGAACAGAGGCCCAAGGACCCACCAGGAGGACCTGCAGACAGAGGCTTGGAGAGCAAAGGAAAACAAGGAGACCAAGAAGGAGAAAGTATACAGGTGGAAAGGAGAAGCCAAAGAATTTAATGCTATTGATTTCAGGGGAAACATTAATAATGACTTTTGATGCCTCACTTGCAAATATATAGTAAAAAACATTCTGAAAATACAAATGAAAATGTAAATGCAAATTAAAACTTAGTAAACATCTCTTGGTAAAAGCATGTCTATAAAATTGTTTAGTGTTTTAAAAATAAGCACATAAAGGGTTGCCAATAATTAGCTCCCAAATAAAGGAAAGTTACTTACTTCTTCTAGGTTGTGAACAACACGTTTGTGGTGGACTTCCGTCGTGAGGCGCTGAAATTCCTCATCCAAAACAGGATCTCCCCTATCTAGCTGGGGTTTTTAATCATTGAAAATATTAAAATTGCATACAAATACACACAACTGTTTATCTCTTTAAAACTGATAGAAACCCATTAAAGGATTGGTCACATCCACCCATGAGGTCTGGTTGGGAGTGGGTGACAAGGTTAAAGTGACCTCTGTAATTAAATTCACTGTTTATATATAGGGGATTGTTGCAGACACATGGATTCAGCACTTTATTTTCATAACCAGGGGACAGTGGCTCTAGAAATCATTTCCAAGCCATTAAAAATTCACAGAAAAGATTTTAAGAAACTGAGTAACCATGGGAGTGGATTGATTTCATTTAAAAGAAACTTCTCAGTAAAGTTTCAAGCTCTTCAGAGCTGATTATCCCAGGATGGGGTTTAACAAAGGCGCGTAATTCCTGCCCTCTCCTGGGTGATGTAGCTGGATCAGGGTCTGCCCCTTCTCTGGAGTAAGTGTCCTCTCATAGGCTGCTCCCCTTCCCCACCTCTGGCTTCCCCGTGCCTCCTCTCCTACCCCCCAGCTCTCTCCTATTCCCCCAGAGCCACGAGCCATGGGACACTCCCCTCCAGGCTGGCTGGCTGGGCTTGGATTGGTGTCTACGTACACCTGCCTCCATGGAAAAGGGGACCCTATATGCTGCAATAGCTTGGTTTGTTTTTAACCTGTGGTTTTTATTACTTGTTTGTTAAATTACTTCTAAATATAGCTTGGCTTGTATGTATGCTGTTCATGGTCCATTTTTAAAACACTTAACTGGAAGAAATCTATTCTGGTCAGTACATTAACAAGAGAAGAGAGTTCTATTATGGTCACCAGGTGGTGAGCTGTCTAGGTCTGATTAGCACACTTCAGGGAGTTGAGTCTGAGACCGTGGACTTTTGCCTCAAAGTGTAGATTTTGTGGGGAGAGACTCAGACATCCACCACCACTGAAAATTAAACAACTTAGAAAAGGGATTGGGGGACGTCCGGGTGGCTGAGCCATTGAGCATCTGCCTTTGGCCCAGGGCGTGATCCTGGAGTCAAGGGATCGAGTCCCACATTGGGCTCCCTGCAGGGAGCCTGCTTCTCTCTCTGCCTATGTCTCTGCCTCTCTCTCTCTCTCTCTGTGTCTCTCATGAATAAATAAATAAAATCTTAAAAAATCATTACAACAAAATACTTAAATCCTCTGTCTCTAACAAAACAGTTAAAAAAAAAGGGATTGGCAAGGTAGTTAACTAGAAGAGAGAGGAGGGTGGGGGAGGTCTTATATCTTTATCAAGGCTCTATTTATTTATGATGAATGTTCTAGAATTTACCATCACTGGTCATCTCCTGAGTGAAAGCCCATCATCCCACTGTAACGCCCACACCTGCCACTTCTTCCACATGCCCTGGGCCTCCAGGTGTTCCTTGCCACTGGGTCACCTGCCAGGATTCAGATGCCTGATGAAATCTCCCAGGCACACAGAATACAGTCTCTGTAACACTTGCTATCCATCTGCACTGGGGCTCGTCCTTTCCTGCTTCCCGTGGGCACCTCTGCAAATGCTCACTCCTCTCTGCAGGCCTCTCTCCAGCCCCTGCTCCTGGCTATCTCTGCAGCTGGGTTGGCTTCCTGGGCCACCCAGAAGGACAAGGCCACATGCAGCCTTCAACAGCTCCCTCTCTGCATGCAAATCTGACTATACCATGGTCCCTTCTCCTGGTCAGTGTCAACCTTTCTCTCCAACCACGGCCTACTCCCAAACTTCTTTAGCCTTTTCCTCTGTGATTGCTCTTTGCCCTCAGCATACAAATATTCTCAAGTTTTCCAACTTAGAAACCCCCTCCTTGACACCTCAGCTCCCTCTAATGGTCCATGTCCTGACTCTTCACCCCCAGTCATCTCAACTTCTCAAGAAACCATCTATTCACTTCCATGCATTCCGAGCCATGGCAGTTTGGCTTTTTACCTTCCCCTGTTTCCCAGGATTGGTATTGCCAAGGCAAACAAGGGCTTTCAAGAGGCCAAACACATCATGTGCTTCTCAGGCCTTGCCATCCTGGATCTTTCCCCATCTGCTTTTTCAGTGTCATCCAGTTCTCCTGACACCCCCTCCTCTGACCATTTCTCTCCTGTCTCCTTCATTGTCTGCTGCTCTCCCCTCAAATCATGAAGTTCTCTGGCTTTCCCACCTTCAGCAACCCCTCCTTGTGGCATTCACTTTCCCCAGGTCATGGCACTGTTTTGTGGTCTACTGTCTATGTCTCTGCTGAGGTAGACTTGATCCTGTGGCTGCCACCTGGATGCCCTCCAGTCCCCCCAGATGTAATATGTCCCACATTGAACTTTTCGTCTTCCCCTGTCTTGTTTTTAAGATTGTATTTATTTATTTGAGAGAGAGAGAGAGAGAGCAGAGCAAGAGAGAGAGCACAAGTGGGAGAAGGAGCAGAGGGAGAAGCAGACGCCCTGCTGAGCAGGGAACCCGATGTGGGGCTCTATCCAAGGACTCTGGGATCATGACCTGAGCAGAAGGTAGAGGCTTAACAAACTGAGCCACCCAGGTGCCCCCCCCCTTCTTTGATATTAGGAATCTCATTTAAAATCACCAGCATGGACCCAAGCTGGACACCTAGGAATCATCCTATCCTCTCCCTTTCTTTACTCCTCAGTCACTGCACTTGGCACATTTTAAATTGTCTCTTAATGTTTCTGTGCCCCTTCTGGACTGTGGCTTCTTGAGGGCAGGGATGGTGGCTTATTCACTAGCACAGAGTCTTACAGACAAAGACCCCTCATTAAATACACTTGCGAAATAAACACACAGTTGGGTTTGCCTGTCGACCAAATGCTGGCAATTCCAGCCTTCACTGTCACATTGACCTGGTCGTCCCACGTTTGTGTCACCTTCATCTTTAAAACAGCTAGAAAATATCATCCCATTGTGGGGTAGACAGAAGACTTAATATTTTGTTTTAAAAAGTCAAATGCCAGGAAATGGCACTACAATCAAACTAAATTTAAATGCCAATCTAACAGGTGCCTTCCCTAAATGCTAAGATATACTAATGTAATCATCCTATATTCTTTCTTTTGTCTCTTACAAAAAATAAAGAAATGCAAGATAAATTTATTCAAATATCTGATTTGGACTCAGAAAGAAAATCTTGAGGGGGCATCTGGATGGCTCAGTCCGTTAAGCGTGTGCCTTCAGCCATTAGCTCAGGTCAGGATATCAGGGTCCTGGGATTGAGCCCTGCACTGGGCTCCCTGCTCAGCAGGGAGTTTCCTTCTCCCTCTGCTTCTGCCCCCGGCTCTTGTACTCTTTTCTTCTCAAATAAACAAATATTTTTTTTTAAAAGAAAAAATTTGGGAAGAAAAGGGTATTCTATATGAGAAATATATTCATATCCAACAAGATCCCTATTTTCCCCCAATCTCTCCTACCCAATGCCGCCTCTGTTTGTAGCTTACACACAGCTTACACTCTCAAGCTTAAATATGTGTATTATGGTTGAATTATGTCCCTCTGAAATTCATATGTTGAAATCTTAACTCCTAGTCACATCTTTGAAAATAGTTTTCGAAAATGTAATCAAGTTAAAAGGAGGTCATAGGGTGGACCCTCTTCCAATGTGACTGGTGTCCTATAATTTATAAGTGGAAATTTGGAAAAGACAATGTGAAGGCACAGGGAAAAGATGGTCTACAAGTCAGATTTGGTCTACAAGAAGACAGATCAGTCCCTTATACCTCTTGGAAGGAACCAACTCTATCAGCACCTTGATCTTAAGCTTTTAGAGTGGTAAGAAAATATATTTCTGTTGTTTACACCACCCAGTCTATGGTACACTTTGTTATGGCTGCCCGAGCGGACTAATATGATATGGGATGATTCTGCAAGTCCTACCCTGCAAGTTCTACAAAGGCTAAACCCCTGAGACAGGAAGCCCAAGCCAAGCCCTATCTCCTCTGGCCCATGTGTGTCCTGTGCTCCAGTGACTATGGGCCTGTCCCCAGTGTCCCCTGCCACCTGCCCTCAGGGAACAAGGTCTCTCACACCGTGGTGAGGTTGGGAGTGTGGCACCACTCTACCTACCATTACCATCTCCACCCTCCCCTCTCTGAGCCCACAGTTACTGCCTTGGGAACCCTGCCATGGTCCCTTCCCCTCAATCAGTTTCCAACCCCTTGCTCAGCCCTCTTGTGTGTCTCTGACTTAGAACTTTTGTCTGGCTCTGGCATCACTCCTGGTCACTGTCTTTGGGTCTCTCTTACTTTCATGCCCTGCAGATCATGGGATAGGTGTACATCATGGCCAAAATTCCAGCCTGAATTTGAGGCATTCCCCTCCCTCTGAATTGAATGCCTTTGTCCTTTTACTACCTTTCAAAATCATACCATGTCTTCCAGGAAGTTTTCCACTCAGATGAGCTCTCTCTCTTCTCTGGCTTTTGACACCCCACAATACTTAGTACAGGTCTCTTGTGACATCTACAGCCAGCCTTGATTTACAGTTAACAATTGTCATCAGCCTCCTTCCCTCCCAACCGAACTATGTTTTCTTTCTTCTGATGTGGCATGTTGCATATAGCAGGAATTCAAACTATTTAGTGCAATCAATATCATTGAATTGGCAGTGATTCTGACCTTATATTTGGCGTTTTCTCTTTGCCGTTGTTCAGTGAGGTCTTTTCTAAATTTAAAAGACATATGATCTTTACCAAGGTGCACCTGCCTGGAGAGAAAAAAAAAAAAAACTTCCAGCTTCCAGAACCCGTAAGAATACCATGGTCAATTTGGAGATGGAGTATCTTGTTGATTCTCCACAAAGGGTGCTGAGGAAGGGTGCTGAGATTCTGGAGGAGGGCCATGGGGCAGAGAAGATGTAGAGACTACAGCAGCATAACTGACATGAAGACTGTTCTACAAAAGGAAGCTTCTCTTCTAGCCATGCATACTAAATATGTATAAGTTAAAAAAATCTGGATTATCAACATCACTAGTCATTAGGGAAATGCAACTCAAAACCACAATGACTGATGTGCTACATTACACCCACTAGGATGGTGATGATGATGATAAGAGTGAAGGAAAAAAACAGGCCTTGCCAAGGATGTGGGCAAATTGGAACCCTTGTACATTGCTGATGGGAACATAAAAGGGTGCAGCCGCAGTGGAAAACAGTCTGGTAGTTTCTTAAAAAGTTAAACATATAGTTACCATATGACCAAGAAATTCCTCTCCTAGGTATATACGCCAGAGAACTGAAAAGATATGTTCACACAGGAACTTGTATGTAAATGTTCACAGCAGCATTATTCATACTAGTCACAAAGTGAAAACCACCCAAATGTCCATCAACTGATAAATGGGTAAACAAAATGTAATATGGCCGTGCAATGGAATAGTATGCGGTCATAAAAAGGAATGAAGTCTTGATAGATGCTATGATGTAGATAAACCTTCATATCACATTAAAGAAGCCAGTTACAAAAAGGCCTCCTAGGTATATATGATTCCATTTATTTGAAATGTCTGGCATAGGCAAATCTATGGAGATATAAATCAGATTGGCAGTCATCAAGGGCTGAGAGGGGAGAGAGGAACTGGGAGTGACTTTAATGGATGTGGGGTTTCCTTCTGGAGTAATGCAAATGTTTGAGAGTCGAGTGGTGGCAATGGTTGCACAATCCTGTGAATAACTTCTGCATTGTACACTCTAAAACGGTTAACATGGTGAATTTTGTGCTTGGTGAATTTGGCCACAGTTTAGACAACTCTAATATATAATATATCAATCATGAAGCCTGGCACATGTTCAAAATAAATAGTAGCTATGGTTTTAAAAGGGGAGAAGTTGTCTGGAGAACTGTTTGACCGAAGCAAACTAGAGAGACTTGGAAGCTAAATACAAATTGTCTGACCTTTGTTTGGATGCTGGATTCTTCTCCAAAAACAAACCAGCCAAAAGTACAGATAGAAAGGGCATTATTGAGACAATCAGGTAAATCTGCATATAGGCTGGTGATTATAATGTCATGGCATCAACACTCGATTTCTTAGCAGTGATTATGGTAATATTGGAGCATGTCCTAGTCTTAGGAGTACGTGCTAATGTGTCTAAGAGCGAAGCTTCATGATGTCAGCAACTTACTTTCAAATGCTTCAAAAGCAGGTGTGTGTGAAGTGTGCATTTGTGTGTGTGTGTGTGTGTGTGTAGACAGGGGAAGTATATTTGGCATAATGTCAACAACTGGTGAACCTCTGTAAGTGTATATGGGTGTTACTGGCAGGTTTAAAAAGTTTTCAACAAAAAAAAGTCGGGGGAGAAAATATTCAGTGAATAACCCAGCAATCAAAACTGAATTTAGGCTGTGATTTCAGGTGTGTTACAAAGAAGCACAGGAGGAAGGAAATACACCAGTGTTAAAGTGGTCATTGCGTTACAGCAGATTTTTTTTCCCTTATCTCCACTTAAAAATATTTTTTTCAGGTTTCCTACAATGACATTGTGGCCATTTTTTTTTTTTTTTAATAATAGGGAAAGAGTATTTTAAGAAATGATCTGCAGTTACTTGGGATACTTCCCATTTACCCAGGGCCAGACCATGAATAGAGGCTGTTGCGGAAGGAGAAGGTACTTCTATGAGGAACAAAGGCCACTGTCCTGTGCTAGCAGGGTGGCTGGGGGACACCTGTGAAGGCCTGGGAGGTCAGTGCATATTCTTTCTGTGCAGAAATGTAGAGGTGGGGCATGGGCAAGGGGCCTCTCAAAGACTCCTTCTAAGAGTCTCTTTTTCAGCTCACGAGTTTCTAAAGTTTACTTCAGTGAAATCTCTGTGTGTGGATGCATCTGGTATGATCCAGTAGGACACTGTGGATAGGGCTGCCTTTTGACTGCAGGAACACAAGACAGAGAGGTCTCACGGCTGAGTTTTGGAACATCCCCCGGGAGCCTCGCCCACCCCAGCCTGCACCGCTGGGCTCCCCAGAGACAGTGGGGGCACACAGCCCAGGGCACAGGGGGCTGGGGCAGGATTTGGGGCACCTGGGGAGAGACGGGGTGCTGGTGGCAGTGGCCAGCAGGGAGCAGTGTCCTGGTGTCTCCCACAGTTCACTCTGGTTATGCGACTGTCTGGTGTCACTTAGGCAAGAACATAGCTTGGTCACAGTGATTTATGCCCAATGGAAACTTCTAAGGTCCATTGGAGGAGAGGGAATAATCAAACTTTTCAAAGGGCATAAAAAGCTATTATGTTTCATCATGTCTCATGTATAACAAGCCATTACTAAAAACACTGTACTGTCCCTTGGTATAAATAATTGCTCAATATTTACCACTTAAGGTGATTTTCAATCTCTTCATAAGTGTCGTGTCTGACTTTCTGTTCAAAGAGTGCTTCCTTCATCTGTCTTGTTTTTGAAATCTCGTGGCCTTGGTCCAAGACTGAGGGCAGGAGCAAACAATGATTATACTAGTAATCAAATCAGAATCATTTGCTGAGAGAAAAACACATTTCTAATGGCAAAACATAACAGCAGTCTAACTCAGTTTTGCTGTTGTTGTTCATAAATAGTAAATGTGACAAGCAATAATTCTTTCCTGTTCTGCCAGCGGCTGATTTATAATGGATCAACTAGTTACCTTCTCTTAATTCTTTAATCTTCAATTTTCCTGGTTCTTGGTTTAAAACAGTTGCGACAGCAAATGGATTCGATAAATCTACTGGAAATCTCAGGTTCTGATAGTCAATTTCCTGAGACCAAAATCAGGAGGGAAAATTCATTATTTTGCTTCTCTATTCTTCCTTCCATCATGCTGAGAATAATGCCCAGGTTACCTTAATCTTTGGAGGCTTTAGTTTTTGTGGCATTCGCTGAAAATGTATCTGTGTCATCGCCTTTTCTGGAGGAACGTCCACTCTTTTAGAAAGAGCATTTAATCTTTCAAATTCTTCTAATCTATAGTTTAAAATAGGTATTAAATTACTATATGTTCCAATAACTCAAGGTTCCTATTTTTTAAGGCTTTTTATTTTTAAGCAATCTCTGCACCTAACATGGGGCTCGAATTTACAATCCTGAGATCAAGATTCGCATGCTCTACTGAATGAGCCAGGCAGGTGTCCCACAAGGTTCCTATTTTTATGTTCCTTCTGATAATATCATAACTTTCGGTCTGTTAATGACTATATCTAAATGAAAAATAAATCTGTGTGCTAAAACAGTGGTCTACTAAAATCAATGTAATGTCTATACCAGAGTGTAATCCTCTATGTCAAAATAGTGTACCAGCGGCTGCTATTCCTCACCTTCTCAAAGAACATAACAAGTGGACAATGTGACATGCTGAAAAATGCTCTCCTGGTCTAGTGTTATTCATTTCTAGGCTGTTGGTTTTCAATAGCTAAATCTACTACATTGAAAAAATCTTATAATGATTTATGCTCCTAGTAAAAGCATGATTATGCCCACTGTTTATAGTAAGATCTTTTTAAAAAGTGGTGCAGATTAATGAAAACTGACTTTGGACATATGGAGGTATAGACAGTGCTACTACCATGCCTAGAGAAATTCCTGGAGTTATTTATTATGAGCTGTAGTAGAACTACATCATGTTCAATGCCATGAAGCACTTTTTTTTTTTTTTAGTTTTTATTTATTTATGATAGTCACAGAGAGAGAGAGAGAGGCAGAGACACAGGCAGAGGGAAAAGCAGGCTCCATGCACTGGGAGCCCGAAGTGGGATTCGATCCCGGGTCTCCAGGATCGCGCCCTGGGCCAAAGGCAGGCGCCAAACCGCTGCGCCACCCAGGGATCCCCATGAAGCACTTTCTTAAAGGAGAATGTGCGAACACTTGTTTTGCAGGATTACATATGTCCATTATATTACAGAAATAAGAATACACCAACATTCATTCATTCTGATGAATGAACATTCGCTGAGCACCTACTGAACAGGCTCCACTGCACAACATAGGAGACATGCCAGCAATCTCAAACTTAAGGTCGCCTATGTAAGAGTACCCTGAATGCTCAATGCCCGAGAGAACGTGTCCTTTGATGAGACACATACTGACCAATAGGCTATGATGTGCAGGGCAGAGACACTGGGTTATGGAAGTGGCTGTGGCCCAGCATCCACACCTCATCAGAGCTTACTTACATCACCTCTGCTATAAATATTGGGAAATTACAAAAATTTTTTGAAGGTGTTAAAAAATTAAGTTCCTTAGGCACCTGCATGGCTTAGTCGGTTAAGGGTCTGCCCTCAGCTCAGGTCATGATCTCGGGGTCCTGGGATCAAGCCCCACATAGGGCTCCCTGCTCAGCGGGGAGTCTGCTTGTCCCTCTTCCTCTGCCCCTTCCCTCGCTCACACTATCTCTCTCAAATAAATAAATAAAAATATTTTTAAAAATTAGATTAAGGAATCTAATTGCTGATAATGGAAATGAAGGGGTCTAAGAAAGTGATAAATTGTAATAAGGAGTTACTCATGGAACTTGAGTAGGTCCCTCACACACCATATTCTGAAACAACAACAAAAAGCAACCTGTGAAACTTTCAGAGAACACCGTGGCTAGGATAATTTTTTTCCTTCGTGGTGCAATTCATATGTTACAGTACTATGCACAGTCTGGGGAGACATGCAGGTCTTGAGATGTAGTCCTTGCAAACATTAAGACTGCACTAAATGAGATGAACTGAACTCCAGCTGGGTGACCAAAACATAATAGTTTAGAGATAGTGTATGTCTGCATTTGCAGGGGGCTTCTTCCAGCTTCTACCAGCAACGCTCTCGTATATTTAAGAACATGTCTGTGGGAAGCAAAAATCCCACTCAAGTGATGTCCTTAAGAAAGCCATTTGTATATTGCAGCATATGATGTGACATGGTAAATAGCATTTTCTTGGCCAGTTATCTAATACCAGAAAAATTACTACTGTCTTTTATTTATATCCAATGCTGCTTGTTTATTGCCAGAATTAGTTTATATCTACCAAGGTTACTTGCAGGATTTGGGTTCAGCAGGTCACACTAACATCCTATAGTTGATTTAGGCTGCTTTGAATTTTTAGAAACAAAATCATAATATAAATATATAATAACATTGGGTGTTATACTATATGCTGGCAAATTGAATTTAAATTAAAAAACATATAATAAATCATGAGGTTAGTTCATATTTTGATATAAGAATGTTACTCTACTTTTTAAAAAGATTTTATTTATTCATGAGACACACAGAAAGGCAGAGACATAGGCAGAGGGAGAAGCAGGCTTCCTGTGGGGAGCCTGACGCGGGACTCGATCCCAGGCCCCCAGGACAAGACCTGAGCCAAATGCAGATGCTTAACTACTGAGCCACCCAGGTGCCCCTGTAACTCTACTTTTAATACACATAATGATGTTAAAATGTGATGTGTATCTATATGTGAGGGGAGAGAAGCAATATCCAGCTATTTATCATTTTCAAAAATCTGTAAGGATTTCCCAAGGTTAGAATTTATACTGTGACAAGTTTTCCTTTAGCTTTTATAAAAATCATGCATACTAGGAGAAGCTTATCATTTTGACCAAGTACATTGGGATATAAAAATACAAGCTCACATTCAAAAGGAAGTAGAAGTTCAGAAAAAATTTGTTATGAAATAAAACTTAATCCCATTTCACACCTTTACTCTGACCTGAATGCTTATGATTCTTAAAAAAACAACACCCCCTCTCTGCCAAAATCCAACAAAACCTCCCATGTGGCACGTTTTCATTTTTGCCTTACACTGAAATCACTTGTTAAACATGACTTATTTTGGCTTCTCTGCTGTAAGCATCTTCAGAATGTGGACTGCGTCCCATGAGGCTTTGCAATGGACACCGCACACAACAGGTACTCAATTAATTATAATGTTGGGACGCCTGGGTAGCTCAGTGGTTGAGTGTCTGCCTTGGCTCAGGGCGTGATCCCTGGGTCCAGGATAAAGTCCCGCATTGGGCTTCCTGTGAGGAGCCTGTTTCTCCCTCTGCTTGTGTCTCTGCCTCTCTCTGTGTCTCTCATGAATAAATGAATAAAATCTTTAAAAAAATTAATTATAGTGTTATACTGGCATTTCAAAAATGGTTATGTTCTTCCTGTCTTATGATTTAAATTTGAAAGAGTGGGGTGCCTGGGTGGTTCAGTCAGTTAAATGTCTGGCACTTGATTTCGGCTCAGGTCGTAATTCAAGGGTCGTGGTATCAAGCCCCTTGTCGGGCTTTGTGCTCAGTGTGGAGTCTGCTTAAGATTCCCTCTCCCTCTGCCTCAGGCTCTCCCACTTGTACATACATGCACTCTCTTTCTCAAATGAATAAATAAATCTTTAAAAAATAAAATCGAAGGAGTGCAATACATATGGTCATATATATACATATATGTAACATACATATATATAATACATACATATGGTCAAAAGTTGACCAGCACAGTAGCAGTAATCAAGGAAAGCAAGTATCCCTCCATCCACCTCTTCCTGATCATCTTTTCCCCTCTTGGCAGAAATGACTGCGACAAGCCTAGAGCTATTCTATGCATTACTGTTATATTTTAAAGAGTATTTTCTGAAAGCTCAACATTTTAAGTACAGTTTTGATGGCATTCTGTTATAAGAAAGACAGAATGCAAGAAATAGAGATTTGGATTCTTTTTATAACAAAGTTTTAGGAAGAAACAAAGACATTCCAAAGCTGCCATACGGTAAAGCCACGTTGGGATGGCACGTTCCGGTGAAGACACATTCATATGGCTGAGAGTTGAACTGTGAGATCCACAGCTGCATTTTTATCTGTGCAATCCCATACTGAAATGGTGTGAATTTGACAGTCACGTTCATCTTCCCATTAGCTGGGATTATTCCTGAGGGGAAAGAAATGAGACAACAGGATTCTTTCTCTTGTGAAGCCCTGTCAAAGAGGCTCACACATGCACATACAGACACGTTCTTCCCGTGGCAAGCACAAGTATTTCTATTTTCTTTATATATAGTCTTTTCATTAAATCCATGTGAATCAACCTCTGCATGTTTGCATTGATCTTATTTGCCAATTGCTGTGTTAATTATTTATAATAATTATTTGACTGTCAGTTATATAAATACACATCCATTAGTGTGAGTCAGATACGTGCTCCTAGAACTATAATGTTTAAGCCAATTACCAGATGTTGGTGTTTGGTGTTTTTTTTTTTTTTTTAAGATTTTATTTATTTATTTGTGGGGGGGGGGAGAAAACAAACAGTGGGGTGGGGCAGAGGGAGACAGAGAGAGAGCAGCAGATTCCCCACTGAGCAGGAAGCCTGATATGGGGCTCGATCCCAGGACCCTGGGATCATGACCTGAGCCCCAAAGGCAGAATGCTTAACCGACCGAGCTACCCAGGTGCCCCCAGATGTCAGTGTTAATGCTGTAACAAGGAAAGCTAGGAACATACATACAAGTTTCTGTCCAAATAATCCAGTTCCCAACATTTTGGTGTCATTTGAATCTCTCCTTCCAAATCTTTGGGATGAACCACCGCTCCCTCTGAAGTCCAATATCCCACCATGCCTTATTCCTCTTTTGCATCTCTAGTATCAACAGGGCTTGGAACATAGTAAGTGCTCAACAAGCATGAGAAGAAAGATAAAAGGGAGAAAGGGAAGGAGCGAGAGAGAGGGAAGAAAAGAGTAGTAGACACAAGACAGGCTAATGTTCTCTCTGATTGCCACTGAAGGCTCTTTGGTTTGCCTTCTAGATAATTCCTTATGCCCCTCCTGTATCTTGCCTTTACACGGTCCCTGTAGGGGCTCTACACAATTCCCTCATATTTACTTGGCATACCCTCCTTCCTATGTAGGCACTTCTCCAAATCTTGTACCACTGTCTCCTTTGTTCTCTATGCTCAACCACTTGAGCCTTTCATTTGGCTATCTAAGTATTCACTAAGCACTTACTGTGTGCCAGGCAATGTGTTAGGCACCTGAGAAACAGGAATAAACAGAACAAAGTCCCAGATCTCACAGGGTTTACATTCTAGCTGGAGACAGCAAACAAGCAAACACAAAATGAATATAAAATATAAAGTCATGTCATGAATACCAACAAGAAAAATAAAGCAGGGTATGAGGGAGGCAGGCAAAACATGTCATGCTATTTAAGAGGGGATGAACAAAAGGCTTCTCTGGTGAGAAGATGTTGCAGCCAAGACCTGAAGGAGGAAAAGGACCCAGGCACTCACCATCCCACAGTGAGCTCCTGCTGCCTCAGGGCCTTGGTGTTTGCTATTTCCTCAGCCTGGAAAGCCCTTTGTCCAGATCTTCTTTTAGTTTTTTTAATCCTACTCTCTTAAATCACTGTTTTGCCATCTTCCCTCCCCTAGGCTCAAATACAGTTTTACAAAAGCAAGGTACCTGCCTGTTACTATGTTCCCAGCCCAATAAACACTTGTTGAATGAGTGAATGAACCAAGTTTCACAGGAAACTCCTCCTGATTCTCCATCCTTAGGAGTCTTCACCCCACCACACACTTCTGTCAGCCCTGTGGTACCCAGGTGACACCTAGTCTGTTACCTTCTCAAGTTCATAACTCTCCCACTAGACTGCAAGGCCCTAAAGCTGACACTGGGCCCCAAAGCCCTGGATTCCTAGTGCAGTGCTTCAGAAATAGCTATTTGTCAACTTCCTGAAGTACCAGTCCAAATCTTTTTTTTTTTTTTATTCAATATGTTATTTATTTATCTGAGGCAGAGAGAGAGAGAATGAGAGAGCACAAACAGGGGGTGGAGAGAGGGAGAAACAGACTTCCCGCTGAGTAGGGAGTCCAATGTGAGGCTTGATCCCGAGACCCTGAGATCATGACCTGAACTGAAGGCAGATGCTTAACCAACTGAGCCACCCAGGTGCCCCCAGAAGTCCAGATCTTTAAATGACATCCATTAGTGACCCAAGAGCTCACTGCAGGGGTGAGTGAATCAGCAGAAAGGCAATGTTCCATAGGCCAACCTAGGATCAGCTGAACAGAAACTCCAAGGTGTGCTGTTCAGTACCTTGACCACCTACTAGGTCAGAAAATACACTATCTGACCTGTAGTTCACTGGGGGCTTTAGATGAAGAACATTCTATTGCTTCTGTTCTAGCTCATTAACTTACAAAAAAAAATAACAAGCTCTGGAGCAAGGATTAATGTTTGCCTTGACCCGGCTGATTTATTTTTAAGTGCTTTCAGCCCACACCTAATACATAAAGCACACTGGAGGTGTAGCCCGGGCAACCAGAGTACACTGCTTTTTTCTATTAGCAGGGATACCAGTTAGCACAGCTCTGTTAACGGAACTTGGCTGCAGCTGATTGTCAGATGTTAATAGCTCTTAGCGGTGTGCCTACCTAGCAGAGGCAGCCTACTACTTGGTGAAAACTAATGGTGGGAGAAGGGACTTGCTAGTCTCCTGTTTTGTTTTGTTTTTTAAAGCTTTTTTTTTTTTTAAAGATTTATTTATTTATGATAGAGAGAGAGAGAGAGAGAGAGGCAGAGACATGGGAGGAGGGAGAAGCAGGCTCCATGCTGGGAGCCCAACATGGGACTCGATCCCAGGACTCCAGGATTGCTCCCTGGGCCAAAGGCAGGCGCTAAACCGCTGAGCCACCCAGGGATCCCCAAGTCTCCCGTTTTTAAAGTGAAAAGGCTTCCCCTGTCCCCGAATTACAATTCTGTTTTAAAAAACCCAAACCTCGATTTAATGGCTTCAGTCCAATTTCAGATCACCACCCTTAACATCAGCAGGGATAATGTTAAATCACAGGGCAGGGAGGCTGGTAAGGCAGAGGGAGAGAGGAAAGGAAAATTAAGAAATAAACTAAAGGCTAAGAAAATCCTAGTCTATCAATAAAATGGGTATAATGAAGAAAATGTAGCAACCTGAAAAATGCCGTAATGATTAACGAAGTGACCAGAAATTATCACTGGATCTTTGCCTTGATGATAATTATGTAAAGTATGCATAAATACAGCCAATCACTAAAAGGAGATAGGAAAATAAAAGTATGTTATTTGCTAGGGCGGTTAGGCCCAGGATGGGGATCATTTTTTAAACATTTTTCTTTCATGTCCATACAGCATCATTACAATATTGTTATACTTTTAAAATAACTTTTTCTTCAAAATCCTCAGAAAGCACAGATTATCCTTCCTAAATTATCACAGAGTCATGTAAGCCACATGCTTGAAGTGTTAGTAAGTATTGGTTTTAATCTTCCAGGATTTAGGGTTTTACGAGCTGTGTGATTTGGGGTAAATTTCTTAATCTCTCTAAGCTTTGGGTGGGAATTTAATAGCTGTGTAGTTTAAAAATCGTCCATGAACAAGCTGTTGATGAACTCTGTTTTGAATTCACTGGGCTACAGAAGGGGGGGCTTCAAGAGTGTTCCTCCCATCTGACTCACCCCTATGAATCACATGCCATGCACTGGGACACTTGCAGGCCACCATCACTGCCCAGGGCGTAGGGACAACACTGACTCTGACTCGTTGGGCCCTGTATGAGCTCTGTGGCTTGGCTTGCTACTTCACCCAAGCCTCAGTTTTCTCATCAGCAAAATGGGACAAGGTTTAAAGGAGAAAAGAATGTACAAGGTCTGGGATAATGCTAATTACTCAGTACACAGTGTGTGTCCTATAAATGTGTCCTTCCCAACATTTGTGCCAAACAAAATGAGTAATAATTTATTGTGTCAGGAAGAGCTCCTGGCTGGTCAGTTGGTGGAATGTGTGACTCTTGATATTGGGGCTGTGAATTGGAGTCCCACATTGGGCGTGGAGCCTATTAAAGAAAAAAGTTACAAAATATAAAATGTCAGGAGGCTCTGGGTAACTCGGTTAAACAGCCAGCTCTTGATTTTGGCTCAGGTTGTGATCTCAAGCTCCCTGGATGGAGCCCCACTTCAGGCCCCACATTGGGCCCCATCCTCAGCAGGAAGTCTGCCAGAGATTCCCTCTCCCCCTGCCCCTCTCCTGTGTGCTCTCTCTCTCTCAAATAAATAAATAAATTTTTAAAAAATAAATAAAATAGGGAATCCCTGGGTGGTTCAGCGGTTTAGTGCCTGCCTGCAGCCCAGGACATGATCCTGGAGTCCTGGGATCGAGTCCCACATCAGGCTCCCTGCAGGAAGAGGAAATATTTCTTGGAAAAAGTTATATAGTTGACTATGAATCATGACAGCGAGGGGCACTGACGCCCTGTGAAACTGAACACCCATATATAACTTTTGCCTCCCCCAAAACAACAAATAGCCTACTGTTGACCCAAAGTCTTATCAATGACATGAACAATTAATACATATTTGTATGTATGTTCTGTGTATTATAGGTAATATGCTTACCATAAAGCAAGTCAGAGAAAAGAAGATATTAAAAGAATCATAAGGAAGAGAAGATACATTTGCAATTGTGCTGTACTTATTGAAAAAAAATCTGCATAGAAGTGGACCTGCGCAATTCAAACATGTATGATCAAAGGTTAACTGTACCTGACTCATTTGAGTTCTAAAGAAGGAAGACGCAATTGCCTCATGATGCCAAGCCACGGATGAGTTTCCCAAAGCACTAGGTCTTTCTTTTTGCAGCACAAAAGTGCCAAATGCAGGAGATTCTACTAGTCAAAACAAGGGCTGGGCTGCCTCTGGGAAGGTCTATTTTAAAATTTAGGCCCAGGGGAGCCTGGGTGTCTCAGTCGGTTAAGTGTCTCCCCTCACCCTCTCATCCCCAAACCCCAACCCTGCTCATAAGTATGCTCTCTCTCGGAAGAAAAAAAAAATTTAGGCCTGGGGACTTTCTGTAAAGGGGTGAAATATGAGCGCTGAGGCTTTCAGTTACCAGTGTTCACTTCTAAGTTTCCCTGGGGAAGAAACAACTTGCTCAGCTGATGCAGAAGTGGGACAGATACTGCTAATTACCCCAGGACTTATTTTATTTATTTATTTATTTATTTATTTATTTATTTATTTATTTATGAGAGAGAGAGAGAGCAAGGGAGAGAAAGTGCACACACACAGATGAGAGTAGGATAGAGAGAGAGAATCTCCAGCAGACTCAGTGCTAAGTCCCCCTTCAATCTCACAACCTTGAGATCGTGACCTGATCCTAAAGCAAGAGTCAGATGCCTAACTGATTGAGCCACCCAGGCACCCCTCCTAGCACTTATTTTAATCTTTAATTCCCTTCTCTCTCCAGCAAACCTTGGTGACTGAAACCAGAAACAATCAGTAAAATGGAGTCTTTGGGGATCTTTTCCTCCCTGACCATCAAATGGCCAAAATGCAGACACTGGGAGCAGGAGCAGGACAGCCTGGGGGCCCTGCCCATGCTAATGGAAGCTGAGGAGCAGTCTGAGTAGACGGATGCTAGGGAGAGCCAAGTCAGGCCAGTAATTCATTTGCTGTCAAGCTGTAACCTGCAGGCAGGGAGCAGTGAGTGCAGCACACATGTATTACATGGCCACCGTCCTGGGTGCTGTCCAGCACACAAAGAGTTCTGGGAGGCCAGAGAAGCTGTATGGGTTGCTTATCACTGAATTTAAGAGCTGCATGAGGCATCATGCACAGCGCCTGTATTTCCCCATCACCTAGAGGGATGCCAGGAGCTATGTCCCCTGTCCCCAGCCTCACCAACCCTTCAGTAAAGCCTGATTATGCTACCATTTGCCATCCAGGCCAAGCTGGGCTTCCTTCCTAAGGCACAGTCTGTGTCTCATTGGTGCTACTTCAACCCACTATCCCCTTAGGAGCACAATGAGGCCATGCCACACCCCCTGCTGAAAACCCTCTCCTGGATTCCCTCCCAGCTCAGAACCAAACCCTAACTCTTACCCTTCTCAGGTCACTGAGGCCTCTCCAGCTTGGTCTCCCTCCACCTTCTTCCCCTTGGGTGCACTGTCCACACACTTTGGGCTTTGGGGCTTCCCTCAAATGTGACCCTGCTAAGCCTGTTCCAACCTGATGGCATTGGGAGCTTCCTCCATTTGAAACCATCTTCTCTGGGTCCTGACCACCAGATAAGAGCAGTCACTTGGTCACATCCCTGTGTATTGTTTTTCTTCACAACCATTTCTACCCTGGGCACTATCCTCTTGGTGTGCCTGTCTCTCTTCTCCATACTGGGACCTCAGAGCCGGGAGCAGGTCTGTCTTGTTCCTGGGGCAGCCCAGCGCCTACCACAGCACCAAATGCACAGCAGGCCCAGAGTGCTTAGTTCTAGAATGAATGCAAATGTAGGGCCACAGGGCAGGATTAAACCCATCCACAGGGACAAACAAGCCCAGCAGCATTTCTGGTACAAGACAGTGAAGTGGAGCTATTTGAACTTGACTACCCTCCTGTAAAACTCAACAAAACAACAAGAAAAAAATGTTTAAAATGAAAGAGAAAGAAAATCTTCTGTTAAATGAGGGAAATGACTATACTTCCAAACCCTTGTACAGTAAGGTGTAGGAGAGAGAGCCGAGAAGGCAACAGATTTCCCCAAGGGTAAGAGGAATGGCCCTGAAAACAAACACCTACCTACTCTTTGTTTTTTTGTTTTTTATTTTTATTTATTTATGATAGTCACACACACACACACACACAGAGGCAGAGACATAGGCAGAGGGAGAAGCAGGCTCCATGCACCGGGAGCCCGACGTGGGATTCGATCCCGGGTCTCCAGGGTTGCGCCCTGGGCCAAAGGCAGGCGCTAAACCACTGCACCACCCAGGGATCCCCCTACCTACTCTTTGATTAAAGTGACAAAATAGGGAATGTGGCTGGACTCTGGAAAAGTGGGGATTAGGACAGAAGAGATGTGACCTCAGCATCCTGGAAGAACAGGGAGACAGCTTTAGAAGTAACTATGTTGACCTGACATTTCTATTGTTTTAGACCTGGGACTGGAAGGCTGGAGGTGACATCATGGGGACAGAAGGGAGGAACTGACCACACAACGGCAGCACACAACACTCATGATGACTCACCTGGCCCTTGTGAGCCTGGGGGGGGGGGGCGGGCAGCAATGGGAGATATTCTCCCAGGATTCAGGAGACCCCAGACTGTGTGCCAGACCCTGGCTTCCAATCCCAGCTCTGCCCTTGGACAACTTATCTAAACACCCCATGCCTTGGGTTCC
The DNA here is from genome assembly GCF_053574225.1 of Canis aureus. Taxonomy (NCBI): domain Eukaryota; kingdom Metazoa; phylum Chordata; class Mammalia; order Carnivora; family Canidae; genus Canis; species Canis aureus. Next base: position 37,069,280 of record NC_135630.1, read on the forward strand.
TCATCTACAAAGTGGACACACTAATAGCATAGACTCATAAATACTGTTGGGAGTATGAAATGAGTGGTGCTGATGCTTGGCACATTGTAAGTGCCATGTAAGCATCAGCTACTATGATAATTATTATCACCATCATCATTCCTTTCCCATGTTATTCTTCTGCTGGCAGCAGGTCCTACTCAAAGGTGAGTAAGATGCTGAGTAGAACCAGTACCAAAAAAAAGGTATTTTTTAAAGATTTTATTTATTTGAGAGAGTGAAAGAGAGAGACTGAGAGAGACTGAGAGACAGAGAGAGAGAGAGAAAGAGAGAGAGAGAGAAACAGACTCCCTGCTGACTGGAAGCCCCATGTGGGGCTCAAACCTGGGACCCAGAGATCATGACCTGAGCCAAAGGCAGACGCTTAACCAACTGAGCCACCAAGGTGCCGCTAACACAGTTATTATGCATAAAAACTGCAAATTCAAAAATTAATACACTTTGAAGGAGGAAAAGGACATGAGTAAAAGCAGGTGAAGAACACACAGCACAAGAGGGATGACCTCAGAACTCAGAGGGTTCACCAGAGTCTTGAAAAAATTATAGACAGCCTGATCTTGCCACAGTGAGAGTCACCAGTTTCAAGGAAGCAACAGTAGAACACACTAAAAGGAGATGAAGAGAGAGTTGGTGGCACTTAGGAATCATGCAGAAAAAAGAAAAGGAACAGTCACTGAGGTAGACACTGTATTAGACAGAACTACAAAACCCCCACACACATACATATATGCACATGTATGGAAACACAGGCAGAGCCATGGCAGGCAGGAATGAGGAATCCACACAAAGTTAAAAAGTTAAATTAATTTAAAGAAGGTAACAGGGGCACCTGGGATGCTCAGTGATTGAGCATCTGCCTTAGGTTGTGATCCCAGGGTCCTGGGATCAAGTCCCATATCGGGCTCCCCACAGGGAGCCTGCTTCTCCCTCTGCCTGTGTCTCTGCTTCTCTCTCTCTGTGTGTGTATCTCTCATGAATAAATAAATAAAATCTTAAAAAAAAAACAAGGAAGATAACAGATACCAAGGGCAAGGGTAGCCAACACCTACATATAATTTATATTCCTGAGCAAGAGAACAAAGCAAATAGAAGATTGAAATATTCCTAATTTTAATTAGTTGAAAAATTTCCTCAAATAAAGAAAGTCCTTTTTCTCCACATCACATGCACATGCCATGGTCAAGGAAAACAAATGATACAGAGCAACACCAATATGTATCCTGGCAAAGTACTTAACTTCAAGACTGAAACAAAAACAAAAGCAAAAAGAATTCTAAGGGCATCCAGAATTCACCTTGGGTGGGTAAAGATTCCAGGCAGCCTCTGAATTCCTAGCACATTCAAAGTAAAGAGCAGTTGAGCGATGTCTACCAAGTTCTGAGGGGAACAGAATTGTAAATCAAGACAAGTCAAGTTGTCCTTCAAGATGACAGACGGCAGAGACATGGTCAAACATGTAAGCATCCTCGGTATGTAGCCTCCGGGAATTTATGGTTAACAAGCTGCTGGATTACACAATCCAGACAAGCCAGGAACGGAATAGACAAAAAACTTAGAATGGAGAAAATGTGTATCAAAGAATGGAGGTGACACCCAGGTTCTACTGAAATAGAAACTAAGTAACTGTGGCATTTCTGGTCATAAGACAGATGCAAATGCTGTAAACCCAGATAAGGTTAGATAATCTCACGGAACACAAAGCCATTAGGAGGGAGGGAGGGACAGTGTGTGGATGCTACCTCTTTCCTTTCTGCACTGCCAAGTTTCTAGCTGAACTTCAAGTGTGCAGCTGAAGACAACAGTGGTTCTGTCCTCTTAATGTCTTTATAATCTCTTTTCTTAATTTGAGCAGTAAATTTTAAGAATATCACACATACCAAGGAAGTTCATCAATTCCTTTGGCTTCACCATTTTTTAAAACCACATCAAGTAACACATATTTCTATAACAAACATACTTGATTTTTACAAAGCCACTTCTTAAAGAACTATTTATGTTTGCTCAACCCACTATCTCCCACACTTATTTACACCCAGAGCTTTTCTCTTCTTTCTTTCTTTTTTTTTTTTTTTAAACTTTGTTGTTGCTATTACCCGGTTTTAGGTATATCATCTTTTTCAGACCAGCCCTGTGGGACCCACAGAAAGGCCTGCTCTCCTGCAAGCAAAGCTGGCATTCCCTTTCAGTGTCCTGGAAGATAGGATTTTCCAGCAGGATTTTCAAGCCATCCCTGAGCCTCAGTGGGACTGGCACTTCTGGATGAGCAGCAGAGGTACTGAGTTTGGTCAAGGTACAGGAATTGGTCTCTGGGTGAGGTTCACTGAACCCTGCTGGCCAACTGAACTCAAACCAGGCCAGACAAATGGTCATCTTGAACAAGAGATACCTAGGGACTCTGAAGGCAAGAACACACAAGGCCTGGTTGAGAGCTATTTTTAATCTCCTAAATTTCCTCTCACAAAATAGAATTTTCCTAAACTCTTAGTCTGTAATAAAGTTCTATTTGTTGTCCTCTCCTGTATCAAGGTGTCCTAGCATCGTTACTCTTCCAGTTTAGGGGAGAAGGTGAGAGCTTGAGTCTGGAGTCAGACAGACCCTGTTGCCTTGAGCGTGTCATCTGGCTCCCTGAGTCTTGGTGTTGATGGCTGTAAAAGGCAATGCTACTATCTCCTTCCTCATAGGGTTGTGGGATGCAATGGGGAGGTGCATGCAATATACTTAGCACAGCGACCGTCACGTGGTTAACAATTAGTAAATGGGAGCAATTATTAGCATTAGGCCAGCACCCTGTGTATAACCACTGCCACCCTCAAGGAACACAGAGTATCAGGGAAAATACGGCATTGCTACCCATGTGACAGAGTCGCTCAGAGCCTGTGCATAAAGAATTACCACCTGCCTGTCTAGCTTTTCCTGCTTTTTTCAGAATGCTGCAATAAATCAATTATATATGTCCTTAAATAAGAGGCTTAGGGAACTCATTTGCATTTGATGTATTAACTGTCCCTAATTGTTCTCACTTACTCACTATTAAATTTTGCGCTTTAAAAAGTCATAAAAACATCTGATCTCTTGATTTTACTTCTCATAAGCATTCTATTCCAACTTGGCATATCGCTTCTGGCTCTTCTCTGGTTTGCTGAACTAGAAGGTGATCAGAAGCACTTTGCTGGTATATTTTACTCATTTCTATCACTTGCCAAAGATATAGCTGTATGTCTCCATTTCTCTATGTAGCCATATGATCAGTATTCTTTTCTAGGATGAAGCTATCCATGATGGTCCTAGCCACCAACAAGAAACATTTTATGGGGGCTTCTTTTGTGTGCTGAAGATCCAAAGACTGTACCATCGTCTCGACAATCCTGGTCTGTCCCCTGCACTTATACAACACAGGTGCATAGTGAGGTGGGTAGAAGAAGCAGGGGCAACCTTCCCTATTCATATTATGGGTTTGCTCATAGATTCCCAAAGGCTTCTGGAACCTGCTGGTAAGGCTTATAATATGATAGAATACCTCAGTCTGGGGATGGGGAAGGGATGGGGAAGAGGGCCCTTGGGAGAAAAAAGAGGCAAAAAAGAAATGAGTTAACACTCACTTCCTTTTTTTTAATATTTCATTTATTTATTCATGAGAGACACAGAGAGAGAGGCAGAGACACAGGCAGAGGGAGAAGCAGGCTCCACCTGCAGGGAGCCCGACGTGGAACTCGATCCTGGGTCCCCAGGATCAGGAGCTGGGCTGAAGTCTGCGCTAAACCGCTGAGCCACCAGAGCTGCCCAACACTCACTTCCTTTTGAAACCAGTAAATGCTGGGGTATGAGGAGCATCTTGGAAGGTATTGCAGGAGTATGAATGAATCCGACTGGGATCACATGATTGGACTAGGAGTCAAGTCTTTATGCTCCTCCCGCAAGAGTAGGTATACAGAGGTGCCTTGGACTTTGACAGGTCAGCTGCAGTGTTTATGGCATTCTAGTGCTCATCCCAGGGGAAGGGAAGCTGTTCTTTGTCAAGATGTGCTGTCTGCTGGGCCTATAGGTAACACTTACAAACAAAAAGTAGTGTAGGTCCAAAGAAGGGGAAGAGGTACTGGGATTATGCCCAAATCAATATAAAATTGTCATAAATTTGCATTTCATAAGAAAATGCAAAATATAAAATTACTTATGATGGCTGATGTATTCCTTGGTAACGAGAAAAAAGATAACAAAAGTATTAAAACTTTCTATAAGAACTCCACGCAAAAGTCCTCAGGGACTCTTGCTTAACTAGCCATTTTATGCTACAATTTGCTATTTATATGAATTGTATGCATTCCTCCTGGTGTATGTGACACCAAGCAAATGTCCAGGATCTCAAAGTTGTCCAAAGTAAACAAGTCCAACAATTTTGTGTGGCATTTGGCTGTTCTCCAACACTAATAAGATCTTGGCCAAAGTCATGTAGTGCTGGCTCTTCCAAAATGATCAACAGAGTGTTCTTGATGTTTTAATTGCATGTGATTTCTTGTCAGCCATATAAAGAAGGTCACAAAATCCTGTACCTCTTGTCCCCAATCAAGAAGATCTTGGCACCATCAGCAGATCCAGCTTCTGACAGCTGTAGTGCACTCATGCATCTTAAGGATGCCCGGTGGGCAAATGGCCAGTTGAGTTAAAGTCGGGGGGGGGGGTACTATGTCAGATTCACAGCTTGTAAATGGAATTAGCTTAATTCAAATTTTTTCATTTGGCAAGCCTGAGCACAAAATGCCTGGGAGGCATGGATAAATGATGTTTCTCATTCCTAGAGAAGATGTTGCTTTATAACCCCATGGACCACAGATGTCTCCATGGGGTGTAGACAATCAGTTACGAAAATATGCCCAAGAGTATGTATATTTATACATCCTAACTGGGTAAAATCTGCCCATGGTGCTTTGTCTATCAGGGCCCAATGTGTAAAATGGGGGCAATAAGGAGTTACTGGCCAAAAAATGATCCATGACTGTCCAACCGTATAAAATCTATGAGTCAAGTCAGATGCCTGGCAAGTCGCAAAAGCCCAGAATCTGCCTGGGCCACATACCAGCCGAACTGCATTCACTGTCCTTGCAGTCAGAGCTTTTTACTGCAGGTGGGTAAAAGTCATTGTAAATCCCATAGCCTCAAAAAAAAAAATTCCCATAGCCTCAAAGATGTATAACAGGTGTATATAGAGACCTCAACAAAAGGAAACCAAAGCAAGAAAGTGCCTGAGAGACCAGTGGACCAAGGAATGCACTAAGCCTCATAAAATGACTCCTGAGAAGGCTGAAGGATCCAGCTTAGACCAGCTTGTAAAGCCACATCAGCAATGCCATCCACATGATGCAGAACATTTAATATCATAAAGATGGGGTCTCCATTGTTAAAGAGCCCTGGCTTGTTCTCATTTGTTCGTTCATTCATTCACTTGCTTGCTCGCTTACTGTCTTCCTCCTTCCCTCTCTCCCTCACTCATGCCTTCACTTGCATCACACTCTTCTGATTTTCCTCCTAGGTCTCTGTCCCAGACCCACTTCTCCTTGGTGTCCTCTGAGGGCCAGTGTGTCCAGGGCTTGGTTCTCCATCCACTCCTCTTCTCTAGCTAAACCCACGCCTTGGGCAACCTCATCTCTATCCCACAGCTGTACATTCCATCAGTACCTAGGTGACACTGAAATTTATGCCCCTATCTCACACCTCTCTCCTGTCTCCAAACTGGTATATTCAATTTAATTTCACTTAAAGGAGGAATTTAAAAGACATGCAACAAACCAATCACTGGGAACAACCAGAAAGCCTATCAGATGGATCAAAGTGCTCATGGATCACCCATTTGTCTGAATCATGTGGCTGTGCAATTTATAATCTGAGGACTCAGAGAAACGCCTGTATGATTTTGAAGTGTTTTGTGTATAGTTGTCATCCATCTATGTTCAACACTGTATTTGTTTATTGTGTATGCAGTCTTCAGATTTTGAATTGGCTGTGTTTCAAACGCTTTTAGTAGATTAATACTCTGTATCCTGGGACATAGTTCTTTGTAGAAGTACAGCTTGGCCATAAGAATCTCTAGCTTGCTTTCAAAATCTCCCTGCCTTTTCCTTGTCATTGACACCAGCTCAGTTCAGGCTCTCAAAGTCTATGTGATTTCATTCCCAACACACTGGTTTCCTGGTCTCTTGCCTGTATTCACTTCAGTCACCCCTGCACACTGCAGCTGTGCTGACCTTCCCAAACAACAGGTGGTTCCCTTCTGCCTATGGAGCTTAACAGAATTATAGACCATCAAGTGGGGCAGGATCGTTTAGATGAACCTAGTCCAGTGATTGCCAAACACCACTCCAAGGAATGTCCCCATCAGGATCACTGGGGGAGGGGGGGGATGCTTGTTACTGGCACAGAAAACCAGACTCATAAATCACTGGGGATGGGTTTTTTTGGCTTCATCACTGTCTTAAGTGTTCAGCATCTTGGGGTAGTGTCCAACTCTAAGCCCCATCTGCTGACTCTCCTCTGCAACACCCACCAGTCTTCACTGATGGTGAACTAGCTAGTGAATAAAACACCAATTCCATATTTGGGCATCTTTGATGATGCACCAGGAGCTGCCAGGCCCAAGGCTTTTCCTTTCTACACCATAGGGATTCTTCTTACTGACACATCTGGCCTTCCTCCAGTACCTTTCTCTTCTCCACGTTCCTACAGTGACCTGATACCCTTTTACCAGGGTTTATCTGGATATGCTTAGTGTGTGTCTTTCAGGGACAGTCCCAGGGGGCCAGGGTAGTCTGATGGCCTAGAGTGGGCCAGGAGTCTCTTCTGTCTTGCTATCATCTCTTAAGTCGAGTCTAGACTAAGATCACAGGAGATAGCTCACTTTACCAACTTACCTCCTAGGTCAAATTCTTACAAGATCTTCAGAGTTAAGGTAAAAATTCAATTTTATTTTATGAGGCAGTACACAGACTTTGGAACCAGAATGTCCAGTTTCAAATCCTACCCCTGACACTTAACTGCTGAGTGTCCCTGGACAAGTCATTTAATCCCTTGGTGCCTCATTTCTAGGTCTATAAAATGGAAAGAATAATTATACCAATCTTACATAATTTTGGTATGGATTAAATATACATGTACTTATAAAAAATGTATCTATATCTGTCACTTGGAATAGTACCTGCACATAATAGTCACTAAGTAAGGGCTACTATTATGATTCTACCAAAAGACAGTGAGAACACCAACTATAATTAAAAGCAGAAATATAATCTTGTTTAGTATAATTCTGGTAACTACTTATTCTCTCTTTTTAAAGCCTAGAAATAATAGAGCTTCTCTCTGGAAAGAGAATTGAGTCTTGCTTTTACAATATAAATAGTAAGCTATATTGTATTTCAAAAATCTCAGAATGGCTCCTGGTTCTCTAATAAATAATCTACATACATCTCATAATTTAGAAGTAATTCAAAATTTCTGCTTTGAACACTCATAGATGTACTTGGAATCAGGATATTAATGGCTACCTACCCAGACATTCAAAAACAAAACTATTTTTGTGTTCATAATAGAACACTGTAGACAGATATTTCAAGCCCAAACCCAAACATCAAGAGACAGATACTGGGAAGCAGAAGCATCACTTCAGATGGAGATTTTGCTTTCAAAAGTTCTGAGCAGCATTAGGATCTATGCCTTTTGGGGCAGGCAAAGACAGACTGCATGCATGCAGTAAATTCATGACAGCTTCAATTATATTGAAAGTTTAGTTAGAGATAGTATTCCCATTTTATCTGAAATTGAATAAAATGGATACACCAAAAAAAAATAAAATAAAAAAATAAAAAAAAATGGATACACCAAGGATACACCAAGAGCCAAAATTAGAATAGGAATGGTTAACTTCAGATTTCAAGTTTTGGTCTTAGAAGAAATTTATCTGGACACTATTATAAATTATCTGCATGATACAAATGATCTCAAAGTGTCCTCACTCTCAAGTGTCCAATCCCAATTTACAATATGTCAGACACATCAAATTTGTTATTGTTACACATGTGAAAATATCATATTGAAATGTAGTTTACTCTCTTTAATAACTTGAGGCCTACTCTCCAAATCCTCTTTGATCTGAGAATTCTAAGGAAATTGGAAACTTGAAATCTTGACTGTCCTTACCTGATACTGGGTCAATAGTGAAGGCTTCATGAGACTGAACCAAAGTGATATGAAACTCGAAGTCTACAGGGCAGTTGCACTGCAAAGGGAGAACATATTTTTTGCTGCAAAAAAAAAAAAAAAAAAAAAGGAAAAAAATTTCTTTATAACTAGTTCTTTTGATATCAAGTAATAGAGACTCAAGCTACATAAAAACAACCACAACAGGGATTACAATCAACGCAGGTATAATAATTCCTGGGTGCCACCTATCACACATGTGTCCTAGATATTAACTCTTCTGATCTCATGATCATCCCCACTTACAGACAAGGCAAATGAAGCACAAAAGAGGGTAAGTGTTGTGCCCAAGGTGACTCGGCTAGTTAGTGGCAGAACTGGGATTCAAGGCAGGTCAACTGTGCCCAGTTTCTAACACTCCAAGTACTTCTGTCCACACTGCCTCTTGTGTACTGTCAGGTTTATCCTGTGGATACTGTGAGTGACAGGGAAAGGGCTTCTCTGCCACACAATGGGCTCCAGGAAACCTAGGGAATGCTGAATGAGCAGGCTTTATACAAAGAAGCCTGAGAAGCCCCTGGCCTTTGCAGAGCTTGGACCTAGACCGTGTTAAAGAAACCACACTTCCAGTTGTATTTGACCGCAATGTACCAGAGACTCCTTGTTTGATAGGAAGGCCAACAAGCAGTAGAGGACCTGGACAGCTCCCTCTCCCAAGACAAGTCCGACTTCCAAGTGTGCTTGAAGTTGTCCCTTATGGCACTGTAGGAGTTGCTATGGCTGTGGCATTTCTCAGAGAGCCCTGAGTTTCTCCTCATGTCTTCTCCTTCTATCTAGGGGGCCAGAGTTTGCAGGATGAGTGAGGTATGGAGAAGCTGAGTTCTCTAGTTGTCACTTGGCATCCCACAGATGCAGAGCTGGGACAGGTGACCAGAACTCCTTTCAGCAGCTGGGCACTGAACTCCTCCCCTAACAGACTCAGCCCTGCCCTCCATCCCTGCCTTTCCTTCTGCCTCCTCCCTTATCTACCTCATAACTCCTGTGCCCCTGCAGTCCATCTTGCCCTCCTGCCCATGGTTGGTCCCTACCTCTTAACATTTTGATGAAAGCCTTCCTGCCAAATGCCCTTCTCCCTCTCATTTTCCAGTCCATGTGGAAGAACGTGACTGTGATTAGGTTCAGCAGAGCTGCCAGGCCAGCTAGCATGCTGCCTTCTGGGTGGTGCCCATCCCGACCTAGTCTACCTGGAAACTTCTCCTGTCAGGACACACTTCCTTACCTACCTGTCTAGTAGGAGAGTCTAAGTCCTATGAAGACAGAGCTGAGCCTACTTGCTTCTCCAGCATAACCTCAACAAAATTCCAGAGTCCTGCACAGGCCAAGTACTCAATGAATATTTGTTGGAGCAAAGTAAAATAACTCTTTTTCAGTAGTAATTCTGGGGATACGGTATAGTTCAGATGTGGTTTTAAAAATTATGCCAAGAACATTTTTATTTGGCTTTAAATTCATTATCTTTAAAAAATTTATGGACTATTCCAAATGTAAAGAAAAATATAGAGAATAATGTAATAGAGATCCCTTTACTCACTGCCAAGCTCTTGAATCTTCTGCTTTGAGCAAATCAGTGTTTTATTTTTAAGGTTTTTTTTTTTTTTTTTTTTGAGAAAGAGAGAAAAAGAGAGAAAGAGAATAAACAGAGGGGAGGGGTAGAGGGAGAAGAAGAAGCAGATTCTCTGCTAAGCAGGCAGCTGGACATGGGGCTTGATCTCAGAACCCTGAGATCATGACCTGAGCCTGTCAGAGGCTTAACCAATTGAGCCACCCAGGTGCCCCCAGTGTTTTATTTTTAAAGAAATAAAACATTACAGAACACTTGAAACTCCCTGTACACCTCTCCCCATCTTCTACTTCATCCTTCCCCAAGGGTAGGGGAAAGGATGTCTCATGCCCATGCATTTTATAACACCACAACATATGTAGGTACTCACAAAATACATAATATTGTATTATTTGTTTTCAACAATATCGCTCTAAAACTTGCTAATGCTGCTTAATGCTATCTTTCTGAGATTTATCCACAATAATCAATTTTTATCTACGACACATGAAGTATTGTTCATTCATTTTACTAGTGAAGAGTATTCTATTCCATGACTATATCATTCTTACTTACCTACTCTTTTTTTGTTTAAATATTTTATTTTTTTAATTTATTTATGATAGTCACACACACACACACACACAGAGAGAGGCAGAGACATAGGCAGAGGGAGAAGCAGGCTCCATGCACCGGGAGCCCGACGTGGGATTCGATCCCGGGTCTCCAGGATCACGCCCTGGGCCAAAGGCAGGCACCAAACCGCTGCACCACCCAGGGATCCCATTACTTACCTACTCTTGCTGAAGGGCATTTAGATTGGACTTTTCCACTATTGCAATGGCCATTCTTGTGTGTGACTCCTTATGGCTCTGTACCAGAGCTACCCTAGGTGTACCCGAGAAATGGAATTGCTGGGTATTAGTAAAGTAAAATGATCAGTTTTACTAGATATGGCCCAAATGCTCTCCAAAGCCCTTTTACCGATGTATACGTCTATTAGCAGCCTACGAGAGTGCTTGTTGCTAACTAACACAGGATTTTCAGACATTTTAACTTCTACTGACCCAATGAGGGTGAAATGGTATCTCATTTTATTTTCATATTCATTTTTCTGAGGTTGAACTTCTATTCATATGGATCCATTTGGGTTCTCTCCTTTATCAATTACCTGTACAGATCCTTTACCTATTTTTCTGTGAACTTGTTCTGTTTTCTTATTAATTTGTAAATTTTAGATATTAATTTTGTCAATTATATCCAGTGATATAAATTCAAGATAAGGGTCATTATATAGAGTAATCTCTTCAGCCAACAGTGAGATGAGCCCTCCATAGGCTTTTTAACCAAGCTCATAAATCCTGTGCTCAGTCAGGCTCTCTATAAGTACCTAGTCCATTTTAACTCTATGAGATGCTTCCTAATTCTGAAACACAGAATTAATGAATGAAGGTCATTACATTTTCAAGCCAATTTACCCTAATAGACTCTCGGGCCCCACTGAACATCAGCTATGCCACAGCACTGGGGAGATAAAACTAACAGTACAAGTTACAGATGCCCGCCAAGAAGTGAGTCTTGGGCAGTGGTCAATGTGAAGTCTAAACTGCTCAGACATGATCTCTGAAGATCAGGCCAGTAACTCTCATAGCCACCAGAGCCAGATAGCGCTTGGGTTGGTAACCCCAGTGATCTACTCAGAGCTGCCCATGGGGGTAAAGCCAGCTACTCAAGAATGTTTTTGCTAAGAGCTGAATATTTGCATTTTCCTGAACTAAAACAAAAAAAGACTACTGGACTTTTTATATATCCCCAATTTTAAACTAATTTGAGCTCTGATAATTCCCATAGAAAAGGTGTCAAGGTGTTTGTTTAGTGATGATTACATGAAGCCAAGTTCCTGATGCATTAACTAGTCTGGAAAAACAAACAATTCCTTAAGGGCACAGAATTCCAAGTAATCTGATTCAGAATGAGACATGGCAATGTAAATAACACAGATTTGCTTTCATTACTGCAGCTCATATTATGGAAGTTGAATAAGCATAGATGATCACCATAATCATAAATCTAGCACAGTCTAGATGAATTTGGGTCACAAGGAATTTTGACAAATATATGGTTTGATTAGAAAATTTTCATATTTGAAAAAACCAGGATCCTGTTAGAATCTAAGAGGACTTAGAAATTCTAAACTAGGAACGCCTGGGTGGCTTAGTGGTTGAGCATCTGCCTTTGGCTCAGGGCATGATCCCGGGGTCTTGGGATTGAGTCCCACATCAGGTTGCCTACAGGGAGCCTGCTTCTCCCTCTGCCTATGTCTCTGCCTCTCTCCTGTGTCTCTCATGAATAAATAAATAAATAATATTATAAAAAAGAAATTCTAAACTAAATACGCATCCTAAATACCATTAAAACTGATCCACACTGAAGAAACATGAATAAATACATATATCTTATGCCTATGGTTCCTCAGGCACAAACAGGACCCTGAGTTCTCCTAACTTTGAGGAAGCAGCCAGTTAAAATATCAAAGCAGATATAAGCAGGTACTTTTGAAGTTAACCACAATTTTTATCCCCGTTACCTTATCATTTAAACATTTTATCAGTTATGCTAAGGCTACATATAAAGTACTTTTAAATGATGTATAAAAATATACCAAGTTCTGGGCAGCTCTGGTGCCTGAGCGGTTTGGCGCCGCCTTCAGCCCAAGGCCTGATCCTGGAGATCCAGGATCGAGTCCCACATCGGGCTCCCTGCATGGAGCCTGCTTCTCCCTCTGCCTGTGTCTCTGCCTCTCTCTCTGTGTCTCTCATGAATGAATAAATAAAATCTTTAAAAAAAATGCCAAGTTCTATAAAAGAATTATTCCCTATTTTGAATAAAATTCAACACAAACCACTTATTTTTTTACTATCTTTAAAATTTAAACTCAATTAATTAATATAGAGTGTATTATTAGTTTCAGGAGGTAGATAGAGTTCAGTGATTTATTAGTCTTATATAACACCCATTGCTCATTACATCACATTTATTTTTTTAAATATTTTTAAAATCTCTACACCCAATGTGGGGCTCGAACATGCAATCCTGAGATCAAGAGCTGCAGATTCCACTGAATGAGCAAACCTGATGCTTTCCAACCCAAACCTTTTAAATACTAGACTTACATCATAATTACATACAAGTTGTGTGCCTATTAAAAGAGGAGAGTGTACATTTTCCTTATGGAAATTGGATATTTCAAAATAACAATATAAATTCAAATTTCTTCCTTCTTCCTTCTCTAAATAAGTACTAATAAAGGGCCAACCATCACACTGATTTCCAGTTAATTATATAACATTCATTTTTACCTTAGTCTGATGTTATTTTCATCATTTACCCTAAAATTTAACATTGTATTTATTGAGGAAGTAATCAAGGCTTTTTTTGAGAGAAGGAATGATCTTGTGAATTTGTAGACAACATAAAATCAAATTTTCTCCCTAATTCCAAAATCTCAGTATGCAGAAAGTGGAATAAGCACCTTGCCATACATAGGATTTAACTTCTTTTTGAAGAACGAAGGTTAACTGGCAACAGCATGACAAATGCTAACTTATGATAAGATTTTGGACTCAGATGGCACAATAAATTAACCATTAGCTATGATGCCTGTATAAAATCTGAGGGTAACATCCTCAAGATAAAGAAAGGCATCCCTACAAAGACGTATGGAGAATTTAAACTATAACATTGACTATTGCTTGTCAATTTTGTAAGACTTTTTCTTTGTCAACTACTCATTGATGAAGGATCCTGAATATATCAAAAGACATGTGTGGTAACGATGTATTGATGTCACATTCCTTCCCTTGGAGATGTACAGGAGACTCATGAAAAAATCAGATCTGGGCAAGCTTTGGGATCATACACTGTGGCAGCTTTAAAACAACTCTATAAACTCTTTCCAAACTCCTTCCATTGACAGGGGGATCCTAGGCCTTCTTGCCTGAAATCTGGGCTCTATGACTACTTAATTGCCAGAATGCCATGGAAGTGATGCTGTACTGCTTTCCTGAGACCAAGCCTAAGAAACAGGTACCTCTAGCTGCTCTTGAGATACTCACTCTGCAACACACTGACCATGTTGTAAGAAAGTTCAAGCACCTGTGGAGAGAACCAAGGCTCCCAGCCCTCAGCCCAGCTGAGTACCCAGCATGTGAGTAGAGCATCTTGCAAAGTGGAACTCTCAGCCCCCAGGTGAGCAGCCCCAACTGACTCCACATGGAGTGATGATCTTCTCCACTGAGCCTTGCCCACATTGTATACCCACAAGCAAAGCAAGTGATTGTTGTTCTTTTAAGCCACTACTTCTAGGGTGCCTGGGTGGCTTAGTCAGTTAGGCATCTGACTTCAGCTCAGGCCATGATCCCAGAAGCCTGGGATCAAGCCCCACATCAGGCTCCCTGCTCAGGGGGGAGCCTGCTTCTCCTTCTCCCTCTGCCTGCTGTTCCCCTGCTTGTGCTCTCTCTCTGTCAAATAAATAAAATCTTAAAAAATAAATCACTACTTCTAGGGTGGTTCATTACAAAGCAATGGAAAATAGACACAAATGGCATTCCCTCTTTCTCGTTTCTTCTTTAGTGAATGATTACCCTCATTTCTGATTACGGTCTTAATTTGGCAATTTTAAGGTTTTTTTTTTTTTTTTTTTTTGTATTAGCCCTTATACATAACAATCACTATACTCGTATTTTGATTAACTCTCCTAACAACTTGCTAAGTACGATTACTACGCTCATTTTATGGACAAATGAGCTGACCTATAGCTAGTCCAAAGGCACGCACTTCATAAGAGATGAGTATAAATTAAACGAAGGACCACAGAACCTGAGATGTTCATTGCTATGCTACATTACCTATCTGTGGGCTCTAATATCAAGGAATAGCTAATGACATACCATTGTTTGCACTGTAGTCCTCTTCTCTATTGACATTCTCTATGAAACTGAGCCCTCTGTGCTTTATTTATTGAGATTTTTAGAAGGTGTTTCCTTTAATTATCCTGTCAGCAAGAAAAGCCTAGAAAATCCCAAGACCTCTTCTCAAATGTTACAACCTCCTCTCAAGCACTGTATGCAATATAGAGCCAAAGGAAGAAATTTGAGGACTGGCTAGTTATTTTCCTTGAAGTTTTAGATGTCAATTGTTGTACCCAGAATACAATCCAAAACCAGAAAGAAATCAGATAAAGTGATTAGTTGCCTGATGAACCAGACCCATCCCCCCACCCTCCCAAATAGGCAACGATTTGAAAAGATATAAAGAGCTGAGGGTAAATTATGTTTCAAATTTCAAAGTATGCCCTTTTATCGAAGATAATTTATGTTCTTATGAACTTTCATGTGCTGCTTATCTTATTTTCAAAGACACAATTAATCTCACCGGGATTGGAGCCTCAAACCAGAAGCAGAGTGGGCCCATGATACTTAATGATAGAGTCAAATAAAGACAAACATAAAGAAATATTCAAGTAGCAGGCATTTAATTATTTTTTACACCTGGAGAATGAACATCACCCTCATTTGAGCCTATGCCTAGGCCAATATGGGAGGCAAAGAGCAAGAAGGTGGAGAATCAGGGAGGTTTGATGTCTTTCTCTTGCTGACCTGGGCTTTGCGCTCTTTTCTTGCCTTTGGTTCAACTCTTTCCTTGACCTACTTACTTAGTCCTCCCTGTTGGTAAACCCCCCCGCCCCCCCCCCCCACTCCCTGCCTTTACTCACGCCTCTGTAGTTTAGGAAAACTGCTCCTAAGGAGCAACCAGAATTAAATGAGGTCACTTCTGCATTTTTGGTAAAAGAAGCTAAGGCATTTCTCTAGGGGCTGTAATAGAACTGACTTCAGAAAAAGTTAGAGGTGGCCATGACGTGTTATCCACTTTTTGCAGAGATAATCTATGCCTTATTCATACTTTAACACACACACACACACACACACACTTTAGCAAAATATGATAAAACAGGGCACCTGGGTGGCTCATTCGGTTAAGCACCTGCCTTCACCTCAGGACTTGATCCTGGGATCAAGTCCTGCATTGGGGTCCAGCTCAGCAGGGAGCCTGCTTCTCCCTCTGCCTCTCTCTCTGACTCTCATGAATAAACAAATAAAATCTTTAAAAAATATATGGTAAAACATCTATAACCTAAAGTTTACCATTTTAACTATTTTTAGGTATACAGTTTAGCACATTTGCATTGTTGTACAACTATCACTTCCATCCTTCTCCAGAGCTCTTTTCATCATACAAAACTGAAACTCTGTCCCCAGTAAACACTAACTGCCCCTTGCCCCACTCCCCAGTCCCCGGCAATTGCCATCTCTTCTATTTTCTATCTTTGAATTTGACAACTCCAAGTACCTCATATAAGTGGTTTCATACAACATAAAATAGCTTTTAAGAGTTAAACATTAACTTCACTAAAAAGTTAAAGTATTCATATAAATAATAAATACTAGAGAAAACAGCCATTACAACTCACTGGAGTTGCAGATAATGTGGAATAAGATGGGGTAAGGAGCAAAAATCAGGGGTGGCTCCTCTGAGTCAGTGCAGGGCCCCTGGCCGAGACCACAGAACACAGGGGCATCTGGCATCAGGAAGGAAGTCAAACTCAAGGGAAAGGAAGCAACTGAGCTGTGATGTGAAGGGAGATGAAAAGCCTCCTGCAGGCTGATTTCTTCTTTTATTGAGAAAAATATAGCATTTATTCAGAGAAGATAAAAAGATACACTAAAGACTACTGTTAGGCCTTTTCTTCATTTAGAATAGAGGGCACAAGAAACCGCATGCTGACTGCCTTCAAAACATACCCCCTCAGAGCTCTGTGACTTACAACGTTGGGCCTGACACAGTCGGCAGGGCACCCAGCTGCTGGCTTATGGTCTTGCGGCTTACCCATCAGCAATTATTAGAACAAAAAGCTCACTTGGAAGAGGAGTCAGAGATGAATTTTTAAAGCAAAGAAACTTAGGTGCAAATAAGTTTGGTCTTGAAATGATAGTATATAAGGATTTTTTGTGAGAAAGATGGGGCCTATTTAAGAAAAAAGAGGCAATTCAGTTGACTGGTTGCTAGTTACCCTTAAGTATTCTTACAAGCATTAGGTAATCACATTCTAGAAACTGTATTCTGTTTTGTTTTTAAATTTTATTTATTTGTTTGAGATTGATTGATTGATTGATTGATTGATTTATGTATTTGAGGGAGAGTGAACATGTGGGAAGGGACAGAGGGAGAGGGAAAGAATATCCAAGCAGACTCCCCACTGAGCATGGAACTCAACTGGGGCCTTGATCTTACGACCCCGAGTTCAGGACCTGAGCAAAAACTGAGTCAGATGGAAAAAAAATGACAATAACAACAAAAAACTGAGATGCTTAACTGAGTATGTCATCCAGGTGCCCCTCTAGAAACCATGTTAAAAGCACCTATGTGTATGCAGGTATCACAAACCTGTGGAGCACAGAAGCAGTGGTGACCAGATGTGGCTGCTCAGTGTTTGGTATGAGATTTGACAGCTGCATAAACCAAACAAGGACAAGGGGTGCCCAGAAAACACTTTCCCCTTAAGAGCGTCTCTCTAGCATTGAAAACAATCCCATGTTTGTCTTTGCTTCTTCCACAAATGTGCTTTGGGTAGATATGGAAACTCCTCGTGTTTTGTTTTTTTTTTTTTTAAAGATTTTATTTATATATTCATGAGAGACACACAGAGAGAGGCAGAGACATAGGCAGAGGGAGAAGCAAGTTCCCTGTGGGGAGCCTGATGAGGGACTTGACCCCAGGACTCCAGGATCATGACCTGAGCTGAAGGGAGACGCTCAACCACTGAGCCATCCAGGTGTACCCTCATGTTGTATTCTTAAATATCAGAATTAGGAACTGACCCTGAATATTTGTTGTAGAATTTAAAATGTAGAACATTTTAAAGTTCTTACAGCTTAGTCCATGACACCAGCTTGGTAGTTTCACATAAATCACAAATATATGTGCTATGGAATTGAAGGAATCATTCCAAGAACGTATACAAAGCCTAGAGGACCCTCAGCAACAGAAATACCCCACCTTTAATTACTGTCACTGATACACACACTCATTTGCTCAAGATGCTGGCCAAACATTGGTGTCACTCTGTCCCTTAACCCCATGCAAACCAAGTGAGTAATTTTCCAAATCAGATTTGTACAAAATCAAAGGGAGAAAAGCAGAGTATTATAGTCTCCTAGGCGGGCTTTAATAAAGGTCAGTATTGCCTACCCCATTTTCAGTTTTCTATCCTTTCCATCACTTTTCCCAGGAGCCAAAAATTTAGAATTCAACATTTTGTAAGAAAAACTTTAAAAAGACATAATTCAGGCCTTCCATGGAAAGTTCCCTTTGTTGACCGTCTCAAGTTGGCAGTCACTTCTGCTGAATGAAAGGGGGATACATTTATGCCCTTTCATTATTAACATAAACCCCTATGGTATAGGGGATAATTTTCTTTTCCTGCTAAAATTCACTAAAAGAGGCTGGGTCAAGATAGTAGGTCAGCAAAGGGTTATTAAATCAAAGCAATTTTAACTATAAAATATAGTAGAATTTTTCATATAGGAGAAATTCAGGCTATTGGTAAGTGACAGTGATTTTTTTTCTCTGAATACCAATTTTGAAGCAATTTGGAAATATAAGTTCACTATTGCTCAATAAACTCAAGTAGGAACTGGAATAAAGCACAAGTGTGTCAATGACCTCAAGTCACCATTGTCAGAATATTTCCATAAATTGCTGCTGCTCCTTCAAGTCAACTTTGGCTTAGGGACATAAGAAATGAGTCCCTAGTGTAAGGAGTGTGTTTCCCTGGATGAGTCAAAAAATGTGAACTTACTCTCTTTGAGTAGGAAGGGCTTCATAAAATCCTTCTGAATATTGATGTTGTAGTCATTCTGACCCCTTCATTCTAACCCAGTTAGAGCTGGTTCATGGGCCCTTCACACAGAGGCTCTTTACTGGCACAGTTCAAAACGGGACCTGGTAGCTGTCTATGTCCATCACCCTCACTGTCGACCCTTCCCTCCCAGTGCTAGTTTGAGGATATACATCCTCTTGTGATCCACATGCTTTCAATTCTAGGCGAGTGAGAGAACTAGGTTTCATTTAGACATCTTATCCTGACCTTGACTACCACATTTTCTGAAATGAGCCATGAAGTTCGCTGCCTAAGGAAAAACATCCTTTGGTAAGTTCTTAAACTTATAATATAGAAGTTCCAGAGATAAAAACATTCTGACTTGGGAATGGTGTAGCCAAGAACCTGCTCTGCCAGTATTGTTAATGTGACCCTGTGGTTTACACAGCATCTGTAGCCCTGAGATGAACTCACAGTACCATGTGCTTTGGAGCCATAGGACTGCCTGACCCATGGCACCAACCAGGTCCAGAGTGGAAAATGGGGAAATGACAGGGAATCCAGGAGAGGACCCACGTGACTTTCATGTAAGCTTGTCTATAGCACACTAATTAACAAACAGGTTAATAGTCAGCTTTGGTGCGAGGAAGATCAGTTGATGCCCCATGGAGAGAACTGGTCAACTGACTGTGTTTGTTATAGATTTTGACCAGTTATTTGGTACCAGGTAGACACTGCTAGGGACACTACAGGGCTTGATGAATCTATACAAATCTTTTTGAAAAGATACCAAATTTCAGCACCTAATAGAAGCATGTTCTTACTTACTTGCATCTATAGGAAGGAGAAAATTTAAAAAAAAAAAAGGAAGGAGAAAATTGTATTTTATCTGCAGTATAGATATGAAGTGATTATGAAATTTAATCAGCCATGGTGGTTAGACTACTTATAAAGCAGAATTTCAACCTACAAAAGGGAAAGAGAGCCAAAAGTCTTCTGCACTCTACAGTGTTTAGTTTAGAGATGTTGGACAGAAACTGGAATGCAACTCTTTGTTATTTACAGAAGCTGTCAAAATACATTTTGCCAGATCTTAAGCCACCATGGTTGTTTATAGGTAGCTGGCAAATGTCCATGTGGAATTTACTTTTAGCAAGGAAAATTTACAACCAATCCAGCCAATGAAAATGTAGTTGATGAATGTATACAAGTCTACTTCATGATCTTGTAGGAAAGGAAGGCTATTCAGTCCTCTAAGAGGCACTACCCAGACCATGGCTGCCTCTCCCCAAAGCAACATCAAAGTAAGAAAGCAGACTTGGTGTATTAAATGCAGATCCTATAACTTCTGGAAGTTTTGTCTGAATGGGTTCGGCATGCAAGGAGAAAGCACATTCTCTGAATCTATCTTCTGTTAGATTTGTTTTCCTATAACCTTTGTCTTTTCCCATAACGCACAGTAATTTTTCTTTAGTTATAGACATGGTTGCTTTCCTCTAACGTTTACAAATATAAGTGCCATTGGAACTCATACATTGCTGGTAGAAATTGAAGCATGCAGTTACTTTGTAAAGTGGTTTGGCAGTTCCTCAAAATGTTACACGTAGAGTTCTCCTATAACCTAGTGGTTCTACTTCTAGGTATATACCCAACACAAATGAACACATATCTCCAAATAAAAACATACACACAAATGTTTACAGTGGTATTATTCAAAGTAGCCAAAAGTGTGGTATATGCACAGATTGGAATATTAAATGGCAATAAAAAAGGGACGCCTGGGTGGCTCAGCGGTTGTGCGTCTGTCTGCCTTTGGCTCAGGGCGTGATCCTGGAGTCCTGGGATCAAGTCCCACATCAGGCTTCCTGCATGGAGCCTGCTTCTCCCTCTGCCCATGTCTCTGCCTCTCTCTCGTTCTGTCTCTCATGAATAAATAAATAAATAAAATATTTTTTAAATAGCAATAAAAAGGATGAAGTACTGATAGAGGCTGTAAGTTACATGAACCTAGAACATTATGCTAAGTGAAAGGGGTCAGTCACAAAAGCTCTTCTAATGTATGCTTCCACTTGTATGAAGGTCCAGGACAGGCAAGTTTATAGAGATAGAAAGTAAATTAGAGTTTGCTTGGGACTAGGAAGTTTGAAGGAGGAATGAGAAATGGGTAATGCGTTTCCTTTTGGGGTAATGAAATGTTCTAAAAATTGATTGTGGTGACGGCTGCCTATACTAAAAACCACTGAGCTGGACATGTTAAATTAGTGAATTTTATGATATGTGATTTGTATCTCAGTAAAACTTTTTTTTTTTTTTTTTTTTTTAAGTATAAAGGCCAAGAAAAAGAGAACCTCCTCCTGGACTTGCAGCCACACTCTCCTCCCTGCCCTGCCCCTCTGAGGACCTGCTAGTGGGCTGGCTGCTCTCCTCAGCTGGAGCACAGTCCTTGACTGGCTGTTCTGGAGCTTGCCCCTCGGCTATCAGCCCCATCACTCAGTGTTGGAAGCTTACCTTCAACTTGGCCACTGGCCTTCCCATTCCAAGCTTCTCATTGCAATTTCTCTATATATTGTCTACCTTTGCTGAAGTGTGAGCCAACCTGTCTGGGTCTCACTTGTGTGTTACTTAGGGAAAAATCTCTTTGGTGATGATGATGGTGATAGCTACCACAAATCAGTAGCTACATGCTAAGTGCTGTTTTTACTACTATTATGTATTAAAATTTTTCAAATATTGTTAACTATTGATATGTTCTATTTTAACCTGTTTAATCCTCAGAGCAATTCTACAGGTAGGTACTCTTTTTAAAAAAGATTTATTTATTTTAGAGAGAAAGGAAAAGAGAGAGTGTGCACAAGTGTAGGGGAGGGGTAGAAGGAGAGAGAGAATCTCAAGCAGATTCCATGTTGAGCACGGAACCCAAAGTGGGGCTCAATCTCATGACCCTGAGATCATAACCTGAGCCAAAATCAAGAGTCAGATGCTGAATCAACTGAGCCATGCAGGCGCCCCTACTAGGAACGTACTCTGATTTTTTTAAGGTTACTTATTTGGTTGACCACTTCTTCCTTGTCTTCCAACAATCTAAAACTTCCCTAGAAAACCATGCTGGGCTTTAGGTTTCCCATGAGGAGGTACAAATGGAAAGGCTAAGGCTGAACAGCTATGATGGGAACAGGAACAGCCAGAAGCCAGATGGCAAGCAGCCAGGGGTCCCATCTCTGAAAGACATGGTGATGCATGGGTGAGAGTAACAAAGCAGAAGGAGCTGCTCACTGGATTTGCCCCAGGGTGGGGTGGGGTGGGGAGGAAAAATGGGTGAGATGGGACACAGAAGCCGCCAGGCAGCTGGGACAAGTGTAGGGCACAGCATGGGCAATGCATCTACTTCTGCCCACGTCCACCCCCCACAATCTGATCTCACAAGCAGCCCCTGCAGAAATGAATGGAGCCATGTTGGGGGTGTTCATGGGCACAGGGGGTAGGGCCTCATGCTGAGGCACAGGAAGAACAGGAGCCCACTGCATTCAGTACCGCTGGAGATGGTCTAATGGGCCCCCTGGAGGGGGGCGTGGAAACACTGTGATAAGAACAAAAATGAGGCCTCAGGGAGACCAGAGATCACAAATGAGGTGATTGCTTCTTCCCGTGTGTCTGGGCGGTGGCTGGGAGCAAGTCTGCCCTTTAGGGAGGAGTATTTCATCACCGGTAATATTTAGAGTTGTTGGTGCATGGTGATATTCAAAAGCAGACCGATTACTAGAAGGTTTTGTTGTCTTTAAATTTTTTTTGCAGGGGCACTTGGTGGCTCAGCAGTTGAGCATCTGTCTTTGGCTCGGGTTGTGATTTTGGGGTCCTGGGATTGAGTCCCACATCGGGCTCCCAGCATGGAGCCTTCTTCTCCCTCTGCTTTTGTCTCTGCCTCTCTCTGTGTGTCTCTCATGAATGCATAAATAAAATCCTAAAAAAAAAATTTTTTTTTCTACAGACAATGATCTCATATTATTGCTTATGTGTGGTGAGACCACTCCCGCGACCTGCCTCTTGCTGTGCCATGTAGAGAAACCTCCTCCCTAGGCCCTGTCCTGTCCTGGGGAGGGAAGGCAACCCGGAGACAGCTAACCTGGTGCACTACCCAGTTACAGCACAGTCCACCAGGAGATTGTCACCTGGTACAGCTCATATCAGCTTAACTGGTTATGGAATCCACACCATCAGTCAGAAGTACGGCTTCAGAGCTAGATGAAACCAGATGGAGT
The DNA here is from genome assembly GCF_053574225.1 of Canis aureus. NCBI lineage: Eukaryota > Metazoa > Chordata > Mammalia > Carnivora > Canidae > Canis > Canis aureus. Next base: position 37,092,294 of record NC_135630.1, read on the forward strand.
ACTGATGAGGGGACATCTAAGTCAAGGACCAGTTTGCTTACTGTAGGTTTCTAGTAGATGCTGTTGGCACACTCCTTCCCCAGCTGGTGTACTCATCACCCAGCTCTGGAACTGCTGTTGCTTGACCTTTCACCAGTGAAATACCCTTGGCTGGGATCTGGGCAACCCCCATCCCTATCCTTCACTCATTTGTAGGTAACACCTTAATATGTCATATGCAAGGAATCCTTGTTTCTAAGAAAACTGGCCTGAGGGATCCCTGGGTGGCGCAGCGGTTTGGCGCCTGCCTTTGGCCCAGGGCGCGATCCTGGAGACCCTGGATCGAATCCCACGTTGGGCTCCCGGTGCATGGAGCCTGCTTCTCCCTCTGCCTGTGTCTCTGCCTCTCTCTCTCTCTCTCTCTCTCTGTGACTATCATAAATAAATAAAAAAAAAATTAAAAAAAAAAAAAAAAGAAAACTGGCCTGAGACCCTCCTGCTACATATATACATATTTGCAACTAATGGCTATGTTTAAACTGTCCCAGGTGTCCTGGGGGAGTAGGGGGGTGGGGATGGTCCTGGCCAAGCCCCCTCAATTCCCTGCATGGGCCCAGTCACCAGAGTGAGGTTTCTGAAAAGTGGATCTGACCATGCTTAAATATTTCAGTAGTAAAAATCTAAAATTTCCCACCAAAGCCTATGAGGCCCTTCTTGCTCAGCCCCTGCCCTGCTAGATGAAACCAGATGGAGTACTGATGAGGGGACATCTAAGATGTCCTGCTTCCCCTGCCATGGATCTTGCAACTCAAATCCAGTTGCACGAATGTTTTGGACAGGCCTAAATGTGCTGTGCCATTTCACACCTCTGACTTTGTGCAAGCTAGTCCTGCCTGGAACACCCTTCTTTTCTCCTATTCTGTTCCCTTCTTCTGCTGGCTGATTTCTGGTTGTCCTTCAAAAACTCAGCTCAGACATGTTCTCCTCTAGGAAGTCGTGTCTGAGCTCCTCCATCCTGACTGCCCCCGACTCACTTCCCACTGCACTGGGTTAGGTGTCCTTCCTCTGAATACACCACATTAGATGTTAGTATTGTCTGCTTAGTCATGGTATCAGCTCTCAAGCATCTCTGCATACTCAATACCTAATGTGGTGCCTGGCACATACTAGCATTCAGTAAACCTCTGAAGAGTGAGTGAATACTGAATAAGGAACCAACTCAGGTGATACCTTCAGCCTTCAAAGTAGCCCACAAAGAACTGAGAACATTTCAGGTGAAAGCCCTTTCAAATGCTTTCCTTCCATCCTGCTACCCAACATTTTAAGAGTGAATGCAGCAGAGGACAGTTTGGATGGTTAACAGTTGGTAAAAAGCCATTAAGTAAAGTGCATTAAGTCTTGGGAAGACATTGCCTGCTGCCAGAATGTTTATAGGAAAAGAGGAGCATGCTTATCTTTTGAAGGATTTTTAAAAATCTCATACTACTATATACAATAACTTAGTTTAATAAACTGTTTGGCTGAGATTTTCATTCGATTATAAATGAAGGGCATTATGTTCAGAATAGTTTGGGAGAAGTTTCTAGGGAAGTTGGTAGATTTATGTATTAATAACGAAGACTAATGTTTGCATTACAAGCCACATCGTTTCCACCAGCTTATTAGATCATTGTACTCAACTCCTAAGCCTACTTTATTACCCAAACAAAACATAATGTGAAATTTGTGGAGGTGAGAAAGAAAAGAAGGAAGGAAGAAGGAATGGAGGGAGGAAGGAAGGAATCATGAACTAGGAAGCTATTTGTTTCCTTCCACTTGGGTTTTTGTAAAAGTTGCTATGTTCGCTCATTTAAAGGAAACAGCTATGTTTGGCCTCAAAACACATAGAGTGAGTGGGTCCTGCCAGGAGGGATTCACCTTTGCAGACCACTTAGTACTAACAGGCCTGGGTGAAGACGGGAAGGTTGAGGAGGGAGAGGGAGAAAACAGTAGGATAGAGTTCTGGCAGAAAATGTCAGGGGAAAATAAATAGAGGAATGGGAGAGCAAGAGGCCAAGAATATATGTCAGTGAAAATGTCAAAGTTGATAATACCCATTGTTGGCAGTGATGCAGGAAATCAGGAATTCTCATGCACTGAAGGTGGGCCTGTGAATGGGTACAACCATTATGAAAAACAATTTGGCATTACACAGTAACACGGAACTTGTGCTAGACCTACAATTCCACTTCTGGATGTATACACTGGAGAAAATCTAGAATACGTGCCCCAGACCACAAACAGGAATATATAACCACTGTGCTGGTCATGGCCAAAAAAAAAAAAAAAAGTGTTAACAACCCATAGGTTCATTTGAACTAAAGCAGATAAAAAAAAAACTATAGTCAATCCATTCAGTGGACACCCCAGTAGTGGTGAGTTAACACGGTGAAATCACAAAACCACAATGTTGAATTAAAAAAAGCAACTTACAGAAGAACTTACATACAGTATGGTTCCATTTATATAAAGAACACACACTGGCAATGTGAAACAATGTGTTATTTAGAGCTGCTTAGGTATGTGTCGAAACTATTAAATCAAAGACATGATTATCACAAAATTCTGAGTAGAAGCTGCAAAGTTACTGGTCATGTTTTATGTCTTAAAGCCAGTGTTCATTATATTATTACCATTCAAACCTTACAGATGATTAGATATCTTTTTGTAGGTATTATTTATTTATGGAGGGAGGAGAGCTCAGGACATTATATATTTCCCAACCAGTATAGAAGTATTAACAACTGGCATGGTCATTATATATCTTTATCTAACAGTTCAATATCCATCTTTTTAGATCTCGAGAGACAGGTAGTAGGTATTTAATAAATATTTACTGAAAAAACAAACCCAAGACATACCTTTTTTTTTTCCCAAGACATATCTTAAATTACAATTGGAATCTTTAACTATTTTTCCAATAAGACAGAGGTGAGGAATCTGAGATTTCGCTTGAATAATGACTTTCTATCCTCTCTGCTTTCTCATTCAAAACAGAGATTGGTTAATGAACGGGCATGTGATCCAAGTTAGTCTAATAAGACTTAATCCTGGGACTTCTGCTTGAACACCCCCAACCCCTTTAGCCCCTACCACCCCCATTGCCAATAGTATTTGAAACTTCTGGCAGCTTTCTTACCCCTGATAGGGGAGTCTTTTGTGAAAGGTGACTGCACAGAGAGAAGCAGAACCAAGAAATGAAGAGAGGTTCCTGCAAGCTGATTTAAACTCTTAGATCCAGCCATGCCTGAAGATACACCTCTTGGTTATATGGCCCAGTGTATTCCCTTTCTATTTAGATAGGGCTTTTGTTTTTGTCTTGCCTTTTCAACTATAAGTCCAGTCTAACTCAGCCACAAGCATAACCTGGCATTAGGAAAAATACAAATCTAAGTTTCGATATGCATGTCTCTTAACTTTTCATGACCTATGACATTTTGGTAGTTCATGTTTGTAACTCACCTTTCACCAAGGAGAACGTTGGATAGATTTATAAATGAGGGAAAGTCCAGTGTGTTGGCAACAGGATAGGCATGGATGGGAATAAGCAGAGTCTCATCTCCCTAAAATTAATGGGGGAAAAGAAGGTGAAGTTTACCATACTGGAGGCTATAATTTTCAAAGATGAACTTGTAGATACTTTATTTCTTATGTTGTTTTCTATCACTAAAAACTATTTCCTGAAGAAACCTGAGTGCTTACTTATAACATTAGAAATACCGAGCTTTCCTAGCTATAAACCAAGTGTAGGAAATTTTAAGTACGTTTCCTCCAAGCAGTATTCATTATTACCCAGGAAAGCTAAAGATAATGATGCCTTCATGTAGATACAAAGACAGTAATCTACCTGCTTCTATTTGAGAAAATTATAAGCAAACACAATTTTTAGTAGCCTGAGACATAGAAACCATCACAGAGTTAGCTGATCCAGACAACACCCGTTGGTCAACAAGGAACTGACATTGGGTACAGAGGGCTGCTGGCTGTCCTGGTTAATATATGACCTTGAACAAGACCTCTCCAGCCTTGTTTCTTCCTTTGCAAAATGGGAATATTTCTGCCTTCACTTGAAAGGTATTCTTAGGAATTGAAGCAGATGATGGCCTGAAAGAGTTAAGAGCACTGTGTAAGTGCAGATAGGTATGATTAGCATTACCATTGAGTAGCAGGAGATGTGCCCTGGCACTCTGTACCATACTTGTCCCTGAGATTCATCTTCTTGGTACAAATACTCCTTCTGAAAGCGTACTCTAATTTTGTTTTTATTTTTTTATTTTTTTAAAAGATTTTATTTATTTATTCATGAGAGATACAGAGAGAGAGGCAGAGACATAGACAGAGGGAGAAGCAGAAAGCCCTATGTAGGATTCGATCCTGGGACTCCAGGATCATGCTCTGAGCCAAAGGCAGATGCTCAACTGTCTCTCAAGATATAAAAAGATGGATATTGAGCTGTTAGTTGTCCCATCTAATTTTGCTTTTAGTTTAGCTTTTTAATTTTCCTTTTAAAGACTGAAACTCATTGGTTACTAAAAGATAATCTTCTACTTTAGTTCTAAAAATTTAAGTTTAGTTCATCTTAAGGCTTCTTGACTTGTAAGAGCTGGACCTAGGAGAGCAAAGGGAAGCGTAGGGGGTATTGTCTGGAGAAAGGGATTGACAGCATGCAGAGCTGGCTCTGGCTGGAGGCCACAGGATGAACTGGGCAACCTAGAAAAGTCTCATAGGGACTCACATGGCACAGCCATCTGGGGTCAGGCCACACAGGCTCCTATCTCCCTGCAGACCCCAGAATTGCTTCTGAGGATATTCTTACATGACACCATCTAGTCCCTAGAGTTTATCATCACAATTCGGGGGTGTTGCTAATTTGGTAGCCTAGCACTTAAAGGAGTTTATTTAAGCTCTTTGAAAAAGACTTTCTCAACTCCTAGCACTACATGATAAATAAGGTTTCTGGGCCAGGGCAGACAGAAAACCTGAAGCAAATGATATCTCATGGCTCTGTCCTTGTTCTTGGTGGCTTTTGTACCTGGAACCCATGTCACTGGACAAGGACCCTCTATGCCACTCACACTGGCTGCCCAAGGAACCCATGCACTGGGCGAGAAACCAGAGAAAAACTACACAAAGTTCTCATTCCATTCCTCTTTGTTCTTCCCTCAGGATATAAGTTTTGACATCCTCCCCCTCCCTTAACCCCCCAAAAAACAATTTTAAGAAAACTTACCTGACAGTGAACCCGAATACAGTCATAATAGTATCGCCACTCATCTGGAGAAAATGTAATGGTGATTGTGAGGGACAAGCCGGGGACAAGGCAGTGTTCCTAGAAGACAAGTGGGTTCAGGGCACACAGCAGGGCTGTGGATGCAGCACACTACATGCTCCCCTCTTCCCAAGTAGATCCACCACACAGAAAGCCACAACTCAACAAAGAACAACACAGAGAAGAGGCAACTGGACATGCTTACCTTTTTCACATACTTGATCTGAAAGTATTTGGTTTGAGGGGGTAAGATATGCACATGTATGTCTCCGTTGGAAATATTGACCAGATTCTACAAGAGAAAGAAACACTCAGAGAAAACATTGTTTTATCTATCTGCATATTCACTTCATTTATTTATACCTCCTCTTGTTTCTAAAGGGATTTGAGGAGATAGAACTTGTTTAACTTTTTAAAAGATTTGAAATGCACTATACACCATTTAAAGAACAATGAACACAACACTATTTACAATTTCTTAAAAGTAGGCTCCCCCAGTGTGGGGCTTGAACTCATGACCCTGAGATCAAGAGTTGCATGGTCTACCAACTGGGCCAGCCAGGCGCCCTGAAAAGAACACCCTGTAAAGGATAACAAAGTATACTCAAGTGACTTCTGCCTAGATTAGGGCATTTACCAGAGCCTCAGTCCCCAGGCATGTATCCTACTTATGTACCTATCATCTCCAATCCTGACCAGTTACCATGTGTGCCTTTTTGTTGAGCTCTGCTAACCTCAACAATAAAACTTCCAGTTATCTTGCCAGCAAAAGTGAGTTTATTCAGGACTAGCAGAGAATTGTAAACCAGAACAAGTAGGATACTAAAAAAATCATAGACCAGTCCCCAGACCAAGGGAGAGGAATGGTCTTTTATGGGGGGGCGGGCAGTATTATAAACACAAAGTCCATTGGAGTAAACTGGGAGTTTGAAGTATAGGGGCTTAGTTGTGACCGTCCCTCATTGGCTGGGCTGTTGCTGGGGAAGAAGGAAAACTTTCCTTCTTCCTGCTAGGATAGTCAAGCAATACCTAACATATGGACTTGCAAGTAACATCTCTTCCTATTGGGTCTGTAATCACAGAGGAGTGATGGGGCATGACAGCTCTCCCTGCTAGCCTCCCACCTCCACTATGAACCATGTTGTCTTTCATTAATGAATTTTCACAACTCCATTTCATTCTGTGATTCAACTAAGAAGCCAGCCACCCACCAACTTCCACAATTTCTCAAATTACATGCCACTGATCCTGAGGGCCCTGCAACACTGATCCTAGGACCTCTCCTAGGTCCAGCTCTTACAAGTCAAAAAAAAAAAAAAATCAGGAAAAAGCATGTGGCTAGCGTAGCCTCCAATCCATCGCTGGGGCAAATGGAAAAGAAGTTGGAAGTCAGGAGTTCTCTGATGGTGGCAGGAGAGGGCCACTCCTGTGAGGCAGGACAACCTGCTGCATAAATTAACTGGGTCTCTCAGTAGAAGTGTTTCCCCCCTTTGCTTGAGATGGGATCAAGAACCGTGGATCTGGGGATTTGAGCTTCACCTGGGCTAGGGGACAGTTAAGAGGCCTTTGGTTTCCAAAGTCCAGGCCAGAGGGTGGGCCTGTCACGGGGCCCATTGCCCAAGGCCTCATGTTCATTGAATCTGTAAATTAAAATTCAGACATTATTCCTGGATGAGGTTACAGTGGTGTTTGCATTTGTTAAAAGTTATTTGTCACCTGTAAACATTCCTAAAGTGACCCTGTTCTGTACCCTGTTTTGGCATAGCTTTTCTTTTTTTTAATATGCTAAAAGTTAAAAAAAAAAAGTTCTCCAGGCTGCTCTGGACCTCCAAAGTGCCCTGCACAGGGGCAGTGTTGGGAAAGGTGTGGGCTCTTGGGTCCCTACCCACAAGATGGTCCTTCCAAGAGAGACTGGGGAGACAGGTATGCTGGGACCCAGGATGTCCGGGGCCTGTGCCCATCACACCTAGAATCTTGGGGTGGTGGGACCTGTCTGGGGATGGAGAAGTAGCCATGCAGTCCCACAGCCTGGATGTCTTGACAGAGAACTCTGTCCCCATGCTTGTCATCAAGGGAGGCCCTCAAGTTGGAGACCTTGAGCCAGAGTCCAGGAAGAACTGGGAGCAGAGGAGGTTATATTGGCTGTCACTTAAAAAAAAATCCAATAAGGACAGGGAAACAAACAAGGGTATAGGGATTGCTTTTAATATGCATCTCAAGGGTGGTTAACCTTAGAAGAAATCAGTAATCCACACTCTGGGAGTGCTTAGTACACATTGCAAGATCCTAATCTAGAGTCCTTATTCCAGAGGTGGCTACTAAGAGCATGTCAGTCCTGCTCACCTGAACTGACACTGGAAGGTCTACAATATTAGCATAGGGGATGTTCGGGATATATGTACTAACTAGAACTTTCCCATACAGGCATTCCTGCTCTTAAATAAAAGAGATCTGAGAATCTGGTGAGCCCAGAGCCCAGTATTCTTTAGAGTGACTTCAAAGACCCAGAAATCCCTTTTTTGCACAGCACAAAAAAGTTCTGTCAGCCAGTCGGAAGGCTGGCCAACCCTACCAATGGATGATACTACATGTGTTGCTAGCAAAGCTTCCTTGCAAGGAACGGTGGCTGGGCTTTCCTGGAGCTTGCAAGTATGGCCATTCTTTTTTGCCTGCTTGCTTGCAAGTGTCATATGCATGCAGAATTTCTTCTCAGACCTGTTTTTATTGCAGTAGATGTACCTAGTAGCAAGGTTGGTGGGAGGTTACGTATGGCTCCCACCTCTGGTCAGAGTTGGATTCTCATTATCTATCTGACAATGAGAAATAACTTCATAGGTTTAGGTCAATTTGCAACAAGCAGCATCATAGTCTAAAGACCAGAGGTCTGTGCTCTAAGCTGCTGAGCCAGCTCAGCTGTTCCAATATTCCTGGATGGTCCCAAGGGAGGAGACAGGTGCTGGCTCTCCTGAGACTGGAGATGCAGCCAGCACCTGTGGGTGATGGCTGAGCCACATCTTGATTAAAAAAAATACAGAAACCTCAAGCTTCTTCCAACCTGACTGTGGCAGAGCAAATTGAAACACGCCCAACTACTCATTTGTATGTGAAGGCTGAGCATTGGAATTTAGTAAAAATATCTACATTGTCAAATGAATACAAAATTAGCAATAAGAAAATATTGAATTAATTTCTTAAAGATTTAAACAACATAAGGGTACCTGGGTGGCTCAGTCAGTTAAGAACCCAACTTTTGATTTCAGCTCAGGTCATGATCTTGGGGTTAAAGATCCAGAGCCCCAAGTTGGGCTCCACACTGGGCATGGAGCCTAGTTAAGATTTTTGCTCCCCTTCTCCCTCTCCCACCACCTTCTCCTCACACCCCACCCCTGCTTGCGCATTCTCATTCTCTCTCAAAAAAAGAAATTTAAAACTTAAAAATTAAATGGGTGCCTCAGTGGCTCAATTGGTCAATCCTCCGACTCCTGATTTCAGCTCAGGTCATGATCTTGGGGTCCTGGGATAAAGCCCCACATCCAGCTCCACACTTAGGGGGGGCATCTGCTTGGGATTCTCTATCTTCTCTCCTTCTGCTCCTCCCCACAACTGGCTTGTGTGCAAGCACTCTCTTTTTCTCTAAAATGAATAGATGTATCTTTAGAAAAATTTTTACAAAGAATTAAAACAACATAGATCCCATTCATGATAATAAAAGATGTATTTGGTTATGTATTGAGGGAGTGGTGTTAAAGGCTGCAATAGGGAATTGAAAACTAATATCATTATTTCAGAACAGATCAGCCGAAGGAATTGTTAATTTATGTGAGATGAGGCTGTATAGGCTAACAACTTTGTTTTGGGTTGGCAACATCAACACCGGTTGTCTCATGAGAAAACTAATTATTTACTTACTAAATACAGTTTTCCAGACAAACAAAATCTTTCTACAGAGGGGAGAAAAACAATTTAAGAGATCTTGTTTTGAGAAAATTGCAAAACATTCTTTCAAATTTTAAAGTAAGTCAAAGCATTGATCTCAATAAGAATCCAAATAAAACACTTTAAATCCTTTAACCATCTGGATCAATCTCAAATGTTAATGAACAATTTATTGTGGTTTTAACCCACATTCAATCATTCCATTCTTGGGCAATTTGCATAGTTTCCTGTAGCAAAACCAAGATAAAAGCAGAGCTGGATTTTCCCTCTTGTTTGGCAAGAATCTCAAGGTAATTGCCTTAGCCTTCCGCTTAATTTTGCTGGTGGAAATAGGAGGCTGGCCCTCCCAAGATTTCCCAGAATGTTATAAAGATGAAATCATTTTGTACTTTTATCTATGCCTGTTTGTTTTAATGTCTGATAGAAGCAGTATGATTATTTAGACTTTACACTGCATTTACTTGGAGTGAGTCTTCACCAAGTCACTCTCTTCCAGTAAAGTGAATTCAGTGTCATTCACAAGTGTTTACTGAGTGCCTCCTATGTGTTAGGCATTGTGCTGTATAAAAGAGATGGTGTCTGCTCTACAACAGAATGAAGCTTTTATTTTCCTCCCCAAACCCTGCAATCCAGGTAAACCAGATGGTATACTAGTGCCCAAATATGCAGCATGCACCATGAACCTCTCTCAACATCCTCCTTTATGCCCTGAATATCTCCTTCCCACTTCTCTTTCCTTTTAGGCTATCTCTTAGGTTTCTCTTCTATAAGCTTTCTTTTCTTTTTTTAAGGTTTTATTTTTAAGTAATCTCTACATCCAATGTGGGGCTGGAACCTATACCCCGAGATCAAGAGTCACACGCTCTACTGACTGAGCCAGCCAGAAGCCCTCACAAGCTTTTTTTTACATCATGACCAGTAAGCTCCTGGTCTAAAGATGTTCAACATCATTAGTCATTAGAGTAATACAAATGAAATGTACAAGTAAAAAAATACAAATAGCGAGTTGAGCAGACAGCATCTGCTCTGCTGTCCTGTCTGCTGCTCTCTTGTGGTATATTCAGTAAGCTTTTATTTCTTAAAAAAAAAAAAAAAAAAAAAAAAAAAAAAATATATATATATATATATATATATATATATATATATATATAATGAGTTGAATGGTGGCCTCAAGAAAGTATGTTCACATTCTAATACCTGGAACCTGTGAATGTGAACTTATTTGGGAAAAGGATCACTGCAGATTTTAAGTTAAGGACCTTGAGGTGAAATCATCCTGAATTACCTGGGTAGGCCCAATCTAGTGATGTATCCTTTTAAGAGAGGAGAAGACAGAGAATTAGAGGAAGCCATGTGAAGGTAGAGGTAGAGAATGGAGTTATGTAGCCACAAGCCAAGGAACATCTGCCAGAAACTGCCAGAGGTGAAACAAGATTCTCCCCAAGAGCCTCTGGAGGGAGCACAGCTCTGCTGACACCTTGATTTTGGACTCTGTCCTCCAGAATAAATTTCTGTTTTTTTTAAGATCCTCAATTTGTGGTAATGATAGCAGCCACAGAAAGCTAACATACTATACAACCCAATAATTCTATTCTTTGGTATATATCCAAATCTAATTCTACTGAAAATATGTCCACACAAAAACACATGCACAAATGTCCAGATAGTGTTATTCATAATAGCCTCAAAGTTGAAACCCAAATGTCCATCAATTGTTGAATGAATAAACAAAATGTGGTAGAGCAATATAATGGAATAGCATTTGGTCATGAAAAGGAACAAAGTACTGATAGATGCTATAAGCTGGATGAGCCTGAGAAACGTTATGCTAACTGAAAGAAGTCCCACAAGATTAAATGTTATATGATTCCATTTGAAATGTCCTGAACAGTTAAATCCATACCAACCAAAAGCAGATTCATGGTTGCCTATAGTAGGAGTAGACTGGGTGGGGGGAATAAGGAGATTGAGGGAACTGGGGGGTGGGGAGTGAATTGTGTATTCATTACATTCATTATTTATTATAAACAGTGAGCAATTACAAAAGATAATGATTTTAGATATACCCTATCGCCATTGAGATGGCAAACCTAATACCAGGAAAAATAGGCTCCAAAATGAATTATTAACCTTCATCTTTGAGGCTGTATTCTAAGAAATACATCCTTGTAGGCTGATGGGTGGATTTCATAAATCGCTGTTTTAAATTGTAACCCTTTAAAAAATAAGTAACCCTTTTCCTTAGGTGAAACACTTGGCACCTAACAGGTTTGTCTCTGGATTTATTCTCTCTACCCACTTCAATGCACAAAAATGGCATCCTCTGTTTGTTGGGAACTGCCTGATAGAAACCTAACTTCACTTCCTGACAGCTTTAGCATTTGTCAGCTTCTTCCTCTTGCTCAGAGAAATCTAGCACAAGAGTTAGAATTCTTTCTTAAAATGATCCACTTTAAGACATGGCTTCTAAGAATGCATTACATCTAAAAGTAGAGACTCTCGTGGTGTCTGGAGACAGAGCCAGAGGGAGTACATCGTGTACAGAGCCAGAGTCTCAGAGGGCTCATGTGAAGGGAGCCTGCCTCTGCCCCGCTCCAACCACACACAGAGGTCATTTTACTCAGATCCAGAGCCCAGTGGGAGTAGTTCTGAGATGTCCTGCTCAGTGTGACCTTAGGGGATCGATGTGAGGTCACCAAGGTTGTAGAGCTGACTTAAATCTTCAGGTCTTGGGGCACCTGGGTGGTTCAGTCGGTTAAGCATCTGACTTTTGATTTCAGCTCAGGTCATGATCTCAGGGTTGTGAGATCAAATCCTGCATCAGGCTATGGGCTGGGTATGGAGCCTGCTTAAGATTCTCTCTCTCTTTCTCCTTCTGTCCCTCCCTACTCTCTCTCTTAAAAACAAACAAACAAACAAAAAAACAACTGTTCAGGTCCCTATAAGCAAAGAGGTTAGGAATGTTATAGCCACCCAGAACCCACCCAGTCTGAACATGCAGGTCAATGAAGGGGACCCAGGAAGCTCTGTGGTGGACTGCAGCCCATCCTTTTAAATGTCCCTTCTGGAACCTGTTCAGTAGAGCTGACCCTTGCCACCCAGACATGGCTAAAATCTATCTGATTTCTAGACCTGACCAGAATGGCTGATTTAGGCATGGGCATTGGACCTGAGCAGGTGAAACAGAAAGCTGACTGGAGCCTCCTAGAAGAGGAATACCCCTTTCCCTGGTGGTGTAGGCCTTGACCAAGCAGGCACTAGTTTGGAAGAGGGCAGCTTAAGAGTCAGTTGGTCTCTATCACTTACGAGCTGTGTATTCTCGAGCCAACTATCTAACCTTCTGGAATCCTGGTTTCCTCGCATATATAATGAGAATAATAGAACAACCTCCACAGAGCTGGTATAAAGGATGAAATTGCATCATGTGAGACATAAAGCATAGTTCCTAGTTCCTAGCCTCTAAGAGTCAGTTAGCCATGACACCTCTTGGGAAAGAATGCTTTGAGGAGCCTTTGGAAGGGGGAAAGTAGCTTCTCCAAGGACACTGGTGTTACTTAAGAATTTCTCATCCTAGAACCCCCTTTCTGGACCAATTTAACATCTGCACTTCTGCAGATGCTGCTGTTCTTTAAATGAATGAGTAATATAAATGCAGAACATTCATGTCATTTCATTACTATGATTAATTATCCCACTTAAAAAATACCTACCAGAATCTGTTGGTGTTGTTTGTCTACTTGATAGCCTCCAAAATGCAATATGCCAGGTTTTGCCTGTATGACCTTATTTTTCAGAAGTTTTGCATAAACCTCTATAAAAACAATGTAGATAAGTACACCATGAGATGAGACATAAAAGAAAATATTAAATAAATGAAGATCCTATTAATGTGGGCTCTCTTTAATTTAGGATATTTTAAGCATATGAAAGTTTCAAACAGAGGATACAGCTGTCAACAAGATTAATGACCTATTCCAAATGAACTGTACTGCTTCTCCCTCTATTTTTACACATCATTTGGGAGATGTTATCATCACAATGCAAATTCTCATGTATTGTTTATTACCTACTAAAATAATCAGCTCTTCACATTTTGTACAAGTCTTCATAATAAAACACGAGCTTGTAAGAGCACGCACCCTATCTTTGCTGCTCCATATAACACTGAGATTACTTATTATGTAATGAATGCACAGTTCAGAGAATCCAAACACCAACTGCTTAGTTTTGTTACTGTGTATTTACCGGTTATCATTTGATTTCCTCTGAATAGAATTACAATGTGATAGAATAATTGTAAAGCTCTGAATAATTATCGCTCTGGACAGTAAAGTCTCAAATTGGATTAGTGTAATGTGAATGTCTTTCTTTTTTTCTTCAGTTTTGAGAACAAGGTTAAAACAGCCGATCTCACAAGAGTGTCCAGATCTAACTTGGACTTTTCCCAGCTCTTTATTTAGGCAGGAGCAGGGGCGGCACTGAGAACCCACTACACAACTGTCTCTGTGCTTCCGCTGCTTATGCCGGGCATTTGTTCTTAATCCTCACTCCAGCGCTATGAAGTAGGTACTATTTCCATTGTGCAGGTGAAGGTGCTGAGACGCAGTGAGATTAATCAACTTGCCCATAGCTGGTAGTTTAAAAATCAAGCCTCAGTCTGTTGGATTCCAACCACTAAACTGCCTTCCTTAACACCAATGCATTGTCTGGTTTCTTACAAGTCATGACCTTTCACCTTTGGCTATCACCAAACCCTATGAGCCACACACACCCTCCCCCATTGTTTAGCCTACTGTGATTCTTGTAAACATCTGGAGTGCATTGGTGTTCTTGCTCCTTACCAGGTGAGCTGACACTGTCATGGCTTTGGGCCAGAACAAAAGGCTGGAATGGGGTAAAGATGATGTTTCTGGGGGATGGGTAATTTCTGTAGGTTATTTGATCATTTTGTAAGTATTGAAATGAACATTATTTGGTAAATTTTTTAAATGCTGAACATTTTCCTTCGGTTTTTAGGGCTGCAAAATAGACATCAAACAGGTATTTTTCTGTTAATGCCCAGAAGTAGTCAAATATACTAATTTGCACTCAATAGGTTCTACAGTGACAAAAGCCACACCAAAATATTACATTTCCAGAATTTTCAAAGGGCCTGGAAAGATGTGAGAAGTAACCTAGTGTGATGGTAGAGAGGTGGACTTGGGCTACTGTGATTAAACACCACCTCTCCATCCAGCTGTGCCACCTTGGGGAATTCCTTTGACCTTTCTGAGTTTCGACTTCCCCAACAGTAAAATAAAAACGGAGGTTGATGTGTGTGTGGATTAAGTGAGAATAATGTAGGCAAAATGATTTTTTTTTTTTTATGTAGGCAAAATGATTAACCTCTTATATAAAAGCTAGAGGATTTTACTAGGCTTTCCAGATGCATGGAATGGAAGGGGTGCACATGGGAAAAGGCGAGGTGGTATAAGGTGGGTGTTGTCTTGAAAGAGGAGGAGTAATGGTGTGGTTGGAGCTGTGGATGAGAGGAGCCGGAGCATGAGGATAGTGCTGGGTGGGCAGTCTTACAGCCACAGCAGAGGGAGCCAAATGTCAAGTGAAGGGAATGCAACTCTCTTCCATATGCACGGGGAACTGCTGAGAGTACCTGAGCAAGATAGGGACAGAGCCAGCCATGATTCCATAAAGGAAACTGACAGGGTGTGAAGGGTGATCCAGAGGAGAGCACTATGATATCCTAGTGACCTGCTGAGGATGAGGAACAAGGCGATGGGGACAGATAGGTACGATGTTTGAGGAAGTGGAAGCAACAGAACTTGGTGACTCATTTACACCACAAAACTCTACCACCTGAGTAGATGGACCTAAATAGAACCATTGTTCTTAATAATAAAAGCTATTGTGAGCCTATCAAACAATATAGAGAAATCAGCACCAAAAATCCCATTACACTTTCTGGACTTTGGGTCCTCTGGGAAGATGTAAATTGTAAAGCAAATCTCTCTTCTACTCACTTACTTGATTCTAGAAGGTGATTAGGTACTTCTGTTCTTTTCTTGGGCTCCTCCACTAGGCTCTTCAGAAGCAGGGGGGATATGTTAGTAAAAGGTTCTTCCGCACTGTTTAGTTCTCTGCTGGGGGTTTTCACCACTGCCATTTTATCATGAAAAACGAGTCTTCTTTTTAGAGCCAAAGGTCATTTCCTGGGGAAAAAAAAACAGAGGCAGTATGAGAAAGCACACACATATTTTTTTTCTCAGTCTTTGACAAATGTACCTCTGTGACTGCATGATTTACTGTGAACCAGACCCTCTCTACCTCCCTACCTCTCCTGCTACTCCGTTCCCACACAGGGATGTCCTATTAATCTTGTGTCACACATCATGACCCAATAACATGCCATTGCTCAAAACCCACCCATGGTCCTTAATTCTCCTCAAGAGCTTTTCCCAATGGGACAGCCCGGGTGGCTCAGCGGTTTAGCGCCGCCTTCAGCCCAGGGTGTGATCCTGGAGACCCGGGTGGGATTGAGTCCCACGTTGGGATCCCTGCATGGAGCCTCCCTCTCCCTCTGCCTTTCCTCTGCCTCTGCCTCTGTGTCTCTCCCTCTCTCTCTCCTCTGTTTTCTCGTGAATAAATAAGTAAAATCTTAGGAAAAAAAAAGAGCTTTTCCCAAAATGTAGTCCTGAGATGCTCTCGAGATATGAGGAGCAGCAAACTGAAGGGAAAAATAAAGGCACTCGTAGTCAAATAAAATTGGGAAATGCTGAAGTAAATCATTCAACAGGCCTCTTCTGAGATTTCTCCAAATTGGTTTCTTCATTGCATGTGATCATGAAACCCTTTAATATTTGGAGACACTGGCATTTTGTTGTTGTTTTTATTTTATATATACACTTCTTAATTTAAATCGAAATAGCCAACACAGTACATCATTAGTTTCAGATGTAGAGTTCACTGATTCATCAGTTGCATACAACACCAAGTGCTCATCCCATCATGTGTCCTCCTTAATGCCCATCCCCCAGTACCCCATCTCCCCCAGCCACATCCCTCCAGCGACCCTCCCTTTGTTTTCTAAAGAGTCCCTCATGGTTTGTCTCCCTCTCTGATTTCAGAAATCAGACACTGGCATTTTTGAGCTACCTTCATGTGCCTGTCTCTGGAGTGATGAGGAGGTGGAGTAGCCAATCGACCTCCTCTAGCACCAACAGAGGGGATTTCTAGGACTTCTGTCACAGGATCTAGGGTTCCCTTCATGTGGACCCTTTGTCAGACTTTCTTTTCCTTAACATTCACGTTAAACTCTACCCTCTTCATAAAGTCCCCACCGACCTCAACACTCTTCAACACTCTTTAGCAACTACTGCCTCTACTATTCATCGGTACTAATGATTCATTGCCGTGTACATGGCACTTTACAGAGCCCACACATCTTGCTATCTTCCATAGCTAAGTCTCTAAACTTGGGGTCCTTGTACATGCTTGGGAGTGCAATTCTGTGATGCCACTGAGATTGAACGTGAATCCTATGTGGATCTTTATGTGTCTGGTTTTTGTTTTGTTTTTTTCTGGAGAAGGTCATAGCTTTAGATTCCCCACGGTCCACAACATCAAGCAGAATACACTGAGTACACTGAAGAAAGTACTTAACAACCATTTTGTGAAAGTTTCTCCTTTCCCCTTACTCCCACTCCCTCTCCCTAGCATCTCTGAAAATTCCCCACTCCTCAGCACAGCCTCCACACCTGCTTGGTTCCCCTCCATCCGGCCAACACCTGCCTCAAGTTCACTTCCCAGCTCCCTCTCCTCGGGTCCCTCAAATTCCCTGCAGGTACTTCGGGCAGGAACCACTAGAGGCTAAACCATTTTCACCAGAGCTCCTATCCCAGTTCACTCACTCCAGGGTGATGCCTTGTCTCTTTTCACACCCCCCACCCTCGGTCCCCTCGCTCCATCCTCTACTCGGCAGCCCTCTCACCCCAGGCAAACGCCTGCTCCCCTCAGCGCCCCTTTACTCCATCACCTGCTGGGGGTAGGGGTCGACCCCAGACCCACGCCCCATCCCAATCCTCACTTAACCTCTCCTCTGACCCCAGCTCAGGCTGACCGGAGGCTGGACACCCGCCCGGGGTTCCGGCTGCTTCAGCTGCAGCCCAGGGGGGCCCCTTGGCCCCAGGTCCCAGGCTGCTCTCACGGGAGATGGTTCCCGGGCGGGATTCCGCGGGCGCCGGCCGCCGCCCGGAGCGTCGCCATGACGACGCGGACGCGCTCCGGGGAGGGGGTGTGGCCTGCGGTCGGACGCTACCAAAGCCCCGGGCCGTGGGGCGGAGGGGAGCGGGCGGCAGCGGCTCCAGGTCCGGAGGCCGCGGGCGACTTCTGGGGACTCGGAGCAGTCTGTGGGGCCTGGGGAAGAACAGAGAGAGCGACTTAGGGGTGCGAGGGCAGTGGGTGCCCGAGGAGAGGTGAGAAAGTCGGGAGACACCATAAACTGGCTCCCCGCGAGAGCGGACGGCGGGAGGGGGCGGGGCCGGGGCGGGGCCTCCCGGGCAGTGGGCGGGGCTTCCCGAGCACCTCCCTCACCGGATCCCCGAGCACCTCAATAAGCTTTGCTGTACGCTTTGTTAGGGTAAATTTCAAACATACGCGAAGGTAGGCCGAGTATTATGATGAACCTTCAACAGCCATCTGTAACAAGGCTCAAATCACCATCTTGTTTTGTCTATACCTTTCCCCTACTCCCTGTATTAGTATTATTTTTATTTTAAGATTTTGTTTATTTATTCATGAGGCGCACAGAGAGGCAGAGACATAGGCAGAGGGAGAAGCAGCTGCCTGCAGGGATCTCGATGTGGGACTCGATCCTGCACACCGGGATCACGCCCTGCCGCTCAACCGCTGAGCCACCCAGGCGTCCCCAGATCTTTGTTTATAGTGATCACCCAGTAACTGTTGGTCAAGTGGGTGAAAAAATCCATTTGCCTATGTTAGTAGGTTGTTTTAGTTCTGTTTTGTTGACCCAACAAGGTTGTAGATTTTAGAATAAGTACTTTGTTTCCCACAGCCCCAGACTTTTCCACTCCAGCTTAAATCATCTAATGCTTGTGTCCGTATACTGGTTAATGGGCATTGGGTAACACTTTTTAATTTGTCCTAATTTTTTTTCTTAGAAAAAGTGCCACATTTCCTATTTTATATGTAAACATAGACATAAAAATAGATACATAGATATGGATCTAGATATAATATGTAGATCTCTGTGCGATTCACCAAATTGAGTATGACAGTGCAGTGGACACTGCTGGTTGTCTACTCCCACCCTCCAGCTTTGCTCAGACTTCTTCCCAGTCCCAGTTCCCCAAACCCCACTTCCAGCAGTACAGACTGATCATTCTACACCAGTCATGGAACTCCCCATCCTCTTGCCTACAACTGATTTACTGTTGAGTAAATAACCAATTCTGGCCACAGAGACATTAGGGAAAGGCTTCTGAGGAACCTCTGGAAAAGCCTTCCTCTCTCCTAAGAAAGAGACATAAATAAATACATTGTAATATCCTGAAGTGATTCTTTGGAAGTGCAGAAGCCATCAGAAGCCAGAATGGACCTGAGTGTGAAGGTGACACTGGTGAGGAGGATTGGCAGAGCAAGGAGACAGGAAGAAGATTCTGGACCTGGATGACATAATCTCACCTTTGCTTGCCTGGTACCTGCATCCGTTCTTTCTTTCTTTGAACTGAAAACATTCTGGCACACAATGATTTCTAAACAGTAACTACTCAAAACGTGAACTGTGTGCACAGGATCTTGTCAGAAATGCAGAATTTCAGATCACCCCAGACCTACTGAATCATAACCTGCATATTGATAAGATCCCCCAGAGATTCACAGACATATTAAAGTTTGAGAATCACTAAGCTGATGCCCTGCAATCACAGCTGTCTTCGATGAGCAATTATTTAACCAATTCATTTATGTATTTCTTACTTATTTTACCAAGAGTTTGCAGTGAGCAGAATACAAAGGTATCCCAGCCTCTGCCAAACTAAGTCAATGAAATGGTGTGAAAACAGGCAGAGAAGCTATAAACTAGAAGTTTCAGCAGCACAGGAGGAACAGTTAATTTCCTTGCTTAAAACTCCTCAATGTCTTCATGTCGAATGGAAAAGAAAATGTAAAATTCTTAACACAATTTTTAAGGCTCTACAGGAAGTTACTTAGGGCCTTCTCCCTCCACCTTCTTCTCACCAAACCCCCTGCCTGTGCTCCACCCCCCTCCCACATCCCCTTTGCCTGGTGTAATGGGTAAAAGCTGGCTAAAAATTCTGACGCCCCTCTCATGGGGTCCTTTTGCTCTCCCTTTGAATGTAGGTGGGTCTGTGACTGCTTTAACTCCCAATCCTGTCCTGCCTGAATTTCTGACCCCAGCAATCATGAGAAATAATAAAATGGTTATCGTTTCAAGCCTGCAAGCTTTGGGATTGCTGCAATGATAAACAGAAACTTGGCTAATTTCCACTCAGCTGAAGAAGGATTTCTTTCTTGGGCTTTCCATGGCTTCTTCTTTTTTTTTTTTTTTTAAGATTTTATTTATTTATTCATGAGAGGCCCAGAGAGGGGCCCAAAAGGAGCACCAAGGGCAGGCCACTCCAAGATGGGCCACTTTGGCATGAAAATTATTTTGAGTTAAAAAGCAATAAATACCCAGCAGATTGAAGAAAAGCTCTTTATCTCCTCTTCAACTGCCTGAAAAGAATGTAGATGGAGGAATTACTCTGGGAAGGGAGCTATCACCATAGGCAACTATGTTATACTATGAACTAGGCATGGCAGACAGGGAGGGACCTAGCAAGGCCTGTTTGATCAAAGTCCTCCAACTCCCCTTGGTCCTGAGGGGCCCAGCAAACATTTGTTTACCAAACATTTACTCATTTTCATCTTCCTGTGAATTGCTTTGCTTCCCTTTGAAGTCCCAGATCCCTACCCCCTTCTCCTTGGTCCAGAATTACATATGTAATTTATTTTGCCTGTCTTTGGAATGTCTTGTCTGTGTGGATTCCCTGGATGTATGATATTAAATTTGATTTTCTCCTGTTATTCTGTCTCATGCCCATTAGATTCTTAGTGTAGCTAGAAGGACATCGACAGGTAGAGTAACTCTTCCTCCCCAACAGATTCCGCCTTTCAACGGAGAAGTGTCAGTATCTTAAGAGAGTACCACATTCTCTGTTGCTCGGGCATTGACTAGATGGTGGGGTACAGAACTGCTGTAGTCATCTTACGACCAGCCTTAGCTTATGCAACTCAGAGGAGGGCAGAACCACGAGAACCATGCACAAACAGAACCTGAACCATGCGTGAGTCCACCCTGAAGTGTGTTCGGTCTCTGGACACTCAATCATATGAGCCAGTACTCATCCTTATTGCTATTTCAGCCAATTTGAGTTGGTTTGTCTGTTATATGGAGCCAAATGCCTCTCAATTTGTACATGCAGACCATTTAATTGCACTGATTTTTTTTTCAACCTCATGATAATGCTGAAAAATCAGGATTATTTGCCCCATTACACAGATGAGGATTTTAGCCCTGGAGGGCTAAAGTGACTGCCCAAGGTCACATGGCTAATTGATGCCTAAATCAGGATTTGAACCCAGGTTTGTTTGTTGCCGGCTTCTTTTCTGTATGCCAAGCTAAACTGCCTAATTAGGCAGAAATGTGGGGAGCTCTGGGAGGTCAGGGTACCCCCTGATCTTTCTTTGTTCCCTCCACTGAAGATAAGGCCTTGGGAACACTGGCAACATTGTCTTTCAGATATGGTTTTATTTGCTCTCTTTTATTTGACCTGTTTTAATGATAATATTTCATATAAATATTTAAAAGGATGCTGACAAATGGAGAGGGAAAATAAGAAAAGTAAAGGAAAACTGCTTTCCTGAGAAAGCCAGCCCACATTTCCAGAGTGTAAACAGTGAGCCTGGACTATAAAAACCTCATTAAAATGTCAGCGTTATACCTTTGTACTTGAGCACTGAATAGAAAATCATCCTTGCCCCATTATTTATGGCTCATCAATAATACATTAGCTCGGCTCCAGAAAAGCTCACATTCAAGAGAGGACAGACCTCTTTGTTTGGTTTATTGAGCAGCTGAAGGGGCGGAACAAGTTCATTTCATTGGTGTGGTCATTTGTTGAAGGCCTTAAACCCAGACATCCGGGGACAGCTAATTTCTCACGCCTTCCCAATGCTCTCCTCATCCCTTACCCCCAAACCAGTCCCTTCTGCTCAAATGTCACTTTTCCGTGACGCCTTCCTTAAGCATATGCCAGAGGAAATTGCTACAGGTGACAGAAATGGATCTAAGTGACAGAAATGGATTACAAGCAACAGAATGAACTCAAAAGTAAAAAAAAAAAAGTTAAAAATCTTTCTATCTACCTGTCTCTCTTCTATCAAGAGAGACTTCAGTCACAGCTACATCTAGATACCAGAGGATGGTGTTAGGATCTTGTCTTTCTGTCTCTTGGTTCTCTACTCCATGTTGGCTTCCTTCTCAACCAGGACTCTTCATCACGTGAGAGGGCTGCCATCTTGCTATGAGTTTTGAGAATAATGCTAATGCATAGGTCTTGGTGATGCCCCTCTTATTGGCCCAGCATCAATCATGTGTCCATTCCTGAACAAGCTACTGTGGCTATTTGGTGGAGGTGCCTCTCCTCGCATAGATCTGGGTCATGTGCTCACCCCTGGGCTGCTGTTGGTGAAAGCCCCACTGAAGCCACAAGGTCTGAGAGTGGGAGAGAGGAAGGGAGATCCTTGTACCAGAAGAAGGGAGAATGGAGGCTAGCCAGACACACCATCCAATGTCTATTAGATTGAACCTTTTTTTAAAATGCTTTATTTATTCGTGAGAGACACACAGAGAGAGGCAGAGACATAGGCAGAAGGAGAAGCAGGCTCCTCACAGGAAGCCTGACATGGGACTCAATCCCAGGACTCCAGGATCATGCTCTGAGCCAAAGGCAGACATTCAATTGCTGAGCCACTCAGGAGTCCCTATATGGTTTAATCTAGGGACTCCTCAGTGGCTCAGAGGTTGAGTGTCTGCTTTTGGCTCAGGTTGTGATCCCAGGGTCCTGGGATCAAGTCCCACATTGCGCTCCCTGCATGGAGCCTGCTTTTCCCTCTGCCTCTGTCTCTGCCTCTCTCTCTGTCTCTCACAAATAAATAAATAAAACCCTTAAAAAAAACCCCGATTTAACCTTATAAAATCATTGATATTCAACTACATTTTACCTGTAAGAATGGTGACTGATATGGCTCAGCCTCATACGTTAACCCACAAGGTTTGGTCTGGTCCCTTGGTACATGCTGCTATAGCATGTATCATAGTTTACGGTATCATCCCACCATACATTCTGCAGTTGCTTACTTCAGCTGACCAGATTGTTCACTATGTGGTTATGCAAGTCTCTGAAGTCTTGCAAACCAGCTTCCATCATCTTGCTTGGCCTTCTGGGAGGGGGTGCAATTGTAGTATCACAGGCTTGTGCACTAGGCCTCTATCATTCTGGCACAGTCACCTGGAACAGAGTAAGTACTCAAGGAATATTCATTGAATGAATGTGCTTAATTAGTTCTCCAACAAGTGTTTATTGCTCCTGGAAAAAAATGCAAAAAAAAGCAACCTAATTTCTTGTTGGAGAAGTTATTATTTATTTATTTATTTATTTATTTTAATGGAGAAGTAATTTAAAATAAAATCTCTAGTCAACCAAGTGAACCCTCTTCACAAAATGAAGAAAAGAATGAATCAGTTTTATTATTAAGCATTAAACCAGACTGAGATGTGCATCATTGACAATCCACAAAGAGATGGCCAAGACAAATAAAAATCTTACCGTTTGATAGAGCCTGGCACAAACAATCCCTTACACACAAGTTAATTGTCTTTATCCAAAGGAAAAATGAAACTTCTCATATCTTTTTGACAAGCAGGAAATTACAACTTGGAGCCAAATGTCTGAGCTAACCTCCCACAGTGACAGGGAGCTGGGGCATCACCGTGCCTTATATCCACATTTCACAGAGATGGATCCAACGCCTTCAAGAAAAACATTTCCTGACACAAAGCTGGCAATAGGCTTATTTCACTTTTTAAAAGATTTACATACATTTCAGAAAGATGGAGGAGATTTCTAATTACAAGTTTTATAAAGGAAATACTAAAAGAGAAGGAAGAGGAGAAAAGATCTCTTTCCCTTCGGGCACCAGAGATTTTTAAAATCTAGCTTTTGGGGGGTTGTATAGAAGGGGAGGAAAAATCTTTTATCCCTACCCTCCCGGGTTCAATTGCAAATCAATTTGTTAGAAGACAGATGAACAAGAGCAAAACAGTTGTAATGACCTGCAGATGCACTGACGTTTCATAAGGAAATGAGATTCAGAAAGGTGGTCAGATGATCGTAGTGTATTTATCATTTTAGGCTAAGCAAAAGAAAAGGGGGCTTGGGAGCTTCTGGGCTGGGGAGGCAAGTATAGGAAGAGGAGGCGAGAAAATGTATGATAAATAAGGTTTATCCTGTTATGTGGCTAAGAGTCTCTCAGGTAATACGAGTAGTCTTGGGTGCATAGCTCTCTTCCTGGTATAGACTTTTTTTTTTTTAACAAATGGAAATTTCCATTATAAGTGTAAATTTCCTTTACAAAAAGCATATTTATGGGGGATCCCTGGGTGGTGCAGCGGTTTGGCACCTGCCTTTGGCCCAGGGCGCGATCTTGGAGACCCGGGATCGAATCCCATGTCAGGCTCCCGGTGCATGGAGCCTGATTCTCCCTCTGCCTATGTCTCTGCCTCTCTCTCTCTCTCTCTCTGTGTGTGACTATCATACATAAATAAAAATTAAAAACAAAACAAAACAAAAAGGCATATTTATACTTTATCATTTAGGCAAAGGGGAGGGGAAGTGGGTAAAGAGTTTTTCCTGTGGCTGCTAGTTCTCAATTGCTTTTGGCTCAAAATAATCCTTACGACCAAAGTGGCATATTTGGGGTCCCATATTCTGGTTACCCTTCAGTATTTACCCTTACATTCTGTCTCACTGGGATAAGAATATTTGTATGAAACCAATGGAGAACTAGTTATCTTAGAATCAAATATAAGAACTTCCATCATCAGGGTAACTTCTAAACTACTGTTACAAGAACATGAACTTCTAGAGTTTGGGGTGGTCACGACTTAGGTTTGTATGCCCCACTCTTCCTGTGGGGGTACTAGGAGAAAAGGATTAGAATCAAGATCTAGATAGAAAATCATCAAAATCAGAGAGATGGAAAAAAAAAATCAAAGAGATGGGTGCTTGGGTGGCTCAGTTGGTTAAGCTCCTGACTCTTGATTTCAGATCAGGTCATTGATCTCACAGTTGGGAAATTGAGCCCTGCACTGGGCTCCACACTCAGCAGGGAGTCTGTTTGAGATTCTCTCACTCCCTCTTCCTCTGCCTCTCCCCCTTTTATTGGTAAATAAATCTTTAAAAGAAAAAAGAGAGATAGCCCCTCTTCATCACTCATGGGGATTATAATGCAGTTTAGAGGGTGTATAGTATGACATTTCCCCACAATGGCCATAATATTTGTGGTTTCACAAGTTCTTCTAGAATCTTCTCATTCTCTCATCAAGAGGTTGAGTGTATGGTGCCTTCCCTTGAACCTGGGCAGGCTTTTCTGATTGTCTGGATGTCAGTGAGCCCTCTTGCTCAACTATAGACCCCCAACAGTTATAACCAGAAATAGTAAAGACCCCTTAATTCAGCTCTAACTTAAACCTATTGTGCTTATTTCTTATCACACTTTCTTGAGGCATTGACAAGACATTTTGCAATGACCTCATTCCAACTGCCAGACCAGAAAAGCCTTCATAGCAATGGAATGCCTAGAAGACCACACCCCAATGTCTCCTTCCCCACCATGATCAAGTGCTGAACACATACTGACCCCCACCCATGACCAGGTGCTCTCTACCTGTTTTCTTGCACACACACCCCAACCTCTCTCTATAAACTCTAGATGTCCATCTTGATGTGGAGAACAAAGACAAAAGAAATGTAGATAAAATTAAATTTCCTAATAACCTGCAGCCCATTGACAAATACTTGAGACAGGCAGAGTTTGACATTCCTCCAGGAACTCCCAACTGTCTTAATATTAATGCCTTGCTAGAGGAAAAAACAACCTTAGCTTGACAATAGCCAGGCCTCCAGGATCCTGAGAGTCTTCTTTAACATATGAAAGTCCTTTTGGAAACTTCCTTTGTCTCATAACTTAAAAGTATATAATCAATTGCTCCTCACAATCCCAGGGCAACTCTTTGTGCCCACAGGTCCTGTCCCTGTGCTTTAATAAATACAACTTTCTTGCACTGAAAATGTCTCAAGAATTCTTTCTTGGCCATTTGCTCCTGTACTGAAACATCAAATCACATCACATCTTGAGGGCTGGAAAGGTTGGTTGAGCCTGCTACCTCCCTGCTGCTGCAGGCACCCAAAATAAATTTCTCCCTTTCTTTTTTCCGAACTCTTGTCTCCTGAGTTATTGGCTTCTCTTGCCACGAGTTTATCGGAGTTTGTTGAACAATAATGCTAGCAAACCCAGCCAGGAGCTCTCCTTTCAATTTGTCCGCCCGTCTTGGGATCCCCACCCTACCAACCAGTTGGCTGAGGAGCGTGCCAGGGCTCACCAGTACCTTTTCTGAGTTAGCAACTATGATAGATCAATTGGTAATATGGACAATTCAAAGCAACAGAAGCAGCACTGTGTGATTCCCAAAGCTGCATCATCAATCACAATACAGTTTCCACATGCTCTTTCTTGGGATGCACACTTTTGTGATCATGAGCCACTCTCGAAGCTCCCTGTCACCAAGATCACGTGGAGAAAGCACACAGACAGTGGGAGATGCATGAGGAACCCCCGTTGCTCCAGCCCCAGACATTTGACCAAGCACATCTTAGGATGACTCTGGTCCTAGCCACTGTCTGACTGCAACCCTGGGAGACTTTTTTTTTTTTTTTAGATTTGTTTATTTATTTGAGAGCATGGGGAAAGGGGCAGAGGGAGAGGGAGAAAGAGTCCCAAGCAGATTCCCCACTGAGCTTGTAGCCCAATCCGGGGCTCAAGCCCATGACCCTGAGATCATGATCTGAACCACCTGAGTCAGCGCTTTACCAACTGAGACACCCAGGTGCCCTGGGGAGAGACTTTGAATGAGAACTGCTTGGTTGAGGTCAACCCTAGAACTGTGAAATGATAAAAAATAATTGCTGAGGTTTTCCATCACTAGAGTTGAGTGTAAGGGGTGTGGGATGGAAACAGTTCAAGGCTGGGGACCCAAAGTCCAGAGTTCTGGTACCAGCGAGCCTACCTCCCAAATGTGTGATTGTTGAGCTACAGTCTCATCACATCTCTTTTTCTTCATCTGTTAAATGGATGTAAGATTTCCAAGTGGGGCTATCCTTTCTCCTTTTGCCTCCTCCCTCCCAAATTCATTTTCTCCCTTCTCCATCCAGCAGGTAGACTGTATGGATAGTTTCTCTATCTCTCATATGCCTGTCTTGTCTCTGGCACTGGGTTGTGTTCAGCTAATGGAGACATCACCAGGAGATCAGTGGACAGGAGAAGAGAAGTCAGGGTATTTATCTGACCACCTAACCCCCTTCCAGGGCTGCAGTTTTAAAAGTGGCCACATTCCTTTCTGGTTAAGTTCCTAGGGTGACTCTAGGACAGTTCTTGCCAACTTCTGGGACACTGCTTTTTCTCCTTGCCCCTTATTAAAGAAAACATTTTAACACTTGTTAAAATGGTTAGAAAGACTTTATTCAAGACAGTTAGTAAAGGGGTATTGCAATAGGGGAGAGAGACCCAGCTCAATTTGGAACACAATAAGGACAAATGGGGATTTATGGCCTAGGAGCAGGATGAGGGGGCAGTGGATGAAAGATCACTAAGAGGAGACATCAAGAGTGGGGGATTCTTGCTAGCAGGACTTAACAGGATCCTTGCTGAAGGCAGGCCAGGATTGAGACAGCGGAGGTGGGGAATGAGGAACTTGACCAGATATCAAAGATGGTCAGCTATCAAGAGTTAGAGGGGGGAAAAAGAGTTGGAGGGATTCTTACTAAGCTGAGGACGGTGAGACGCTTGCTGAGACCGGGCTGGGCAGGCCAGAGACAGAGGGGGCCAAGATCCAGGCCTAGGTGAGAATAGGAGAATTCTATTTAGGAATTGGCCAAGGTCCTGTCCCTGTGCTTTAATAAATACAACTTTCTAAATTCTATTTAGGGGCCAAGATCCAGGCCTAGGTGAGAATAGGAGAATTCAGAGAATAGGGCTCTGAGGAGTTAAGCTCAAGTTTTGTCAAGGGGAGAGTCTTTGCCCTCTACTTGCTAGTTGCTAGTCCCTGCTACCTCACTGTCCCTCACTGGCTCCCTTAACCTTGCCCACAGCACTACACCTCC
Organism: Canis aureus; assembly: GCF_053574225.1. Taxonomy (NCBI): domain Eukaryota; kingdom Metazoa; phylum Chordata; class Mammalia; order Carnivora; family Canidae; genus Canis; species Canis aureus. The sequence goes on from NC_135630.1 coordinate 37,120,032, forward strand.
ATTGTCCTTTCATTAAACACTCTTTAGTGAAACCACCCATGCCTTCGGTTCTCCATCTCCTGCCAGGCATGGCTGCTATCTTGCCAACCCCATAGGGCTGTTTTAAGGGACAAATGAGATGATGCATACAAAAGCACTTTGAAAGCCCAAGAGTAAGGAAGTCATCTTCATGACGGACAAGAACCCTAGTACAGTACAAAAGGTAAAGGCAGAAGCTTTGAGCTCAGTCCTGGGTTCAAATCCTGCCCCTGCCCCTTGTTAGCTAGTCCCATCTCATTGATCAAAGAAAGTAAATATCTCTCATATAGTCCTGGAGGATTGGCTATGGTAACACACTCCAAATGCCTAAACAGGGTCTCTAGCACATGGCAGGTATTAAAAACATTGTTAGTTCCCAACCTCTTTCCTTCCACCCCTGTTATGAAATCATTTTCTCAGGCAGGTTTTACAAAGCCACTAACTGCATCCATGACTTGAAAATGGGCTTCTCATGGAGCACCTCAGACCCTTTTCTCAATACTCAGAGAGGCAGAACCTCCCATTTAAGGAAGAATGGCTTGCCACAGGCCAGAAATTTATTAAGTTGCACAGAACCAATGTGGTTCTGCTATTTTCCTGGAGATCATGAGGCTCTGATATAGAGCACAGATTCCGTTTTTGTACTGTTTTCTTGAAATTTCTTCCCATCAAAGAACCAATGCATACAGTGGTTACAGAAAACACAACACAGAGGTCTATACAGTAAAAATGGCAAGTCCTTACGGCATGGTTTTTCTGATGTACGTTTAGGGTGTTGGGGCTTAAGGGGCCAGGGAAGCAACATTCTTTCCAGCCTGAATTTTGACCCATTTAATAAATAAGATTAAGACAGATGAGGTCAAGTAGCACTTTCATGAGTGATAACTGGGAGACTGCGTTTATACTTGAGGGCAAGTGGGTTTTCTGACTCTGAACTGCAGAATTACCACTGTCCCTGGTGACACTGGTTCCACACAGGCAGAGCCTTGACCAGCAATGAGTCCGCTGGGACAATCCACTTACAGGCTCTCTGCAGATGAGGGAGCTGTCAAAGGGAGGCAGGAGTGCAGAACCTCATGCAAGTCCTTACCACATATGTGTGAATCACATAGAGCTCTCTCTACCTGTGTGTGTGTGTGTGTGTGTGTGTGTGTGTGTGTGTATGTGTGTCTGTGTGTTAGGGGGAGAGCCTTAATGAGGGAGTAGAGAAAGGTCAGGAGGATTATACTAATGGATGCACTCCAGGAGGAAGGAAATCAAGGGTGGGGTTGAGTGTTCCCCTTCCACATACATTATCTCCTGTTCTCCAGTACTGTACTAGTGTTTCTACAAACATCCTTGCACATATTTCATTGAATCTTTGGGTGAGTATTTCTGTAGGAAAAGTTCTTAAAAAAGGAATTCATGTGGGGCACCTGGGTGGCTCAGTGGTAAAGCATCTGCCTTTGGCTCAGTGATCCCAGGGTCCTGGGATTGAGTCCTGCATTGGGCTCCCTGCAGGGAGCCTGCTTCTCTTTCTGCCTAAGTCTCTGCCTCTCTCCCTGTGTCTCTCATGAATAAATAAATAAAATCTTTAAAAAAAAAAAAAAACTGAATTCATGTTTCTGTATACTTTAGGCTGATATACCCTGGGTATTGACTGTGGACCTGAGAGCTGAAAGTTCTTTCTCCCTTTTATTTTTACTCTGATTTACCAGCTTTGCCCTATCAATAGCTTCTTCAGGTGAGGAAGGCCGCTAAGGACTAGCATATGCTGCCTTAAGAGCAGGTTAGCTAAACAAACAAAAAAAAGCAGGTTAGCCATCTGACCAGAGGCCAGTCACAGAAAATCAGGGTACCAGGGTTAGGCAGGCTTTCTGATCTGACCTTCTGAGTCGCAGGTACCCAGCAGCATGGTTGATCCTCCTGCACCCTCAATACCCTTCTCTATCAAATGGGCATATTATGACTAAAGGGCTTGGGGGGGAATTCAAGGAGCTGATGTGTACTTAAAGTGCTGGGAGAAAGGTCAAGATAGGAGAACCAAGAGAAGAGGAGTGGAAACAAAAACAGAGAAAGAAAAAACTGGGCCTGTAAGAGCCATTTGAGGGTACCCAGTACTGAGAGGCTAAAAGCCCACCTCCAGGTCGTCTAGGCACTCACTCTGGTTGAGCAGCTACTGGGGAGACCTGCCTGGTGCTTAAATAGCTTCACAGGGACACCAGGAAGCACAAAGCCTCCAGGGGTTCATCTTCAGCGCAGCCCCCATAACACCTTGGGTGTACCACGGGGTCCTTTCCCGTCTCACCTGATCATCCGAACTTCCTCATGTGATGGTGCTCAGGGGAATGAAATTCCCTAGAAATGAGCGTTATGACTTATTTATTTATTTTAGAATGACTTTATTTTTTTAAAAAAAGATTTTATTTATTTGACAGAGCACAAACAGAGCAGCAGAGGGAGAGGGAGAAGCAGGCTCCCTCTCTGGGCAGAAAGCCCGATGTGGGGCTCCGTCCCAGGACCCTGGGATCATGACCTGAGCCAACGGCGGACGCTCAACAGACTGAGCACCCAGGGGCCCCTCAATAATGAGGAAATATAAAGTGAAAAATCAGAAAGGAAGTGCCAAGTAGCTACCCCCCCCCCCCCCAACAGATGCGATCTGCATCCAGGAGCAGCCGCTCAACCTCCCTTCAACCCGAGGGCGGGGATCAACCGATGCGAGACGCAGAAGGGGGCGCACGTTGCCCTCCGCGGCAAAGCCAGGGAGCGCGCCCTCGGGACTCGGGGGGCGGGGGGCTGCCTCTCCCGGGGCCTCCGCCCCCCCCCACCCCCCCCCCCACCCCCGGCCCGGGCCCCCCTCCGCCTGCTCGGCCGCGGCCAGTCGGGGCCGGCTGGAGGAGCGCGGGCGCCCGCGCCTTATCCATGGGCTGGGCGGCGTAGCGCGCGGCCACCTCCGGGAGGAGGAGCAGTCCCGGGGCCGCGGCGGGAGGGCCGCCCCGCAGGGCTCCTCCGCACGCGGCGGCCGGCCGGGGCGCGGGCCCCTGCGCAGGGCGCTGAGCCCCCGGGCCGCGGGGCGCACACGGGCGGCCGTCGAGGCGCCCCCGGGGGCGCGCCGGGCACCATGCGTCCCCGCCTGCTGCTGCTGCTCGCCTGCGCCGCGCACGCCGTGAGTACGCTCCGCTCGTGGGCCCCGTCCCACGCCAGGGGGGCCTGCGGGGTCCCCAGATCTTCCGCGGAGAGGGGGAAATCTGACACCCCGTACCCCGCCCCCATCCCCCCAGAATGAAAAGAGCAGGTGCGCCTGGCGAAGGCGGGCTTGGCCCCCCTCCCGTCTGCACACCGACCCCTTCCTCCGGGCTGTGCCTCGACGGAAGCCCTGCCGCGCCCCTGGCAGGGCCCACTGTGTGCCGGGCACGCCGCCTCCAGTTTTTCATTGAAACCTCACGATCGGCTTTCCAGGTCGATATTGTCACCCTCGATTTTAGGGACTGGGAAACAGGGACTCTAAGTAAGGCCAAAAACCTTGCCCCAGGAAAAGATGCTTGGAACCCACATCCTTCGGTCCCAAAGCCTTGACATTTTAACACACACACACACACACACACACACACACACACACACGCACACACTCCGAGGGAAACCTCAGAAAGTTCTGGCTGGAGCTTCTGGGTCTGTCTGTGGTGGGACGGTTCACAGCTCCCTCCCTCAATTTGGGATTTGGCTCCCTGAAGTCTGTACATCTGAGGGGTCCTGGGAGTAACTGGTCCCGGCCAACCCTATCCAGGGAGGAGCTGGAAAAGAAAAGAGAAAGGCAAAGTGGGTGGCTTGTTTTCCTTTCCCACAGAAACTCCTTGGACTCCAGAGCCTCTCCCACTGGGATTTGTGAATGAGTGGCTGCACCCAGATAGCCTGGATGGAAGGAATGGTGGTGGTGGGGGGTTTGGGGGGTAGGGTGGGAGGAGGGCCCAGGGGGTGCAGATTTCCAAAACCACTTCTTCCCACCAGCATTCCAAACTGGCCTTCAAGGCCCCTGTCCTAAGAAACTCCCCAGGAAAAGTGCTTGGGGACCTAATTCTGCGTCTCCAGTCTCCATCCTGGGTGAGTCCTTTCTGATGTCCAAATGACCTTGCCTTCCAGTAGTCCTCTCCTGTTTGATTATAAGAAAAACCTTCACCGCCAGAGCTGATGGGAGTGTTCATACTCAGGGGATGCCCCTTGGGCAGCTCTGTGACATTCCAGCAGCAGTAGTTTGGAAGAGTGGGATGTGAGACTCTCATTCCCAGCTCCCTTGTAACCCTGGAGTCTCTTCTCATCCGTGGCAGTGCTGGTGTCAGAAAGTGCTAGAGCAATAGTACCCCCTCACTAATCTGAACTCCCAACTTGGGGAAATACCACTCAGGACACTGGGGACAATTCAACGCCTCTAGGTATGTTGCTATTCAGTGCCCAGGATGAGAGAGGCAGTAGCTTCTTCCTATGACCTTCCCCACCTACTTCTTAACCCTGAGGTGGTCGGAAGAAACCAACGTGTGGCTGAGCTTCAGGACTGAGGTTCAACCTACATTTTTAATCTCAAGGGGATCCCCAGGTTACGTCAGGAATAAGCAGAGGGGGCAATGAAAGCTTCCACTTGGCTTGAATCTTCAGTGTGCCTTGGAAGGCTTTTCATGATGCTCTGGTCCAATTCCCTTATTTTACAGATGAACAAACTGAGAACCACAGAAAAAAAGAGACCAGCCCCAAATCAGCAAGTTAGCGGTGGAGCTGGGACTAGAACCCAGCTCTCTTGATCTCAGTCACCCATAGCAATGCTTCCTTATGTCCTTTGTCTTTACATGTCATTTTCACACACTCATGTCCTGCTTTGTATTATCCCAAGATGGTTTCCTGTGTATAAGTTTCGGTCCTCTGGGCGTTTTATGGGCTTATCTGGACCTGAGGTCTCATACGTCTTGGCAAGAACTCCTTTAATAAATAAGAATGGAACTGACCTACTTTGGTTGGAGTATTTCCCAGCCTTTGAAACCCTGCTTACCTTCTGTTTCTTTGACTCTGAATGGTCAGACATTTGATTTGGAGATTTAGGGCATTTAAACAATTTTTTAAAGTTATTTTTAAATTTTATTTATTTATTCATGAGAGACACAGAGAGAGAGGCAGAGACACAGGCAGAGGGAGAAGCAGGCTCCACGTGGGAAGCCCGATGTGGGACTCAATCCCAGGTCTCCAGGACTATGACCTGAGCCAAAGGCAGACACTCAGCCACTGAGCCACCCTGTTGCCCCTAAAGTTATTATTTTTTAAAGATTTCATTTACTCATGAGCAACACACACACACACACGCAGAGAGAGAGAGAGAGAGAGAGGGAGAGAGAGAGAGAGACAGACATAGGCAGAGCTGGCTCCCTACGGGGAGCCCATATTGGACTTGATCCCAGAACCCTGGGATCATGCCCTGAGCCGAAAGCAGATGCTCAACCACTGAGCCTCCCAGGCATCCCAACAAATTTTTATTCATTTTGGGGACCCCCCATTGAGTAAGATCACGGATATCTTCCTAATGGGACATCATTAAGCCAAATTGCTTATTACTGCTGCCTGCCCTGTCCCCTCGCCTTTCCATATAGGGAAGCGTCAGGAGGGTCCCTTGCAAATGGAAACCAGAAAGTGATGATGACTGAAGGGGCCAGTTTTCTGAGACCTCCATAGAAATATGGTCTTACCTCCCTTTGCTATCCCACCCCTTGAAGCTCATGAGGACTTTTCCTTGGAACGATATTGAGATTATTCACTAGCATATCTGTACTCCTCCTCCTCCCCAATACACACACTTTGAGATGTTGTCTTATTCATCTTCTATCCCTAGAGCCTGCCACAGTGTAAGGAGGAGCTCAATGAGTGTGTTGGTTGAGTGAAAGAGTGAATGAGTGAATGAATGAGTGTCATAAGCTGTGGCACTTTCCTGTAGCACCAAGTAATAAACAATGACATCCTGAAGGCAATCATTACTTACAAAATTGTACATAACTGTGTCAAGTAAATGAAAAACAGTCATTCAAGGAAGGGCTTTTTAATCTGTGGCATCTGGCAAACTGCCAACTTCATGACCTTAGTGAGTTAAATGGGGTGTAGAGAGCTACTTTCTCCTTCGAGTGGGGTTTCTTCACTTTGACACTGTAACCCTGGATATTAAATCTGGGCTTTCAGCAAAGGGTGCCAGGAAGGGAGTGAGCCCCTCTCTCAGCTTGGAGGAAGTGATAGGGTAGGAAGAGTGGGGACACGGTGGAGAGAGGAGAGTCATAGAATTCTTTGTTATGGGGGATCCTGTACATCGTGTTCCATCTAGCACCATCCCTGGCCTTTACCCACCAGAAGCCAGTAGCACCTCTCTGCATTGTGCCAACAGAAATATGTCTCCAGACATTGCCAAATGTTGTCCGAGAGGCAGGGAGGGAAGAACTGCTCCTGGTCAAGAATTGCTGCCTCGAAGCTTGTCCTGTTTCAGGGGAAATGCATTAGCAGAACTAACAATAGGGGTTTGTTGCATATGGGATTCAACACGGTGGGATTGGTGACAGGGAATCGGAGCCGAAGACAGAACATGTGTACCTGAAGAACACACACTTCCAGACAAAATGACTGGTGCCAAGAATGGGCTTAATCTTCTCCGGCCTCCCTCCTCTCTCCATCCTGTCTCAGTGGACAGCTCAGAAACAGAAAAAGTCTTGGCACAGCCGTCTGGCACATGGTGCTACTGCCTCCAGGGCGCTGACAGGCTCTGTGGCAACCCGGGGGAGCAGGATTTTAGGAAGACCTGCAAGGGTCACCTGAGGGGCTGGCTCTGGACAACTCTTCAGAGGAGGCTCACTGGGATTTTTTTTATCTACCAGAAAAATCACCTTCTCATTTTCTGGGGGAAATATTTGTGGATTCCTTTTGAAAACTGTTGCTCTCTCTAAAATTAATGTGGATGATGATGATAATGATGATGAAGGCTTCCTTTATCGAGCACTCACTTCATACCAGATACCCTGCCAGAGCCTTGCCAGCACCATCCGACTTTATTCTCATAACCCTCATCGTGCAGAGAAAGAAGCCCAGGCTCCAAGAGGGGTGAAGCCATTTGTCAGGGCCACTCACCCAGACATGGTGTGAGGACCCAACCCTGGGATTCCTAACAAGCACCCACATCTGCTCCTAGAAAGAGGCCTGCATTGGTTTCTGGTGCCCACAGGGGCTGTCACAAAATTTTCTCCCAAATCTCAAAGTGACATTAATTTCCGTTTAATCTAATCACTTTATAAGACATACAACAATTACTGAATTACACATACCATTTTATTAAGGGCCCCAGAGATGATCTTGAGAAGTCATAAAATCAATCACCTGGAGGTTACACCTCCCAAACTCTTTAAGAGGCTCCTTCTCTTAGCTTTGACCCACCTTTCTATGCTCCCATGGGGCCTTCCTCCATGCACCCTGTTCCCATTATCCCTGCCCTACGGCTTCCTCCATGCCCAGGGAGGACGAAGGGTGCCCCACTTGGAAGCCTAGACTTCATAACCAGGATTAGAGTTTCACTATCACAACAAGCGCCCTCCAATGTCCCCTGACTTGCTCCTCACTTTCCTGCCTTTAGCAAGCTGAGCTTTCTCACCACTGACCTTCACTCAGGCATTGGGACAACCTGCAGGGTAAAACCCACAACACTCAGATCCTATCTACGTGCTTACATTACAAACAGAGGGCTACTCGGCATTCATGTGGACTCCAGAAAATAATAATATCCTGGGGCCCACTCAACCTCAATGTTCTGTGTCCGGCAGATTCCAGGGGGCATTTGGGGCAAAAACATCTTTTCTTGGCCATGTGCTATAGTCCCAGCCCACCCTGCTGCCAGGGTTCCTGTTTTCCTGTCTTCTCCAGAATCCCCACATGTCCAACATCCTCACCTGTGGGCTCTCCCTGATGTCTGTGTTCCTGACCTTCCTGGCCCTTCTTTCATTGTCATAGACAAGCTTGTCTCCTATTTCCTGACAGCCATGAATGAACTTCCTCCGACCAGCATTGGGCTCTTCTAGACGTATCTAAATTGTATCCACCTGTTCCCTTCCTTCGCATGTACGTCAGTCAGCTCTGGCTGCTGTAAGAAAGTACCACAGTCTGGGTAGGCTCAAACAACAGAAATGTATTTTCTCACAGTTCTGGAGGCTTGATGGCCCAGATCAAGGGCTGGTGGGGCTGGGCCTTGTGAGAGCTCCCTTGCTGCTTTGTCCTCACATGGTCTTTCCTCTGAGTGGGTGTAGAGAGGCAGATAGAGAAGGAGCTCTTTGGAGTCTCTTCTTATAAGGACACTAATCCTATCATATTAGGGCCCCACTCGTATGATCCTGTTTAACTTTCATTACCTCCCTACAGACCCTATCTTCAAATATAGTCACTCTGGGGGAATAGGGTTTCAACATGAATTTGGGCAGGATAACATGGATATTGAGTCCATAGCACCATCTGAGTGGGAAGAGAGCCTCCTCTCCTGCTTGTGAGGCCAGTCCCTGCCCCTGCGCTCCCAGTCCTCCCACCCCAATCCACTTCCATCCTGAGAGGACACAGTGAAGCCACTGTGCCCTGTCTTTATCTTTCTTCCTCTTAACTGACCTTCCCCATCGGCTGGTCTGTCTGGGTCTTGCCCGGGTCTGGCCAGCCCAGATGGTCAAGAGCCCTCCCTCTGCACTCGAGGCCTTCCAGATGCAGTTCCACCTCTGCCCCCTGATGGCCAGCTTCTTGGAAGAGGCATCCACAATGATTGCTTCCACTTGCAATGATTTCTCAGCCCGCCACAACCTGCTCCCACCCCACCACCCACTGAAACCAGTCTCTTACATGGCCTTCGTTTTGCTGTCTTCATTTCACACCTTTTGGCCTTGGTCCCACCTAGAGTGACCACATGACTTAGAGAGATGGGAGGTTGTAAGTAATGATGTCGAGACAGCAGGCATACACCTGACTGTCTTGGGCAAAGTGGGGACAGGACCCTGGCCTCTCAAGGCATCCAGTGGAGGACCCTCCTTCCTTTCCACTCCCCACTCCCTTGGCTTCTGCTCTTTCCAGGCTTCCGGTCCCCATCCTTGTGCCCTGTCTTCTCAGGCCTATAAGGATCTCTTGCCCAGGCTCCCTCTTGCTCTCCTCACTCTGCCCACTCTTACTGTATGATCCTCTTTAGCAGTCCTACCACGTCAGAGATCCAGTCTTCCAAACTCATCCTACCGCGCCCCCCCACCTCCCATGCCTTCTTCTTCTTTCCTCATTTTTCCTATTCTTGAGGCAGCCTTGTGGGAGTCTCACTGTCCCCCATCCTCACCCTGACATTCAATCCACTGTCTGCCGCTGCAGAACCTACCTGCTCACTGTCACTCTGGGCCCTACTCTTCCTGGGATGTTCAGGTGTTGCTGTTCTGGGTCTAACAATTCTCACTTCCTCCCTAAGTGGTGGGGCCACCTCCTGGAGGGTCCCAGGCCTCCACTTTTGGTCCATTATGGCTGTTGCCTTCACTGTGTACTGCAGCTGTTGGCCTCTCTGGACCCCTTAGACCACGAGCTTGAAGAACAGGAGCTATGTCCCATGCACCTTTGTGTCCCCAGTGACGAATCAATTGCTGGGCAGGGAAGAGGTGCCCAATAAATATTTGATGAAATTTTGCATTTTGAACTGGTTGCTTGATAATGAGTTTCCTCTTCTTAGCTCTCATTGTATAAACTGGCTGGTATCATATCTCCATTTATTTCCCCCTTGAAAAAATTTCTTTCAGCCTAAGTTGGAAGGCAAGTAATTATATCATAAGGTGTGATTGGCAGAGCGATATTGAGTCTCTTCACCTTCTTTAGAATCCCGTAGATTTTTACTTCATCTCCTCCCAGATACTACCTTTTCAGATGCAAGAGTCCAGAGTTAAACTAGCAGAACTCGCTCTCAACATCTTTCTCCTCTTTTTTTTTTTTTCCATCGTTCTCCTCTTATTTTGCTTTAGTTATTCTCTCTGTAGACTAGAGTTTCCTGTTGCTTTCTGAAGGCTAGAATGTGGCTGCCCCCTAGCTTTCCAAGATTACATGCTTTAGAAATGGGAGAGATTGACCTTACTCCTCCTTCTAATACCACATATCCAAGAGAGGAAAGCACATTGTCCCAAAATGGGTTAGGTTTTCTCCAAAGGTCTGATCATTGCAATGGGACCTCATGGCATACCTCAGGGTGAAAGGGTCTTCCCAGGGAAGGGTTAATGGCTAACAGGTTGAACAGATACCTCAAAATATGCCCACCATCTGAGAAAACCCTGTGAAAGGGACAGTGGAAGCTAATCAGACAGTCACAAAGCAACAGGTATGAACTTGTACATGGTAGTAGACCAGCCATGACTAGATGCTGAGGTCAATGCTGGAGTATCAAAGAGTGATACTTGTACAGAGACACTACTAGATACTCAGTCTTAAAAAGGATACTACTTAAGTGCCTTTCTTTAAAAAAAAAATTACTGTGGGTTATGCCCAGCAAAACCAAAACTGCATCTAAAATATAGGACACAGGGGCACTTGGCTGGCTCAGTTGGTAGAGCATATGACTCTTGATCTCAGGGTTGTGAGTTTAAGACCCATGTTGGCATGGAGCTGACTTCGAAAAAAAAATTAAAATAAAATAAAATATAGGATGCAAAAAAGTGGAATTTATCCAGGATGGCAATGGGCAGATCAGTTCCACAGTTCTGAAACACAGAGGATTTAGTCCAGAAAGTCAAAGGACTCCTTGAAGTCAGTTCCAGAGAGGCTTGTTGGCAGAGCTGCTCTATTTAGAAACTTAGAATGCAACTATGCTATGCAGTTGATAAAGTGAAGGACTACAGATTTTGTGATCAACAAGAAAAAAGAAAGTGAATTTAAATTTCCAGCGAAAGACAAAAGTTATATGAAAACTTTCATGGTGCAAGTATTAAAAAAGCCAAAGTTTGACATGATTGCAGCAATATTTTTCAAACTCCAGATGTAAAAGTGGCCTGGACTCAAAGTCTGAAAATGAAGAGGAAAGTAATGTAATGTTTCTCTTTGGCTAATTAAAATAATAAAGAAAAGTACCATTTAGTAAATTTTTTTCTGACAATACTTTAGTGAATTTATGAGGAATACATATATTTAAGTGTACTTAGGTTGGAAGTGCCTTTTTAAAATACCAACTAGCATCCCATTCTTGGTACCAACTATTCTGGGATTTTTCTGTTCAAAATATTTTGCTTATGATGCTAAATATATAGGGTTTTTCCTCACATTGACAACCAATTCTCCAACTGGCCCAGCACCAGCTGACTATTCTAAAATTTAATTCAGTTCTGACTCTAACCATCTGGAATCAGCACAGATCCACAGACTATGGGTTAAGGACATAGTCCACAAGACCGCTCCTACTTTAGATGCCAATCCCAAGTCAGGGCCCGTACTTCTGGCTGATTGACTGTATACTGGAGGTTCCCATGACCTCCTCCTTTGATTTGATCATTTGCCAGAAGCATTCACAGAACTCAGGAAAGTACTTTACTTGCCATTACTGGTTTATTATAAAGGATACAATTCAGACAGCTGAGTGGAAGAGATGCAGAGGGTGAGGAAGGGGACACGTGGAGCTCTCAGCACCTCCATGTCTTCACCAACCTGGAAGCTCTCCAAACTCTCTTGTTTAGAGTATTTACGTAGGTTTCATCACATAGGCATGATTGACAAAATCACTGACCATTGGTGACTCCATCACTGCCCTCCCTCTCTTCTCCTGTGATCAAAGGGCAGCTGGAAGTTCCAATCTCTAACTACATGGTTGGTCTTTCTGGTGACCAGCCCTGATACTGTAGTTATCTAGGGGGCCCTAGTCATCTTATCAGCATATACAAAGTCACTTCCCATCACTTCGGAGATTCCAAGGGTCTTAGAAACTTTTGTATTATTAGGAACTGAGGAGTAAGACCCAATATTAAGATGCTTCTCTCACCCTTGATGCTCAGGAAGTTACAAGGATTTTAGGCACATGATGCCAGGAACCAGAGATGAACACCAAATCTATATTTCTATTATATCATAATATTGCATTAGACATCCAGTTTCAAATGGCAAATTAATCACAGGTGTTTATCTACTCTGCCCCTGGTAGTGTCCTTAAAATGATAGTAGAGGAATCACAAAGGTATAAACCCAAAAATCAAAGGGAACAAGATGAGACAACAATGAAGCAGAGGTTTCAAGAAATCTTTGGAGATGGAAAATGAATGAAATAGTGGTAGCAGTGTGGGAAAATACCAACCTATGTGCTTGCACCAGGTAGAGTGAGATTGATGACAAATGGTCTGATGGGCCTGCAGTGCCCTAGAAGGGATCCGAGCATGGAGGAGAAACATAGATCCTGTCTTGGGAATCCTGATTATTTATTTTATAGCAAAAGCCACAAACTGTTCAGACCCACAGTGGTTCCAAGGACCCCATTAGTGAGTGCTTCAAGCTTAACTATGTCATAGTACACAGCACAGTGACTATAGCCAATGGTATTGCCATAGTGTTCTGTGAGGACACATGGGAGCTACTCTAGCTACACTTGTGAGCACAACAATAATGTATAGATCTGTAGAATCATGTTGTGTACCAGAAACTAATGTAACAGTGTGTGTCAACCATACTTCTAATAACATACATGCATATATATGTATATGTAATAATATACATGTATGTGTGTATGCATATATATATATAATTGAGGAAGGCCTCCAATGTGAAAGCGATGAACAGGAGAAAAGAAGGAAGATATATCCACCATGCAGAGAGGAGCAAAGGTCACATGACTACAATTAATTTCCTAAAAAACAGTTCTTTATTTTTTTTAAAGATTTTACTTATTTATTCATGAGAGACAGAGAGAGAGAGAGAGAGAGAGAGAGGCAGAGACACAAGCAGAGGGAGAAGCAGGCTCCTTGTGGGGAGCCTGATGTGGGACCCGACGTGGGACCTGATCCCAGGGCTCCAGGATCAGGCCCTGGACTGAAGGTGGCACTAAACCGCTGAGCCACCCAGGCTGCCCTAAAAAAAGTTCTTTAAAAAGATCTAAGGGTGCCTGGTAACTCAGTTGGTTAAGCATCTAACTCTTGATTTCAGCTCAGGTCATGATCTCAGGGTCCTGGGATTCAGCCCCACATGAGACTTTGCACTCCGTGTCTGCTTGAGGATTCTCTCTCCCTCTCTCTCCCTACCCTACTCATTCTCTCTCTTGGTCTGTCTCTCTCTCATCAATCAATCAATCAATCAATCAATCAATCAATCTTTAAAACAGAAAAGATGCCAGGTCTAAGAAGGAGGAGTATGGGAAAGAAGGTGCTGAAGAAAAGGAGTCACCAGAGAATTAGCCTGCCTGGAAATTAAGTGTACGATGACAAAGCATTTATTAGGATGCTCAACAGATGATGTCAAGGAAATGCCTCAGAAAGAAGAGCATCTGACACAATGGTGGAAGAGTAGAGAAAGGTGAAAGACTAGAGAGTCCATCTGAGTTGTCCGTTAATCAAATAATATGAATTTTAGGAAGACAGAATAGAGAAGATGAAGGTAGGAAATAATAAAATAAATCACATAGCATTTAAAAAATTCCCAGACATGAAGAACATAAGTCTTCAAATAGAAGTGTCCCCTGAGTATCTAACCAATGAATAAAAAAAGAAACGTTTCCTCTAGGAATTTAAAAGCAACTAAAAACAAGAAAAATTCTAAATATTTCTACAGAGAAAACAAGTCACATGAGAAAGGTTTGGAAGTACAACTGGATTTCTTTTTGATCCAGAAAGAGAGGAGAAAGGCCTTCAAAATTGGGAAGGAAACTTATTTTCAACCCAGAATTCTCTGCCTGAATGATTAACTTGATAATTCATCAAATTCATAAAAGCCTTTTCACTTCTGCAAAGATTTTGAAGTTTACCTCCTACATACACTTTCACAAGTAGCGGCTAGAGAATGTGCTAGAGAACAAGGAAGTGAAGCAAGAAAAAAGACGTCAGATCTATGAAATCAAAGTCTAGTCAGAAGAGCTGAAGAGAGGGTACCCAAAACCACAGCTAGGAATCAGGCCCACATTAGAGCAAGAGGAACAAGGACCAGCAGAGAGGTCTCCAGAGGTAAAACAAATACAACTGTTGATGGATGTCTCACAGAGCTGTTGGAGCACTTAGAAAAATTAACCATATGTACACAGAACACTAATCAAATGAAAAAAACAAAGTAATTATTGACCTCAGGAAAAACAAAATGTACGAGAAGAGACATAATCATTTTACATGGCTAGACTTAGCAATGAACAATATTTCATAGTCAAAACAAGACATTATAGACCATTTATTTAACAAAAAATTAAGTCAAGAGAAGTATATATAATATATGAGGGACAGAAGTATATATAGGGAGGTTTAAAAACATCTAAATCTTTATCTTCCATAACAGAGTTTGGAATAGTGTTTCAAATTAATAATCTAAGAATTAGCAGTAGAAGAATATAATTTTTAAATATGGAAGGGGGCTTGGCTGGCTCAATCAGAGAAGCATGTGACTCTTGATCTTGGGATCATGAGTTTGAGCTCCGCATTGGGTGTAGAGAGACTTTAAAAATCCTTGAAAAAATATGGAGATAAAACCAAAAATGAACAGCTAAAAAGAATTGAAATAGTTGCCTCTGAAGAGCAGGTAAAGATTAGGGAAGGGAACTGCTACTTTTGGTGGCAAACCCCTTGGCACTAGTACAAGTAAAAGAGAAAAAAAATCCACGTACATACACAAATTCAATTTTTAAAAAATGTTTAAAGAGACTTTTTAAGGACTAATAATTCTTGTTTTGAGGACAGTTTTAGAAGTTCTTTCATCTTCATCTGTCTGTTTCTCCTGTGAACTTTATTTATATATTTATTTTTAAAGATTTTATTTATTTTAGAGAGAGAGAGGATGGCAAGGAGGAGCAGAAGGAGAGGGAGAGAGAGTCTTAAGCAGACTCCATATAGAGCATGGAGCCCAAATTTGGGCTCGATCTCATGACCCTGAGATCATGACCTGAACCAAAGCCAAGAATTGGAGGCTTTAACCGACTGGGCCACCTAGATGACCCTCTTCTGTGAATTTTAAGTAAAATTATATTTAATAATTATATATAAATATAAATATACATGTAGCTTCTCCTCCCCTTCTCTAGGTTAATTTAGCTAATAAGGGGGCTTGTTTCCCACTTATTTTCCTTCCGATGCTTCTACCACATGGTTGCTCCATTGACCACACTCCTCTCAGCCACTCCCAGCAACCTGAAGGGCCACTTTTCTTCACTGCTGGTCACCATCTGGAGCCACAAGCTCAGTCCTTTCAGCAGAATGCTTCTGCTGTCTTTAGTTGGCATGCCACCACAATACAAAATTATTTTGGTTTATTAAATTTTAATGGAAGGACTAAGGGTAAAAAATGTGGAATGAACCACTTCACATCCATCAAGATGGCTGCTATTAAAGCAAAATACAAAAATAGGGGCTCCTGGCTGACTCAGTTGGTAGAGTGTGTGACTCTTGATTTCAGGGTCCTGAGTTTGAGCCTTACATTGGGTGTAGAGTCTACTTAAATATATATATATAAAGTAAAATAGGGGTACTTGGGTGGCTCAGTTGGTTAAGCCTCTGACTTGATTTTGGCTTAAGTCATGATCTCAGGATCATGAGATCGAGCCTCTTGTTGGGCTCCACATTCAGCAAAGAATCTGCTTGAGATTCTTTCCCCTCCCTCTGCACCTCCTCTCTCTCTCTCTCTTAAATAAATTAATAAATAAATAAAATATTTAAAAATATATACAGTAAAATAAAAAATAACAAAAGTTGATGAGGATGTTGAGAAAATGGAACCTCTGTGCATTGCTAGTGGGAATGTAAAACTGTGCAGCTGTTGTGGAAAACCATTTGGTGGTTCCTAAAAAAGTAAACATAGAATTACCATATGATTCAGCAATTCTATATCTGGGTATACACCCAAAAGAATCGAAAGCAGGTACTCAGATATTTGCACACCCATGTTCATTAGCAGCATTATTTACAATAGCCAAGAGGTGGAAGCAACCCAGGTGTCCATCAACAGAAGAATGAAAGAACAAAACGTGGTGTATATGCACAATGGAATATTATTCAGCCTTACAAAGGAATGAAATTGTGCTAGATGCTACAAGGTGGATGTGCCTTGAAAACACACTAAGTGAAATAAGCCAGATATAGAACAAATATAGTGTGATTCCATTTATACCTACAAAAGCCAAATTTGTAGAGTCAGAAACTAGACTAGAAGTCATTAGAGGATGTGGAAGGAGGGAAATGGATATTTATTGCTTAATGGGTACAAGGTTTCTGTTGTGATGCTGAAAAAGTTCTGGAAATAGTAATGATTGTTGCACAACATTGTGAGTGTACTTAATGCCACTGAATTGTACACTTAAACATAGTTAAAGCCCTAAATTTTATGTTATGTATATCTTACAAGATTTTTTAAAAAAAGAAATTATAGGATAAGAAGAAAAGGTTACTATCTTCTATTTTTTCTGTAGTCCAAGGGAAAAGCACCAAAGAGGTTGACATTGTCTTGGAGGGACAGTCCTAGTACAGGGGTTCTCTCATTTCTAACCTTGCTCCATCTTTTTCTCAAGAGTCCTCTCTGGGGGAGGACCCCTTTCTTGAATCCCACAGTGCAAATTGCCACCTCTTGGGGGAAACTTCACTCCCTAAATTACACACATTGGTACTGCCCTAGAATCTCTTCCCTACCCTGTGTCAGTCAGTTATGCTGTATAACAATCACAAAAAAATCTCGGTGGTATACAGCAGTAAGTGTTTATTTGTAAACTCTCTTTGTTTGTAAGTGAGCTGGGGTTTAATTGATCCAGGCCATGCTCAGCTGGCTTGGCTCCAGCCCCTGGGTTAGGTTCAAGTCTGCTGTGTGTGTTATTCATTCTTTCAAGACCGGCAGGATACCCCAGGTGGCAAAAATGCAAGAGAGCAAGCACAGCTGTGCAAACATATTTCAAGCTTCTTTTCATATCGGATCTACCTAATAGCCCGGTGATCAGTCACATGGCCAAGCCCAGTGAGAAAATATACTCCACCCACCATGAAGTCATTTGTATAAACTCCTATAGGAAATTGAGACCAATAATTCTAATTATGATAATTCCTCTTTCCCTGTCCTTGGCAGTAAAACTCCTAAGTCTGTTATGAGTTACATTGTCTATATTAATACCCAAAGGATACTACAGAATGTGGAAGCTGGCAAGTACAGTCCAGGATAGATTTTGTCCTCTGAATCTGGCAGCATAATCAAGCCTGAAATGTTGCCCTCATCCCCATAATTGAATATGGCACATCACTATATCCACACATGAAAGAGAGAAGCGTGTTTCTTTCCTTTTAAGGGCGTAAGATACCACTTGCACATGTGTGTTTTGCTCTAATCCATTGCTAGAACCAAGTCACGCGGACACACGTTAGTTGCAGGGAGATGGAAAATTCTAGTCTCCAGATGGGCAACCATATATGCCCAGTTAAATTCTGATTGTAGTAGAGGAAGGGAAGAATAATTATAGAAACAAAGAGTAATCTCTGCCAGAGAGGTTATAACTGCAGATAGGAATGGGAACAGAGACATGGAATGAAGTATCTACCTTCCTCTATGTATTTACATAATATTTTTAAAGTTTCATATAATTTTCATAATACTTCCATGTATTCTCTTCCAGATTTTCTTCTGAAAATATGGTACATTCTACATCCCTACAATCATACAGTGTATACAACTTTGTGTCATGCTCTTCTCATTTAATATCATGGTGTTACCATTAACAATCTGTACTGCTGAATAGTCTTCTGAATTATCACAGGTAATGGCTGAAACTATCATGTTGAATGTAATTTCAAGATTTTAAAAAATATATTTCATTATTTATTTGAGAGAGAGAGAGCATGAACAGGGTGAGGGGCAGAGGGAGAAGCAGACTGCCTGCTGAGCAGGGAACCCGACATGGGGCTTAATCTAGGACTCTGAGATCATGACCTGAACCGAAGGCAGATGTCTAACCAGTTGAGCCACCCAGGAGCCCCTAATTTCAAGATTATAGTATTATATATTATGTTGAATGTTAGCTGAGTGTTCCCTTAGATGTTTAAATTGTCTCTTTTTAATATTTAAACTTTATTTTGAGATCATCGTAGACTGTATGAAATAATACAAAAAGCCCATAGCCTTTTGCCAGCTTCTCCCAGTGATAAAATCTTGCAAAACTATAGGTAGTACAGTATTACAATTCCAGCATTGACATTGACACAGTGAAGATACAGAACTTTTCTACCACCCCAAGAATCACAGTGCCCTGTTACAGTCACAACCACTTCCCTCCCACTCCTAACCCTTCCTTAATTCCTGACAACCACTAATCTGCTCTCTATTTCTGTAATTTTGTCATTTCAAGAGCTATATGGATAGAATCATATAATATGTAACCTTTGGGATTGACTTTTTTTCATTCAGCATACTTCTCTGGAGATTCATCTAGGTTGGCATATGTATCAATAGTTTGTTCCTTTTTATTGCTGAATGGAGTTTTATAGTATGGATGCATCATAGTCTATTTAATCATCCACCCATTGGAAGACACCTGGATTGTTTGAGTCTAGGGCTGTTATGAATAAAGCTGCTATAAATATTCACGTACAGGTTTTTGCATAAATAGAAGTTTTCACTTCTGTGGGATAAAGGCCTAGGAGTGCAATTGCTGGATCATATAATAGTTGTGTATTTAGCTTTTGTAAAAACACCGCCAATCTGTTTTCCAGAGTGGCTATATCAAATTTCATTCCCAGCCGCGATGTATGAGTATTCTAGTTTCTACACAACCTCGCCAACACCTGTTGTTACTATTCTTTTTAATTTTAACTATTATGATGGGAGTATAGTGAAAATACATTGGGGTTTCAATTTGCATTCACTTAATAGCTAATGATTTTGAGAACCATTTCACATGCTTATTTGCCATCTGCATATCTTCTGTGAAATGTCTTTTCATGTATTTTACCTATGGTTCTAACTAAATTTTTTGTTTGTTTACTGGTGAGTTTTGAATGTTCTTTATAAATTCTAGATACCAGACGTTTCTTGAATATGTGACTGCAAATATTTTCTCTTTCTTTCTGCAACTTGTCTTTTCATCCACTTAATATGGTTTTTCATAAAGCAAAACTTTAAAAAATTTTTCTGAAGTCCAGTTTACCTAGTTTTCCTTTTATGGATTGTGCTTCTATTGTCACATGTGACCCTGAAAGTCTGCTCATTTTTTGGATCCTTGGGACTCCAGGATCATGCCCTGGGCCAAAGGCAGGCACTCAACCGCTGAGCCACCCAGGCCTCCCTACTTTTAATTTTTTTAATGAAAAAAATATTTTAAGCTCCAACGAGGGGCTTGAACTCACAACCCTGAAAGCAAGAGTCACATGCTCTACAAGCTGAGCCAGCCACATGTCCCAAAGTCTGTTCAATTTTATTTTCAGTTTATTTTTTCTCTGTGTTGTACA
Organism: Canis aureus; assembly: GCF_053574225.1. Taxonomy (NCBI): domain Eukaryota; kingdom Metazoa; phylum Chordata; class Mammalia; order Carnivora; family Canidae; genus Canis; species Canis aureus. The sequence goes on from NC_135630.1 coordinate 37,139,669, forward strand.
GATAGAGTCATTTCTACTGTCCTGTCTTCTGGCTCAGTGACTCTTTCTTCTGTCCCTCCCCATGCCACCACCATTCTCCTGTTGAACCCTTCCACTGAGCTTTTTCCTTCAGTTATTGTCTTTTTCAGTTCTAGCATTTACATTTGATTTCTTTGTATCTTCTATTTCTTTGCTGAGACTTTCGCTTATTGCCGAGGTTTATATCCCTACATTTGTTTTGAGTGTACTTATAATTGCTCATTGAAGCATTTTTATGATGGCTGCTTTAAATAAAGGTCTTTGTCAAATAGGTCTAGATCTCTCCACCTCAGTGTAGGCATCAATTAATCATCTTGTCTCATTCAGTTTGATGTCTTCCTGGTTCTGTTCTTAACATGATGAGTGATCTTTTATTGAAAGTGAGACATTCTGTATTGCTGTAAGACTGCATCTTACTTAAATCTCTCTTAGTTGGCTTTTCCTGATGGGAGAAGGGGATGGGTGCTGCCTCATTTCTGCCAGGTCCAAGTAGAAGTCCAGCTTCCCCACTCTGCCTTTTTTGACAATAGCAAAGGAGAGAGTTTCTCCCCTTACTGATGAGTGGAAGGTGGGAGTATCAGCTCCCTATCTGGTCTTATAACATTGCAGTGGGTGAGATCTCATCATCACTGGTGCTGATTAAAGTTGTGAGTGTCCATTAGGCCCCCTCCATGTTTAGAGAACCTTTTTTTAGCCATTCTTTTAGGGTAGGAGGCTGGCAACGAGTTCCTTCAGTCTTTCTTATCTGAGAGTGTCCTGATTTCCCTTTCATTTCCAGAGATATCTTCTCCTGAGTATAGGATTCTAGGTTAACTCTTTTTCTTAAGTACCTATGACACCACCCCAGTGGGGAGATGGAGGAGCACCTCATTACTTCTGGATTGGGATGGAAGTCCCGTCTCCAAAGACATCATAGGCTGGGGGGACCTCTGTTAGCACATAGCAGGGAGAAAGCACCAGCTCGCTACTTGGCCATCTCTGTCACCACCCTGGCAGGGATGCTGAGGCCATATGTCACAGTCTGGGGAAGGCAGAAGTCCTAGTTCCCCAGCTGACCACAGTTTTTTCTGTGGTATTTGGCTGGAGTAGGGCAGTTGTTGTCTATACATTTTCTGCCTTGCTAGACTTCCTCTTTCCTGATCCTTGGCTAGAGAGAGCAGGCTTTTATTGGGGCTATTTTTGTTGCATATGGCTACATTTCCTTACTGCTGACTTCTTCAGCTCTGGTAATAGGATCTAGGAAGTGAAAAGAAACTTCAGAGACATTACGGCTTCCTTGGGTCATGAGGTCTTCAGCTACTTTGCCTTCTCTCCACCTTCCAGAATCTTCCTAACCTTGCTTTGTAAATAGTGTCCAGGATTTCTTGTTGTACTTAACAGGAGTAATAGGGAAAAGCTTTGTGTACTATATCTTCCTGAAGTCCATCTCTTTGTTGCTATAAGACGTAAAGCTGCAACAGAATCCTTCCATAAAAAGCTTTTTACACATAGATTACTAGAAGTAAAGTCAGTTGGCCAAAAGGTATGAACATTTTTGTGACATTTAATGCATGATGACATCACTTAAAAGATTGTACCTGTTTGCACTACCTCCAGCAGTTTCTCACCTTTTAAGAGTGATGTTAGTCTCAAGGTAGCACTGAACAGAATGTGTGTCTACTTGAGATCTTTGGTGAACTAAAGGCAGCTTGCCAACCTGCAGGTGGATTTTTCCACTCAAGCTCTTCTACTGGCTCTGCTGAAAAGCTAGAGGGTGCTGGTGTTGATGGACTTCAGCAAGGACTGGGAGGGAATCCCATGAGAGGATAAAGGCATAAGTATGTGAGGTTGCATGCCTGTTCTCCCAACAATGACTACATTCTTAGAGAAACTTGTTTTAATATGAGAATCTAAATATAAGAGTCATCACAAGCAATGTGATGAAGTCGTTTTGCTATATTGTCAGGTATGAGATGGAAATTCAGGGGAGATGAATGGGGAAAGAATGACCATAGCGTGATTTTTTTAAAAAAGATTTTATTTATTTATTTATGAGACACAGAGAGAGAGAGAGAGAGAGAGAGAGGCAGAGACACAGGCAGAGACACAGGCAGAGGGAGAAGCAGGCTCCATGCAGGGAGCCTGACGTGGGACTTGATCCCGGGATTTCAGGATCATGCCCTGGGCTGAAGGCGAGACTAAACCGCTGGGCCACTGAGGCTGCCCAACCATAGTATGATTTTAATGCTGGACTGGCACAGGCATTCCTGCAGCAGCTCTGTTGTGGCTGATCACAGCCTCTGGGCCAGGGGATGTGATGTGTGTGTTTCATGGGGATCATGGGCCCAGTTGCTTGGTATTGGGGAGAAGAGCAGTTGCTGACAGCTAATATATTCCTTTTTATTTTGAAAGAGAGAGAGAGCGAGAGAGATTGAGGGTGGGGGTAGGGGCAGAGGGAGAGAGAGAGAATCTCATGCAAACTCCATGCTTACCACATGGAACCCTACAAAGGGCTTGATCTCACAACCCTGAGATCATGACCTGAGCTGAAATTTAGAGTTGGATGTTTAACTGACTGAGCGACCCAGGCACCCTGTGGATAGATACTTTCTGACTGTAATAGCGAAGGGTCATAAGATGTGGAGGATCCAAAATAAGAGATAACCAGATAATTTATGTTTGGTTTGCAATCATTTGAATACTGTACTACCTTAGCTGCCCTTCTCTGGCCCAGAGCTTTTGTTTATTTGGGCCATTTTGGAGCATGGCTTTGTCCCTAGGGACTTCTCCCCCTCTCCATTATGTTGACATTTTCATCTACAACACAGTAGTGCAGGATTGACAAGAGGATATGAAACCTAGCCCTTGACCTCTTGGAAGGCTGGTCTCTGAAATCAGGAATCCTGGGTGTCAGACCTTGGTCTCATGCCCAAACCACTATGGGCATCAGTTTCCTTTTCTGTGTCTCTTTACAGGGTTATTTTGGGATTAAACAATGTATTATATGTGAAAAGTCTCGAATATTAAAATTCATTACTCTGTAAAAGGTAAAGAAGAAATCCAATTCATTTATCTTTTCAGTTGTTCATTCATTTACTCATTCGTTCACTCATTTACTCACATATTTATCAAGTGTCAGGCACAAATAAAAGAAGGGAGCCGTGCTCTGGAAATCTACTCTAGGAAGAGCTAGGAAGTCAGGACTATATGCTAATTCTTCCTGTCTAGCTCTTTCCTCAGTTGCTCTTTGCATGGGGTGAACATGTGCTGTCTTCTGGGGAACTGGGAGATAGTTAAGTATAGGTTTCAAAGACCTTTGAACCAAAACTAAGCTTGCCAAACCTGGGAAATAAACACTGTTGGAATAAATGAAGTCCTACTGACTAATAATGGTGAGATGTCCAGAAAGCAAGTAACTCACTGGGCTCGGGAGTCTTGGTAAACTTAAGAGCATGATTTGCAGTGGACAAGGTACAGATTGAGTGTCCTGGCTGTCCCAGCTGTGTCCTGAATTCTCTCTCAGGAGTGGCTGCCTCCACCTCTCTGTGAGGAGCTCCTTGGTGGCGTGGATTTTCCCCTCCTTATTTTGAATCCCCACTGTCTAGTCCCACTCTTGCTCACAGAAAGTCTTTTTGTGATACACTGGAGTTAGTGGCCAACATGAGCATTCTGGGTTTTGGACTTGCAGGTGGGCGCCCTCCCCAGACTGTGTGATGTGCTGCAGGTGCTGCGGGAAGAACGGGACCAGTGCCTCCAGGAACTCTCCAAAGAGAAACCAGGAGACCTGGGCATGGAGCAACCAGCCCCAGGTATGTGGCCCACTTTAGTCCACTCATGGATGTGGATTGTGTCCAGTCCCACTGGGGTAAGGCGGGCTGGGCCAGTTGAAGATGTAAGGTGCTGGACTAGCTGTATTCATTCAGATAATCAAGGGTGGGGGTGGGGAGGGTCTGGAGTGATCCCAGTGAGCAGTTGACACACACTCAAGAAGTCAGATCATCACCACTCACTGTTTCTCTGGGCTTCTGGATACAAGTCTGTGTTTTCAAACCACCAACTTGTGCATGATGACTTCACCAAGGTAAGAGTTTGGTGAGAATGACTAGTCAAGGCAGTGTACCTCTTATCCATTCTCTCGCCTCCTCTGCCAGTTTAATGAGTGAGGTAGCCAGAAAGGCAGCAAGGGGTCAGAAGAACCGGGGGTCCAATGTTGGCTTATACTCACTGGCTGCGTAACCATGAACAAGTTCTCTAACCTGCTGAGCCTCAGTTTCTTGATCTACATAATGGAGATGATAATGCCTGCTTTGGGACTATAGTGATAAATAAGATAAAGTATGTTCAATACTATGATTCTCAGGGCACCTGGGTGGACCAGTTAGTTAAGCATTTCCTTCACCTCAGGTCATGAACCCAGGGGCCTGGGATCAAGCCCCGTCTAGAGTTCCCTGCTCAGAAGAGAGTCTGCTTCTCTCTCTGCCCCTCCCCGTGTCCATGCGCGGGCTCTCTCTCTCTCAAGTAAATAAATAAATAAATACATACATACATACTAAAAAAAAAAACCAAAATAAATACTGGTGATTCTTAAATGTCATTATTTTAAGTATTACTATTATTCATTTTAAAATACCATTAATTTGACATTTAAGTGTTAATTTTATTTCTATTCTACTTTTTTAACTTCCCCTCATTTAAGGATTAGAAGGCATGTAGCATTAAGAAAAGAATCCATTACAGGTATTCAAACAAAAACTTGTACACACATATTCACTGGTCTCAGTAGCAAGAGGCAGAAACAGTCCAAGTGTCCATCATCTGATGCATGGGTAAGGAAATGTGGTCTATACACACAATAGAACATTATTCAGTCATAAAAAGAAATGAAATACTGGTACACGCTACAACATAGATGAGTCTTGAAAACATGGTAAGTGAAGAAAGCCAGTTACAAAAGGCCATGTGTCGTATGATTCCATGTATATAAAATGTCCAGATCTGGCAACTCCATAGAGACAGAAATTAGATCGGTAACTGCAGGGGCTAGGGGAGGGGGGAGGGGGAGTAACTGCTTAGCGGTTCCCTTTTGATGCTGGTGAGAATATCTTAGCTCCAGATAGAGGCGATGAATGCATGATGCTGTAACTACTAAATTCCACTGAACTGTACACTTTAGAATGGATAATGGTTAAGTGTATGTTACATGAACTTTTAAATAGACTCTTTTTTTTACAGCAATTTACTGCAAAATTGAGCAGAAAGTGCTGGGTTCCTATATACTCTCTGCTCCCCACCCAAGCATAATCTCCTCCCCCATGAACATCCTATAACAGAGCGATTCACTTGTTATAATCGATGAACCTGCATTGATACAACATTACTACTCAAAGTCCAGAGTTCATATTAGGGTTCACTCTTGGTATACATTCTCTGGGTTTTGACAAATGTATAAGGACATGTGTTCACCATTATAGTATCATACAGAGCAGTTTCTGTGCCCTAAAAATCCTCTGTCCTCTACCTATTCATCCCTCTCTCTTTTCCCTAATCCTTGGCAACCACCGATGTTACTGTCTCCATAGTTTTGCCTTTTCTGGAACCTCATATGGGTAAAATCATACAATATGTAGTCTTTTCAGATTGGCTTCCTTCACATTGATATGTATTTAAGGTTTTCTCCTTGATAGCTTGATAGCACATTCTTCATAGAGCAAAATAATATCCCATTGTCTGGATTCACCACAGTTTACCCATTCACCTACTGAAGGACATCTTAGTTGCTTCCACATTTCGATAATTATAAATAAAGCTGCTGTGTGTGGACATAGGTTTTCAACTCATTTGGGTAAAATACCAAAGAGCTTGATTGCTGGATCATATACATGGTAAAAGTATGTTCAGTTTTGTGAGAAGCTACCAAACGGTCATCCAAAGTGGGCGTGTAATTTTGCATTCCACAAGCAGTGAATGAGAGTTCTTATTGCTCCACAGTCTTCACCAGCATTTGCTGTTGTCAGGGTTTTTTTTTTTTTTTCAATTTAATTTGATAAAATGCATGTAACATAAAATGTACTATCTTAATCATTTATAAATTTAAAAAATTTTAATTTTAAGAAAAATTGCATAACATAAAATTTACCATCTTAGCCATTCTCAATGTACAGTGCAGTAGTGTTAAGTACATTCACCTTGTTGGGCACTTGGTCTCCAACACTCTTCATCTTGAGAAACTGAAACTCTATATCATTAAAACAACTTCCTTGGGGTGCCTGGGTGGCTCAGTTGGTTAAACGTACAACTCTTGATCTCAGGGTTGTGGAACCTCCTGAAAAACAAACAAACACCCAACAGCTCCCTTTTTTTCCCTTACCCCATCGCCTGGCAACCACCATTCTACTTTCTGTTTCTATGAATTTGACAATTCTATTAAAAAAATTTTTTTTTAATTTGACAATTCTAGATACTGCATGTAAGTGGAATCATACAGCGTTTGTCTTTTTGTGATTGGCTTAGCATAATGTCCTCAAAATTCATCAATGTTGGGGCATAGAGCAGAACTTTCACATTTTGTTTATCCATTCATTCGTGAAAGGACACTTGAGTTATTGTCACCTCTTATCTGTTGTGAATAATGCTGCCATGAACATGAGTGTGCAAGTATCTCTTCAAGTTTCTGCTTTCAATTCTTTCAGATATATAACTGGAAGTGAAATTGTGGGATTATATAGTAATTCTATTTTTAATTTTTTCAGGATCTGGCATACTGTTTTTTTTTTCATAGTAGCTGTAATATTTCACATTCTCACCAGCAGTGCATATGAATTCCAATTTCTCCATATCTTCACCAATATTTGCTACTTTATTTTTTTATAGTAGTTATTCTAATGGGTATGAGGTGATGTATCATTGTTTTGATCTGCATTTTCATGATGATGAATGATGTTGAGCATCTTTTCATGTGTTTGCTGGTTATTTGTATGTCTTCTTTGGAGAAGTGTCTATTCAAGTCCTTTGCCCATTTAAAAATAGGGTTGTTTGTTTTTTTGCTGTTGTATCATAGGAGTTCTTTATGTATTTTGGGTCTTAACCTGTTATCAACTCTATGATTTGTAAATAATCTTGCCTATTGTGTAGGTTGCCTTTTCATTCTGTTGGTTGTGTCCTTTGAAGAACAGAAGTTTTTAAGTTTGATATAGTTCAATGCATCTATTTTTTACTTTTGTTGTCTGTGCTTTTGAAGTCATATCTAATAAATCATTGCTAAATTGAATCTCACAAAGCTCTTCCTGTATGTTTTATCTTAAGATTTTTATAGTATTAGCTCTTATATTTAGGTTCTTGGTCCATTTTGAGTTAATTTTTGTATATGGTGTCCAACTTCATTCTTTCTCATGTGGATATCCAGTTTCTCCAACAGCTTTCATTGAAAAATGTCTTCCCATTGAATGGTTTTGGCACTCTTCTCAAAAATCATTTGACTATATACGTGAAGGTTTATTTTTGGGTTCGCTAGTCTATACTATTGGTCTGCACAGCTGTCTTTCTGCCAGTGCCATGCTGTTTTGATTACTGTAGCTTTGTAGTAAGTTTTGAAATCAGAAAGTGTGAGACTTCCAACTTTGTTCTTTCAAGGTTGATTTGGCTATTTTCAGGTCCCTTGAGATTCCATATGAATTTTAGGATGGATTTTTCTATATCTGCAAGTAATGCCATTGGGATTTTGATAGGGATTGCATTGAATCTATAGATTGTGTTGGATAGTATCAACATCTTAACAATATCAAGTGATCTGATCCGTGAACACAGGATGTCTTTCCATTTAGTTGTGTCTTTAATTTCTTTTAGCAATATTTTGTCATTTTCAGCATGCAAGTCTTTAACCTTGTGGTTGGGTATTCCTAAGTGTTTTATTTTTTTATGCTATTGTAGATTGCTTCATTTCCTAATTTCCTTTCCAGGTTGTTCCTCATTAGTGTACAGGAATACAACTGATTTTTGTGTGTTAATTTTATATCTATCCTGCAACTTTGCTGAGTCCATGTATTAGTTCAATAGTTTTTTTTGTGGAATATTGAGGATTTTCCACATATAACATTATGTTGTCTGTGAACAGAGATAATTTACTCCTTCCTTTCCAATTCAGATGCCTCTTATTTCCTTTTCTTGCCTAATTGCTATGGCAAGGACTTCCAGTACTACTCTGAATACACCTGGTGATAGCAGGCATCCTTGTCTTGTTCTTGATCTTACAGGAAAAGCTTTCAGTCTTTTACCAGTGAGTATGATATTCACTGTGGGCTTTTCACATATGGCTTTTATTATGTTGAGGTAGTTTCCTTGTCTTCCTAGTTTGTTAAGCGTTTTTATCATGAAAGGGTGCTGAACCTTGTTGTATGCTTTTTCTACATCAACTGAGATAATCATGTGGTTTTTGTTCTTTACTCTGTGAACGTGGTATATTACATTGACCGATTTTCATATGTTGAGCCATTCCTGTGTTACAGGGATAGATCCCACTTGGTCATGGTACATAGTCCTATTAATGGATTATCCTCTTCAATTAAGTTTCCCGGTATTTTGTTTAAAATTTTTTGCAATAATGTTCATCGGGGATATTAGTCTGTAGTTTTCTTGTCTGGCTTTCTGTCTTTGTCTGGCTTTCGTAGCAGGATAATACTGACCTCGTAGAATGATTTACCCCCTTTTCCCCTTTTTTAGAAGCATTTGAGGAGGGCCAGTGTTAATTCTTTTTTATTTTATTTATTTATTTATTTTTTTAATGTTGATTCCTCTTTAAAGGTTTGGCAGGATTCACCAACAGGGCCCTCTGGGCTTTTCTTTGTTGGGAAATAAAAGTTTTTTTTATTATTATTATTGACTCGATGTCTTTACTAATTAGAGGTCTGCTCAGACTTTCTGTTTGTTTGTCTCAGTAGATTGTGTGTTTCTAGGAACTTACCCATTTCATCTAGGCTATGCAGTTTGCTGGTGTATAGGCCATGCATACATATCCTTTTGCAACAGTCTTCCCTCCAAGTCATGGCCTTTGTTCTTGAAATTCTTGATCTGTTGGTTATCCAGTTTCTCACTGTGTACCACGGCTGGGTCGGGGGCTCCTTCCCCTGCTCCAGCACCATGCAGCATAGATACTCCCTGGATCTCAGCTGGCACTCCAGCAGCTCTGCCTGGTGCACACTGCTTTTTCGCTCCTCTCGTCTCCTCCGCCTCCACCTCCTCCTCCTCTCTCTAACTTTCCCACTTCACATGGTGCCTGACTACTGGTGGCAATGATGGTGGAATGTGCTGTGAGCTAGAAGAGGAGGCAGCCTCTATCTCTGTTTTGTGAATTTTACCTCAATTTTTAAAAAGGAAGAGGAAGAGGATGAGAGTGGAGGAGAGAGACCCAGACTTTTAAATTAGACAGTCTGGGGGCACCTGGGTGGCTCAGTTGGTTAAACATCTGACTCTTGATTTCAGCTCAGGTCATGATCTCAAGATCATGAGATAAAGCCCTGCATCGGCTCCGTGCTCAGCGTGGAAACTGTTTAAGATTCTCTCCCTCTCCTTGTGCCCCTCTCCCTGCTCACTCTCTCTCTCTAAAAAGATAAAATAAAAATAAGTTAATAAGTTAGACAGGCTGTGTGACCTTGGACAAGTTACTTAGTGTCTCTGGGCCTCAATTCCCAATTTTTTTTATGGAGTGGTGTGAAATTACAAGCATTCATTTACAAAATATAGCACTTACTGTTATGAGGTGGGAATGGTGAGAACAAAGTATACAGTGATGAGAAAAAGGAACACAGATTCCTCTCTAATCACCGAGGGATCTATTTTTCCACATGTAGTAGAAGTTTGGTAGCCTAGTTTCATCAAATAGGAGTTGGCTTTTTTAGCACATTATAGGAAGTCCAGAACTGGACTTTTTGTGCTGTTTGCCTCATGGTCATAAAAAGGCTGCCATACCTCCAGGCAGGAGGGGGAGAGTACCTGTCTCTGGCAGGAAGAATAGAATCACCAGTAGAAAGGGTGAGATGTACTGGGAAGTCCTGAAGTTCTCTAAGTGACTTCTGCTTATATACCTCATCTGCCAGAACTGGACTGCATGGCTACCTCTGGCTGCAGATGAGGCTGGAGATTGATTTTTAGCTGTGCCTGCGGCCACCTTGAACACAATCACGCTCTGTCAGTGAGCAAGGTAGACAGTCTCTGCTACAGCCATTATGACTAGCTGATGAGGGAGACATTACTCAAATATCACAAATTATTGTAAAACGGAAACAAGATGAGTAGAGTGTGATGTTCGGCTCTGTGTAAGTATGAAGTGAGGGACTCTGACCCGGTCTGCAAACCCTGGGAAAGCTCTCTGAGGAAGCCATGTTTGAGCCCAGACTAGGGATGAGTAAACTTTCCTATGCAAAAAGGAGAAAGAGCAATCAGGGCTGGGGGAACAGTGGAGAGCACACCTGTGGTGGGAGGAAGGCCGAGGTGGCCAGAACGCAGCCTAGGGAGGAGAGCGAGCTTGTCACAAAATGGGCTCGAGAGGCAGCAGGGCCATGGCCATGCACAGGAGCACACTGGCCACATAGAGGATTTTTAGCCTGATCTTATGAGCACTGGAAAGCCCTGAAGAGTCTTCAGAGGGGAGCTATGAGATCCTCTGTTTATGCAAAGATCACCTTTGCTGCAGCATGGAAGGTGCATTGGAGAAGGACAAGAGGAGGTTCCCAGACCCCCCCTGGAAAGCTAGTGGTCTGGGCAATGGATAATGGTCCTCTGGACTAGCAGGGTTCCTGGGAAGCAGGTGCCGGGAAGAGGGTTCAAACGCAAGTAGCTAATTTGGCAGCTATCCCAGGAACGCCCAGTATGGGGAGCTGAGGGAAAGGAAGGAGCCCCTAAATGTGGCATTCTTTTCATTCACTTTTTTTTTTTTTTTTTTTGGCATTCAGAACAGGGAGGGAGCTGGACGTGGGTTCCAGCGGCTGGAGAAAGCCTTCAGATAATGGGATTCAGGGGCTGGCATTTGAAAATGAGGTTGGTGTGTGCAGAAAGGGGAAAGAGCGAGGCCACACGAGAAAGGTCTGCTCCTGAGGGTAGGTGGAGGTGGAGAGGAGCGGACACAAGTAAGCAGGTTCAATGCCAATGCAGGCAAGATGTGGTGGAGATTCGACTCAGGGGCGAGGTGGGAGAGGGCACGTCCAGGATGGCTCCCAGGTGTTCCACTTGAGCAACAGGAAGATAGGGCAGAGGAAGACCGGGTGTGCAGAGGGAGGAGCGACACAGATCAGGAGGTGTCAGCCATGCAGAGGAGGGGTCAGGCTGGGGAGCCCCTCTGTACAGGTGACAAAGGGGTTGAGGCTGAAGGAGGTGAGGGTGTGAGGGGGGAAGAGTGCCCAGGAGCCAGCCTCAAGCTGCCCAGCAGGCATTGTCAGGAGCAGCCAGAGGCAGGAGGAAGATCAGGATGTGGTGGGCAGCCTGGACGTTGCTATGTGCTTTCAGCGATTTGCCCATCCTCTGCATCAGGGACAGGGACAGGATGACCTTCACCCCCAGCCCAGCCTTTCCTTCCTCTGCCAGCTGTGAAAGCCACTTGCCAGAGGCAGACCGTGGTCTTACAGTGCTCACTGGGGGGCACCATTGAGCCTGAGCCTCTTGATTTCCCGGAGCCCCTCCTGCTACCCTAGAAACTGTGTCTGGAAGGGCAGAAAATGAGCCACCAACTCAGCCAGCCTTGGGTGCTGCAGTGTTGGCAGCTGACCTCTGCCTGCATGTCCCCAACACGAATGCCTACAATTCCAATGACAGGGCATGGGCTTTTCATTAGCCCTAGGAGAAAGGCCTAAAATGCCAGGCCTCTGGGCAAGAGACAGTGGACTTCAGCTCCTACTGAGAAGTAAGGGGCACTTATCTTGAGAATTAGTGCCTGATGTGTTTGGAATGTTCCATTGCTCTTCAGTGGGTCCAGGATGAGGTCCAGCTCCTGACTGGGCTCTCGTCCATGCCTCCATCCCAAACATTTCCCCATGGCTCAACCAAATTGCTTACAGTTTTACGATTGTGTCAGTTTCTCTGGGCCTCCAGGCCTTTGCACATGCTGATCCCTCTGCTACAGCACCATTCCCTCTTCCTCACTCTGCCAACTACCCTACTTTTTAGACACTTCCCAAAACAATTTCCTGAATGCCCACAGCTCCGCTGGTTAGGTGGCCACCCTGACCCCTACAGGGAGCCTGCTTGTCTCCCTCCTGGCACCTCGGCACTGCACTACAGAGATGTATTTGCTAGACTGTGTTAACTTTCCTCCCCTTCCCTGATGCATGGCACAGGGCTTGCACAGACCAAGTAGTCATTGTGTGTTTGTTGACTGACTTACCAAGTGAATGAGTGAGTACAGATACTGACTGAGAGCAAGGAGAGAGGAGAAAACAATAGAGCTGGCCCTGAGTGGACAGTGGGAGATGAAGCAGAGCCATCCACGAGCCAAGGCCCCTGCAGGCCTGACCTGTCACAAACTAGCTAAGGTGGGGAGTGTGGCCCATGCCACCCATGGAGGGATGCAGAGAGCCTGACCCAGGAGCAGAGACACAAGCCCTTTGTCCTCAGGGAATGCCCATAACAAGCATCGAGCTGCTCTGCTAGCCCCATTCAGCCTCCAAGTGACCCACATCGTTGGCTGGGCCCCCTGCTTGGCCTTCTGGATGCCCCAGTGCTCCTGTTGGCTCCCGCACCATGAGGGCACATGTGCTCCTGTAACCGTGGGGGGTTGTGAGCTGAGCACCAGGGGTGCACACCAGGCCGCAGGACAGACAGAGCCAGCCAGAGTCTCAGTGCTGTTGCTTCCTCTCCGTGATCTTGGGCCAGATCTCTCCAACTTGCCCATTTAAAAATGAGGATATCATGGGGACCTCACGACACCGTTGGCCATATATAGAGGCAGGGGTCTCATGGTGGCAAGGGGCTTCTCTTATGGCCCCTCTGCTAGGTCCACAGAGACCAGGCTGGCCTCTGCTGTGGATGCCTAGGCTCCACCTGGGCCTGCTGTCCACCTGCATGCTCAGCCCTGCCCGGGGAGGCTCCACTATCTGGAACTGCTACCCAGATGCTACGGACGCCGACCTCACGCACACAATGCTTGGGGTGGCTGTGAACGTGCCCACACCGGGTTCTGGGTTGACTGATCTGGAGCAAGTCTGCTCATCCTTTCTCCTTAAGGCTCCCACGTGGTCCTAATGGTGCCTCCAGGTCCGAGAAAGCTCATTAGGAGCTCCTGCCCTGGTTCTGCCTCTAACTCCCTTGGAAGGCCCTGAGCATACCCTCCTTCTGGACCCACTCTCTCCGTATGAGAAAGGGACTATGCTGGATTTGTGGTGTTCAAGAATGTTTGGTGAGGCCAGGGCAGGTGAGTGAGAAGGTGGCCAGGCTCCTCTCCTCGACCCCCCCCCACCCTCCAACACACACACAGGGCCCTGTGGGATCTGTTTGGCATGTCGGTCTTCTGCGATTTTCATTTGGGAAAGCGGATCCGTGGCGTGGAAAGCCTAGTTTAAAAGCCCTGGAGGCGCAGGATGTCCGAGCGCCTGGCCTGCTGGAAAAGTCTTCAGGCTCGCTCTGCCGAGAGGTTGGGAAGACAGAGCAGAACATGCAAGCTGGCCCAGGCCTTGCTCTCGAGACTGCCCGGTCCCCGGGCCACCCAGGCCACAGGCCCACAGGCCCTCCGTCCCCAGCAAGGATCCGTCTCCTCTCGGTGCCTGAGGCAGGAGGGGCTGGCCGACTCTCGGTTGGGGGCGTGGGGTTAATGGTTAAGCTGTCCAGTCCTCCCTGGGGAGGAGGTTAATGTTTGATCACCAGACGAGTCACAGGAAATGCCACTCACGGAGCTGTCCCCGAGCCTGGCACACTTATCACAAATAAAAAATTAACTCTTCAGCTATTCCGGGTTAGGTGGCCAAGGCCTTCCCAGCATTTTGTGGGAACATTTCAGGGTCACCCTAATAGCTGCATGAACCACTCTACCAGGCTATTTATTGCTCTGTTTACAGAAGCTGATACCCCCTTGGAGCTGGCTGGTGGAAGGGCTTTGACTCCATGGGGAAGAATGTTCCAGAGAGTTGGTATGGTGGCAGGAAAGGTGTGCGCTTGGCAATCACAAAGACATGTGCATTCCTCTGTCACGTAGGGGCTGTGTGACCTTGAGCAAGACACTAATCCTCTCTGGGACTTCATGTCCTTGCCTTCAAAGTGGGGACTTGCCATTCATTCCTTCCCTCTTTCTTCTTGTCTCTGCTAGCTGGTTGCCCTGTCCTGAAGAACATGAGCAGGAGGGGACAGGCTGACTTCTTTTTGGGGGGCGGGGAAAGGGGAAGGAGTGAATGAGGTGAAATTCACATAACTTAACCAAACTGAACCAGTATAGAGTGAACAGTTGATCGGCATTCAGGGCACACAGTGCCGTGCAGCCAGCATCCCTCCAGTTCCAAAACATTTTCATTGCCCCAAAATAAAACCCCATCTCCAGTAAACAAACCCTGCTCACTGCCCCCATCCCCTGCCCCTGGCAACCACAAATCTTCTTCCTGTCTCAACGGATTTGCTGACCCTAAATTCCTTTTTTTTGTTGTTTTTTTACCGATTTTATTTATTTATTCATGAGAGACACAGAGAGAGAAGCAGAGACACAGGCAGAGGGAGAAGCAGGCTCCCCATGGGGAGCCCGATGTGGGACTCTATCCCAGGACCCGGGGTCACGACCTGAGCTGAAGGCAGACACTCAACCACTGAGCCACCCGGGTGCTCCTGACGTTGGATTTCTAAACGGAATCCTACAGTATGTGACCTGTGTCTGCCTTCTTCCACTGAGCATGTTTTCGAGGTTCATTCACACTGTAGTCTACACCAGTATTTCAGACATGCTGCTTTTAACAGTTTTTTTCTAGCAAACATTCCCAGCTCCTTTTCTGGATTCTCCTCCTGAAGGGTTCCAGAAGCCAACTGTCTCCCCCCAGTGCCTGACACGCCCACCCTGCCCACAGCTCACTTCCCCTCTCCTTTGCTCGGCACAACAAATCTTGGCTCATTTTTCAGAAATAAGTAACTTATGTTTGTGTAACATTTCAGACTTCTTCTTTTTTTTTCTTTCTTTTTTTTTTTTTTTTTTTTTTTTTAGTTTTTACCCTATATAGTAAGTACTGTGATTAACCCCAATTCACAGATGAGGAAAATAGAGGCCCCAAGAGACTCAGGATCACCCAGAGCTGAAATAGGACTCTATCTCACATGTCTTGACTCTAAATCCAGAGAATTTTGTAGTTTGCAACCCTGCCTGAGCTGTGAATGATTGATACCCTCACACTCCCAAGAAGGGATTTAGAAGTTAGAAAAAAAAAAAAAAGACAGACTGTTGATGCCAATTAATCTTTAATTCATGGGAGAGGCAGCATGAAACAAAGAGCTTTAGGCCAGGTGAGAAAGAGCTATTGGAGTGGATGAGAGGATTCTGCAGGGCAATGTACAGTTTGCCCAGTGCCTGAGAGGGGACGGGCTCAGCGCACAGTGCTCAGGAGCTCACCTTAAGGAAAGCAGCCTTCAGCCTCAGGCTCGAAGCGTCCTTCCTCGTATCTCTCGAAGCCTCCATGCAACATCTAAGGTATTTCCCAGTCTGCTAATTCCGTGCCCTGCTTGAATACTTTTAGTGGTGGGGAACTCACTACTCCCAATGCAGTGTATTCTGTGGAACAGCTTGTGCTTCCTGGTTTTGGGGTTTTTTAAAAAAGATTTTAGTTATCTATTCATGAGAGACACAGAGAGAGGCAGAGACATAGGCAAAGGGAGAAGCAGGCTCCCTGCAGGGAGCCTGACTGCAGGACTCGATCCCAGGATCATGCCCTGAGCCGAAGGAAGATCCTCAACCACTGAGCCACCCAGGTGCCCCATGCTTCCTGGTTTAAAGAGAACTGCCCCCCGACCTCCAGGCTGTTTAGCTGTTCCTCCCATGCTCTGCTTTGAAATGTCTTTTTCACCTGGGACTTTAGTTCCCTTGACCCCATCCTGACCACTCCTGTGTGTGGTCCAGCCATCACCTAGAGGGCAACACCTTTCCTGACCCGGATACTGGATACTGTAGATCAGCTCATTAGCAAAGCCCAGGAGGCCTCACCGAGTTGCCCAGTGGATGGCCTAGGGATGGGGCTGGGGTAGCTGAGAAAGGTAAAGAGAGACGCGATGAAGCCGAGGAACAGGCGGGTGGCAGTGGCAGGACACAGGGTGGGTGGCAGTGAGCAGGGTCAGGAGGCACCTGGAAGATGGCTACGGCAGCTCTAGTGGGAGGAGAGAGTTAACACTGATGCAGGCAGAAGCTAGGGGAGGACCCGAAGGGCGAGGCCAGGGGGAACTTGGGTCCCCGTGACCTCCCTTAGCTGGCCCAGCAAGCAGCAGGGGTGGTGTGGGGGGCTTGGAGGGCCGGAGGACCCACTGCCCCCACCCAGCACATCCCCGGGGGCCTGGCTTGGTCCTGGCCCCATGGCACTGCCGCCTGACACAAGGCTCCGGAAATGCTCCCAGGTTATCGTCAGGCCATCTGAGCTCATTTATAAATAAATCAAGGCCTGGAAGATGGATGCTCCCCTCTGGGTGGATGCAGGGCAGACATGCAGTTGGCAGAAGGCTGGCTGTTTGTCAGGCACTGGGCTGGGTGGGGATGTAGAGATGCCCAGGCACTGTGCTGCCCTCTCTTGGATCACCTTTACCTGTAATCCAGGCCCTCCCCGTTGCCAGACCTGCCTGTGGGCCACCCCTCTCTACAGGGGCAGGGGGTGAGGCAGGACAGCAGGACTGCAGGACAGAAGGAGGCTATGTCACCGAGCCTCGGCTGGCCCAGTGCCAGGGGCTTCACAAGTGCAAAGGAGACCGATGTCTGTCCATCAACTCCAGTGGGCAAAAAGAGAACTTTCTCAGTTTTCTGTAACTTTAATTCTGACTCCATTCTCCTGGGGCGAAGAAACCTAACCTAAGCCTTGGGATTTTGTGGCTCTTCCCCACATCTTGCCCAGGGTATCAGAGATCCACAGGGCACCCTGGTATCTGGGGGAGCCCACGTGGTCCTGAGCTTGGTGGCCAAGAGAGTGGTCTTGAGAGCGGTGGCCAACAGATTTCTGTGCTTCGTTGGGAGGCATGGGCTCTGCAAGGCTTGTCTGTGGTCCTGCTGGTCTAGACGGTCCCTACAGCCCTTTCTCCTCTGGGCTATCCCACCATCCAGGGCTGGCTGGACGGCAGGGCTCTCACACCTCTTTCTGGAACCTTGTACGTCCCACTCATCACTTGCCTTCCTTTTCTTCCCAGTCTGAGGGAAGTCTTGCTCCTTTTCTGTTTTCTCCCAAGCTTGTTGTTCACACCAGAATTCTTGTTTACCACAAGTCACAAGTGGGAGGATTTCTTTAGTTTTTAAGGCTGAGTAATGCGCCATTGTAATCTTCCTTATCCAGTCATGGTTCGGTGAACACACGGGCTGCTTCCACAACTTGGCTATTGTGAACAATGCTGCAGTGGACACGGGAGTGCAGAGATCTCTTTGAGGTCCTGATTTCACTTTTGGGGGGATATACCCAGAAGTGTGATTGCTGGATCATGCGGTAGTACTATTTTTATTTTTTGAGGCGCCTCCATACTGTTTTCCATGGTGGTTGTACCAGTTTACATTCCCCCAACAGCGTATGAGCGTCCCTCTTATGTTTTTTTTTCCTCCTACGTTCTTAAAAAGATGTATTTACTTATTTTGGAGAAAGAGAGAGAGAATGTGAGTGGGGAGAGGGGCAGAGGGAGACGGAGAATCTCAAGCAGACCCTGTGCTCAGCCTAGAGCCCGATGCCGGGCTCAATCTCCAGACCCTGAGATCATGACCTGAGCCAAAAACAAGAGTCAGATGCCCAAATGACTGAGCCACCCAGGTGCCCCAAGGATTCCCTTTTCTTCAATAGACTTTTACTTTTTAACTTAGCCTCATCCTAAATAATAACAGGTATAAAATCACAGCTGTGACATGCTAGTTCTATAACTTTTTAATGCATATTAAATCCTCTTTAAAAAAAAAAAAAACGAGTAACCTATTAAAATGGAAAGCATTTAGCCATGTACCAGCTAGAAGAGCATGCCACTGGGGATGTGCTCCTCATACTGGGAACACTAGGTCTGTTCCAACGCCCTCTGAGTTGAGGCTGGGAGAGAGAGTGTGGCTGCATCATAGCACATCACAGTGCTCAAGACACGAGCAATGCCCCGTGGAGGTAGTAGCATCAGGTCTGCTGCCACCAAGCAGCCTGGAGGGTGGGATTCCGGCTCCACCAGGATTAGCTCTGTCCTCTTGCTCATGTCATTTTGCCTTTTGGAGCTTGGGCTCCTCATCTCCATCACCCATGCTGTGGGGCAGTGACCTTACCCAACCCCTACGGGCTCCACAGGGTCTGATGCATGTGCAGCGCTGATCTGGGTTGGCCCCATCCCCAGGCTTTTCTCCTGCAGGGCTGATATGAGCCAGCTGTCAGGGGGACCCTACTCATGTGGAGGGGAGCCTGCTCCCACCTTACCACCAGCCGCTCCTCTGCTGCCATCTGCACCAGGGCAGTGTCCCCATGGGCCCAGCCTGATGACCCAGGTCAGGAATCCTGCCAGATGCCCTGGCACCCTCTCCATCTGTCTGGCCAACTGGACGTGGGTTGTCTGACCTCCTGGGCAGGAGCCGTGGGCCCATGCCTTGGCTGACCTGGCCAGGCCCAGCCCTGAATTCATTTCTCCCAAAGTGAGGAAAGAGGCCCTTGAATTTTTCCACAGCTGGAAAATGCCCCAACTGCTTCGAATACAAGAGATGTGGCTCATTGTAAATGAGGCATCCTGCAGTCATATATGGAGACTTCTGGAGAAGAGAAAGGACATGGGTCAGCCCCATCTTCCAGACTCCAGAGGCTAGAATAACTCACGTAGACACAGCGGATCACCCGTTACGGGCCTTCCCAGCGCAGTGTCGCCGTCCAGGGGCAGCTGGGGAGGCCAGAGTCACTGGGAGCCCGCAAGCTCTGGCAGTCTCTGCTCTGGTCTGGTGAGCAGTGTCCACAGCTGGAACCTGGCTGACCAGATCCTGGAATTCAGGAGTCAGTGCGCAGATGCAAGCCTGTTTTCCAAGGGATGCACACCGGGAAGGGCACAGGAGCCTGTGGTAATACAGTGTCATGCCTGGGCCCCTCCCCAGACCGGTTAAATCAGGATCCCTGGGTGTTTTTAAGGCTCCTTAGATGTAAAGCTTTAAAGGTGTATGTTTTTAAAGCTCCTTAGATGGTGACACTACGCAGCCAGGCTAGAGATCCCCCGCTCCCCAGTCTAATGCAAGCTGCCACCAAGAGGTATTCGCTCTTCTGTTCTAGAGAAATCCAGACCTGCCCTTGTAAGGCTGATATCAGATAATATGTGTTCTTTCCTTCCTTCGTGCCTTCAGCGTGAGTGCTTACTGTGTAGATGGCCCCAGAGATACAAAGGCACATCAGACAGCCTTTGGTTCCTGACCCGGAGAGTCACTGACTAATGGGAACTCTAAGCAGGCCCCGGAGCGCTGGGGACGGTGACAGGTGGTGGGGGACGCCCTCGGCCCATGCTCCATCCTGTCTAATGCTGCGGCTCCTCTTGGCAGGTTGCGAGGGGCTGTGGGACAACATGAGCTGCTGGCCCTCCTCCGTTCTGGGACAGACTGTGGAAGTGGGGTGCCCGCAATTCCTCCGGATGCTCACTGGCAGAAACGGTAACCACTCAGTGCAGGGGGTGCTGGCTGTGAGGCAGGAGGTGGCCCTCTTGTGGGGGCGCGCACTGGCCTGGAGGCCCAGGAACCTCTGGGGACAAGTGGTGGATGGAATGGTGGGAGGTGGTCCCTGCTGGGGATTGGAGGCCTTGCTTGGGGGTATGGGGTGGGCTCGATTGCAGGGTCCTAAGGGAGGGGCCAGGAGGCCTTTACTAGGACATGATAAAGGAGACTGGGCTTGCTTCTCTCTGTCCCGTACCCCCATATAGGCTCCCCCATTTCCTTCCATGCTTCTGTCCCCTTAGCAACCAGACCGATTGATTGTTCCAGGCCCTGGGTCTGGGTCCCACCCCGGCACAACCAAGCTTTCCAGAACACTTCCTTCCTATCTGTCCATTCTACTAGGTCCTGCTGATAAACTTGCCCTCCCTGAAAGCCCCTGGCCTCCTGGGGATCTCTTGCCCCGGGGAATACTGCAGTTTACAAGGTTTTTTTTTTTTTTTTTTTTTTTAAGATTTTGTTTATTTACTCATGAGAGACACACAGAGAGAGAGAGAGAGGCAGAGACATAAGCAGAAGGAGAAGCAGGCTCCATGCAGGGAGCCTGACATGGGACTCGATCCCAGGTCTTCAGGATCAGGCCCTGGACTGAAGGCGGCGCTAAACCGCTGAGCCACCCAGATTGCCCAAGGATTTTCTTAATTTGAGGCAGGGAGGTGGGACTGTCTCCGACAGGGAATATTCAGGGACTGACATGGTCTAAAGCCCCAGTCCTTGCTGGGCATTTTCATAAACATGGGCTCATTTTACTGTCACAACTGCCCTGTACATCAGAGACCTTGCCTCTTCCCCTTGACCCAATAATGAGCAAAAATAACAGAGACTACGAGAACTTTAGCACTTTGCCTAAGGTTCAGAGCTAGAAGGTGGAGAAACTAAGATTCAAACCCAGATTTCTCCAACTTCAAAACCAATGCTCTGTCCTCGAAGCCATGGTCAAGGTGGGACTCCAACCTCGAGATGGGGGTGACGCTGGCTGGAAGCAAGGTAGTTTCATGGCCTTTGCCCCTGCCCTCCATGAGGTCATTTAAAGCCTAAAGCCTGGCCTGGCCCTGCTGTCCTTTTTCCCTGACCAACGAGGACCTTAATGAGAATGAACCAGAAAAGATGGTCTAACACTGAAACCCACCAGCATCCCAAAGCCAGGTAAGGAAAGGATGAGGGATCCCTGGGTGGCACAGCGGTTTGGTGCCTGCCTTTGGCCCAGGGCGCGATCCTGGAGACCCGGGATCGAATCCCACATCAGGCTCCCGGTGCATGGAGCCTGCTTCTCCCTCTGCCTGTGTCTCTGCCTCTCTCTCTCTCCGTGACTATCATAAATAAATAAAAAAAATAAAAAAATTTTAAAAAAAGGAAAGGATGACTGGGGGTGGGGGACCAAGACCATGAAGTGTGGGAGAGGAGTGTAAATTCCTCACCGTGTAATTCTCCAGTATGCAGGTGCACACACATGTGCACATAACCCCTACCCCCCTCCCCAGATCTGAGGAGCACACTCTCCTGCTCAGCCATTGATGCCCAGCAGACGGGAACTGCAGGGGACCAGGAGACAGGTTCGAGTCCCCCTTCTCCACTTACGGCTTGGATAATGCCAGCTGCTGACACAGGTGTCCCAAATCTCAAAGCCTTCATACAGACACTACCTGCCTGCCTGACGTCCACACCAGCTGTCCCTGATTAGCACCAGGCCTGCACATGATCCTGCTTCTGCCCACACTGCCTTTGCCAGAACTCAGTTGGGTGGTGACACCGACCTGCGAGGGACATGGGAAAGCATGGTCCAGCCAGGTGTCAATCTCCGCCCGAGAGCCCAAGTTATTCATTCTCAGCCTCGATTTTCTCCTCTGTAAAATGGGGAGAATAAACAAGACCAATCTATAAGTCTGGGCTTGGAAATTAATTTTAAATATCTTTCTTTTCTTAAAAAAAAAGATTTTATTTATTTATTTGCAAGAGAGACAGAACGAGCAGTGGGGAGGGATGGGGGAGAGAAAGAGAGGGAGAGAGAGAGAGAGAGAGCAGACTCCCTGCCGAGCAGGAAGCCCTGACTCACAGCTGGATCCCAGGACCTGGAGACCACGACCAGAGCTGAAGGCAGATGCTTAGCTGACTGAGCCACCCAGGCGCCCCTAAATATCTTCCTTTGTCCTTTCTCTCCCTCTCTTTTCCCTTCTTGCCCTCCCACAACCTCCATCCTGCACACACAAGTCTGCAGGCTTACCAACAGTCTTTTCCTCCCAGCATCACCGTTCCAAGTCTGTGTCGGGGGTCCCTAGAGCTCGCAACACACAAGATTAATCCACACATGGTTGACCTGGAGCAATGTGCTGGTCAGATGCAAGGCCAGGACCAGATCCTGGACTCCCTGTCCAGTGCTCCTTCCTCGCTGACCGAGTTCTCCTGTTGGAGGGACTTGAAGCTCTCCTCCTCTCCCAGCCTCTCCCTCACGGCGCTCGCAGCACCTCTGCCTCCCCCACCATCATCCCTCCTACCTTCCTGCAGCCGGGCCAGTTAGAGCCGTGCTCATGGCCAAATCCTTCCAGATCACTTGCTAGAACGCCTGCCTGCCTCATTAACTAGTAGCCCACTGACTCCTTCTGGAGGATCCCCTACGCTTTAATTGTTCAAGACCCACTGGAGAGAAAATGAGTGGGAAATATCAGAGAGGGAGACAGAACATGAGAGACTCCTAACTCTGGGAAACGGAGTAGGGGTGGTGGAAAGGGAGGTGGGCGGAGGGTGGGGGTGACTGGGTGGCAGGTACTGAGGGGGGCCCTTGATGGGATGAGCACTGGGTGTTATGCTATATGTTGGCAAACTGAACTCCAATTAAAAAAAATACTTAAAAAAAAAAGACCCACCGGAGTTCACCGGGGGTGCAGGTCCAGGTCTGCTCCCTGCGGGTGAGGAAGCTGGGGTCCCGCCCCTACCTCTGCTGCAGTTTCTTCTTGCTGCCACGCGGTGTCGCTGCGGGGCCGCAGGAACCACCCGTCTCGGCGTCCACGGGGAGGCCCAGCCCGCTGAGAGCCCTGCGCCTGTTGGGGGGCAGTGTCATCTCACCGTCCCCCGCAACCCCCCAGCCCCAGGCCCAGGGTACCAGCCAGTCCAGGGGCGCGGGTCAGCACTAGTCTGGCCTCAGCCACCAAGAACCATCTTCTTAGCACCTCCTTCCCTCCCCAGAGATCCCAGATCCGCCTACCCCAGTCAGGAAGGAAAGCTTCCCTCAGTCCCGCAGGATTCCAGGGGCCCCCAGCCCAACGCACGGAGGAGCACCCAGTGAGGACATGAGGACAGTCGGGTGTTTTGGACCAACCCTTCCTTTTGAAAGAAGAAAATAATAATCATAAGTTTAACTATTTCTCAGGGCACCCACTACAGGGGCCCAGGGGTTGGCTGTGCATGTGACTGAGGAAACTGCCGGCCGGAATCTGCCCCCAGATATTTTTCTGTATGTGCCAAGGTCTAGAATGTTCCCTCCAGGATGCATTCCTGTGATTCTTAATGGAGCACCGGTCTTCGGAGTTCCTAGTTAGAAAACACACCTCCCGGGCAGGGGCAGGCTTTGGCCTTTCCCTTTTATCTTGGGATTGGAGTCTTAAAGCAGTAGAGGTTCCTTGCCTGATTAGGGTCCTGGAGCCTTTTGAGAATTGGATCAAAGCTGTGGACGGGCTCTTCTCCAAACTGCACATATGTATATGCACAAAAATACTGACTGTACCTGCAAGGAACCTCAAGGTATACAGTGTCCTGAACCTGGTAACAACCCCTGACCTATTAGAAATTAACTCCAGAGGAAGTGGGTGGGGTTGAAGGGACTCTAGAGAGAGCCCAACCCTTGTCTCTGCCACAGTTCTGCAAAGAGCCCTGTCAGCAAAGGGCACTGCCTTGTTAGCCACACCAGGGCCTGGCCTGGATCACATGCAGCCTCTGTCTGGGGCATCCCACTGGGTCAGTGAGGAGGAGACCCTCAAACAGGCAGCCCAGGCCAGCCTCTAGGCACACACTGATACGATACCTAGTTCTGGGCTCCAGGGAGTTTGTGTTCTCTTAATTCAACTTCCCATCCAGCCGGCCTAAATCTGACCACCATTCTTTCCTGTTGCACAGCCTCACTCCCTTGACTTAACTGTGGAAATCTCCCACCCCCTCGTAAATTCCATGACTCCAAGCCCTACCACCCCTGGTCTATTTTGGAAAAGCTAAAAGGAGGAGGGAGTCACACTCTGGTGTTCACTTGTGCCTGGCACCAGCCTGGGCCCTTTCCGCATGCTATCATGTTTCCTGCCCAGTCTTGCAGAGTGAGTGGTTATTCTCACTGGCACAGAGAAGTGATGCCCCTAAGGTCACACCCAGATGGCCAAGAGGCAGTGCCGGGTTTCAGACTCAGATCTGGCTAGTTGGAAACCCGTCCTCCAGGTCTCAGGAGCCCTCATGGACTGGCATTCCCTAGATCCAGAAGTCCGTGGTCTCCTGGTGCTAGAAGCTTCCCCGGGACTGCAGAGTCACATCCTGGCTGGGGACTGTTGCTCAATTCTGGGGCTCGGTTTTCTTGTCTGTAGAATAAGCTAGTGGTACCTCCCTCACTGGGTGCTATGACGATTCGATCAGAATCTGTACATTAGCATCGTGGCTGGTTCTAGAAATGCCAGCCAGATTTCTCTAGTTCATTGGAACCTGTTTGACCCTGAGCCCTGTGAACCATTCAGTCAATGGAAGGCACCTCCTCCTGGTGGCTTCCCAAGGCTTCCTTCTCAGCTGGCAGCTCCCCTTCCCATGTCTTCAGGCTGCTGTTCTAAAAGGTCCTTGTAGGCAAACTTCCCTGTTCTCTTATAGAAGAGTTTAGAGAGGGCGCTTCATCTGCACTCAGTGGCTCTTCTGGCCAGCTGGTCAGCAAACAGATGAGCAAGGGGTCTGGGTAGGCACCTGGAGCCCTCAAGAACTCATCCTCTGCCAGGGGAGGCGGGAAAGCCAGCCACCACTGTGTGTGGGGCTCTGGACTTGGCTTTGGCCCTGTGCTGGAGAAGGGCAGTGAGCTCTGCGGGAAGACTGCAGTTATCCTGTGATTCACAATGCAGAGAAATGCAGACGTGTGGCCTGAAGGACTGAGAAGACCCTCCTTTCCATGAGGGGTGGCCCCCTGGGAGGTTGACCTCAGTGCCGCTGCTCTGGTGGTGGTTTTCAGGTGTTGGTTAGCAGGTTGTGGACTTAGATTTGAAACGGAACTTCCTTGGTGCGGCAGTAGCACCAGGAGCCAGAGCAAATTTCACCATGGGTGTGGCCAGATCCTTTCCAAGGGTGCCAGATTCTCGGGGAAGCCAGCCATGAAACGACAGTGCAGACCTGGGATCAGGATAACCAGGAGAAAGAAAGGGGGCCAGTACATAGTGTGTGGCTAAGATTAAGGGTTGGAGACCTGGGGTCAAATCTCATTTCCCCCACATCCTATGCTGTGATCTTAAGCAGATTATTTAACTGCTTTTGCCTCAGTTTCCCCAACTGTAAAATGGATGCAGTATTTACATGTTATAATTTATTTTACAGGAAAAGTAACTGCCTAGCTCATAGTCTTGCTAGGATTATGAGTTGCTACCTGCCATAGGCTTAGAACGGTGTCTGGCACATAGTAATCACCATGTGTTATTATAGTAGAGCTCAGAATTTTATAATTGAGTAAATAAATCATCATTAGTGAGGTGAATGGGTTTTTTTTGGTTAGGGTTGTATAATCAAAATTGCTTGAGGCTGTTGTCCTTGAGCACGACACTTGGCCTCTTGAATCTTATGGGACGCTGCAATCCCTTGAAAGAGTACTGGTGTCCTCCCAGCGTGAAGGTTTATTATTCACCTCCTGTGAACACCCAGCGGATTGGGGAGCAGCCCCTGTTTTGGGAAAACCCTCAAAAAGCCAGAAGTGGCACCCCAGCCAGTAGGGGTGGAGTATGGGGAAGTCCCTCCTGGAGCGCCAAGGGACCTTGGAGCTGAGATTGGAGCCTGGGAAGGGAAGGTGAGGGGTGGGGTGGGGGTGGGAATGGAGGTGAGGGATGGGGTGACCTCAAGTCCTATGGGGGGCTTGGGGTCCAGCGGAGGAAAGCTGCTGGGACCATAGGGTGCTGCTCACCTGCAGGATGCTTGGCCCCCGTAGGTTCCATGTTTCGAAACTGCACGCAGGATGGCTGGTCGGAGACCTTCCCCAGGCCGGACCTGGCCTGTGGGGTTAACGTGAATGATTCGTCCAATGAGAAGCGGGTAAGCCTGTCTGCCCCTCTTTTCCAGGTGGGGGCCTGTAGGGTGAGAAGCCCTCTGGGAGAGGACAGAGTAGGGCCAGCCCCGGGTCAAGATCAGGGGACTGGGAGCTGCTCCTGTTACCCCCCATGTCCCCTGCTCATCACCTGGGGTTCACAGGGCCTGCCTCGCTGCCCTGGTCTGGTGTTCATGACGGAGATGGTGTTCCCGAAGACCCAGACACGGTGAGAACTGCCCTGTGCCACCACGAGACAGGGGGTGATTTAGTCATGAAAGCGAAAGAGAAGCAACATGGTGGCTAAATGCCTGGACCCAGACTGGAGAGTCTGAACCCTGACTGTGACCTTGGTCGGGGAGGGAAGGACTTAACTTCTCTGTGCTTCAGTTTCTCCATCGAGGAAATGTGGCTAATAATGGTTGTGACCTCACAGACTTGTCAAGAGAACCAAATGAGGTAACCCAGGGAAGTGCTGAGCAGGGTGCCTGGCTACAGTAAGTGCTCAATAAATGTTTGCTCTCGGGGTGTCTTGGGCTCTGATGGGAAGAAACGAGCAGACTGGTATAGGGCTGGCCCATTTAAGAGGGGATGCTGACCAGTGGGCTGAGCTTCTCCGGGTGCCCGGAGTGCCCAGGAGTTTCAGAGAGCCCCTCATCCTTACTTTTCCTGCCTGATTTGTACACATCCTTCAAGACTCCACTCCTGCCCATCAACTCCAGAAAGCCCTTTCTTCCCACCTCCCCACCCCAGGATGGGCTCCCTTAATATGTTTCATTGGCCCCCACCTACTACCTACTACGTTAAATGAAATTGTCAGCATGTGCCATGGGCATCCATCTCTCTCACTAAAATGCGAGCTCTTCAAAGGCTTTAATTCACTTAACCAACATTTATTAAGCACCTACTATGAGCCAGACTTGGGTCTAGGTGTAGGGATATTACAGGGACAAATCAGTAGCTTGTTCACTTCCAGGCCCCCAGACCCCAGCACAATGCCTGGCACCTACCAGGTGCCCAATGAATGTTTGTTGTTGTAGTGACCACCTACCGTGAGCTGGCTGCTTGATACAGTTACACGAAATCCTCAGAAAGATTCATTGTAAAATTGTCCCTATTTTGCAGATGAAGAAACTGAGGCTCAGAGGGGTTAAGGAACATGCTCAGAAACTAGTGGAGGCAAGAGTCAAACCAAGTTAATTCCAAAAAGAGCCTGTGTTCTTTCCTCTAGTTTCTTTTTTTTTTTTTTTTTTAAGATTTTATTTATTTATTCATGAGAAATACAGAGAGAGGCAGAGACACAGTGAGGGGGAGAAACAGGCTCCCTGTGGGGAATCCAATGCAGGACTCGATCCTGGGACCCCAGGATCACGACCTGAGCCAAAGGCAGATGCTCAACCACTGAGCCACCCAGGCGTCCTATCCTTCCTCTAGCTTCTGCTACCTCCCTAGTACAGTGCATGCCCCCTGTGAGATGCTCTTTTGTAGCCCCGTGGGCTAAACTCCCCAGTGGGAGTCCAGATGGACAGGTTTACTGGTCCCTTGGAGGATGGGGTGAGGGTGTTAGAGAAGCATGGGTGGGGAGGAGAGAGCAGCAGAGTGAAGGGAGAAAGGATGAGGTCTTGAGACAGACCATACCCACTTCTGAATTTATTCTAAGACTCTTACCTCTGGCCAGTTCTGCTCTGTATGGAGACCAATTGGGGAACCAGAGTGGAGACTTGAGTTTCTTCCCTCCCAGGGCTTGTCATCCTGTTTGGGGAAACACACGAGGTCTTCAGATCTGGCCAGAGCAGGGTGCTTTAATAACGAGACCAACAAGCATTGATCAGTGGGTACCGATGGTTTTGAAGGACCCCTGCAGGTTACCACTTCTATCACTGAGTATCTGAGGACAGGAAGTTTATGTGATCACATTGTCAAAAGCCATAAAATTAAGAAAGAACCGTCTTATGATGGATGGCATCTTAAGGTTCAAAAGGATGCTCTGGGCTGCAAGAAATAGAAATTCCCAACTTGCCTAATAAACAAATGTGGCTCATGTAACTGGGGGTGCAGAAAACAGGCTTCAGAATTCTTTAACAAAGCAGCCCTAAGAAGCTGCCGAAGGATGAGTTCTTTCCATTTCTCCACCTGCTATCCTGATGGCTTCTTCTTGAGGCTGGCACCTCTCTTGATGGAAGGTGACTGCCATTGGTGATGACAGCCACAGACTCCTTGATGCCTGCTTGTCCAGGAGGAGGGACAGCCTGATTTTCTATGGCTCTTTCCTAAAAGTAGGAAAACTTCTTTACCCAAACCCCCGCAAGCTTGTCCTCATATGACTTGAGGCCCCAAATGACTTGAGCCTGTCCACCCCTGGACCATCCTTGGCAAAGGGATGGGACACAGGATTGACCTAGGCCAGTGGTTCTCAAACCTTTTGGCCTTGGTACCCTTTTACACACTTAAAAATTATTGAGGACCCCAGGGAGCTTTTGTTTTTGTGAGTTATCTCTATTGAAACCACATCTGAGACACTGTTGGCTTAGACCAGTCAGCTGGGAAAGGACAAAGCCCAGGGCCTTAACCATGATATTCATCCAGGATTGAAACTAAAATAACCGGGAGCTAAAATTTAACAAAGATAAGTGCAAAGTTTGGACTTAACTCAGAATTTTAATTGACCAAAAATAGTGGAAAGGAGACCTATCTTGGCTTCAATGCCCATAAAAAATTTTTAAAAAATTAAAATCCCTAAGATCAGAAGTGTTTCCAGACTGTGTGATTTACTGGAGCCTAGATTCTGGTCCATGCTTTGTCTTTTACTCTGAGATCTGAATCATCCTATTGACTGAAAAAGAAATGTCTTTTTTCTTTTAATCAAATGATGATGGAAATGTGCATTTGTTGGTTGTCTTTTTTTCAATTTCCTTACTTGGCACATGCCACTCTACTTATTGACAAATGCCCATAGTGGACTCCAATAGGCAGAAAGACCAGGCTGCCACTTGAGTGAATAAAATGGGTTTGCTTACCTACAGCAGAGGTTGCCACAGCCTTTGCAAGTAAAGTTTTATTGAGACATAGCTACAGCCATTTGCACTACAAGAGCAGAGCTGAGCAGCGGCAAGACACCAAATGGCATCCAAAGTCTAAAACATTTATTATCTATCCCTTTACAGAAAAAGTCTGATATAGAGGATGCTGACCCCTGATCTAGAGGATGCAGAAGGAATTTGGCCCAGTCAGGAAATACAGCAGAGAGACACGCAGCTTGATCTAGGACAGACAGCAGTGAGGCTTCTGGATCCCAAGCCCCCTGGGGGGTGGCACCCACTGCAGATGTGGAGGGCTGGCATACTGAGGACACAGCAGGCCTCCTGGGAGGAGAGCTCTTTCTGGGTCAGAACTTAAACACACAATGCAGGAGCAAGTGGGGTTGGCTGACGTCCTGAGGGTTCCCTGGCAGACAATAAACCCGACCTCAGGACAGTGCAGAATATTCAGGCCAAACACCCCATACATGTCACCCCCTGCCTCCTCATGCTGTCACAGACTGGCCCAAATCTGCTTCTGAACTGGGAGCTGCCAAACCATGTGTTCCTAGGAGTGAGGCTCATGCCCTCAGGTATGGGGCTCATCCTGCCCATGGCAAGATTGTAGGCTGACATTTATTGGTCCTCTGATTTCTTAACATCTGACTGCTCCTCGATGTCCCAAAGTCCAGGCACGGTTAATTTAGCAAAGGCA
This sequence comes from Canis aureus, assembly GCF_053574225.1. Taxonomy (NCBI): domain Eukaryota; kingdom Metazoa; phylum Chordata; class Mammalia; order Carnivora; family Canidae; genus Canis; species Canis aureus. Next base: position 37,169,464 of record NC_135630.1, read on the forward strand.
GCTTACTGCCTTTTTGGCTCTCTTCCTCATTCCTGGGAGGTGGCTCCTGGCTTCTGGGATCATAGTCATCTCAGCAGGGAAGCTCAATGTCACATGGCAACCATCCCATCAAACGCTACCTCTTGCTCTCAGAAAATTTTTGGTCACCCTGAGTCAGATTTCTTTTTTTTTTTTTTTTTAAATTTATTTATGATAGTCACAGAGAGAGAGAAAGAGAGAGAGAGAGGCAGAGACACAGGCAGAGGGAGAAGCAGGCTCCATGCACCGGGAGCCCGACGTGGGATTCGATCCCGGTTCTCCAGGATCGTGCCCTGGGCCAAAGGCAGGCGCTAAACCGCTGCGCCACCCAGGGATCCCCTGAGTCAGATTTCTTTTTGGTAACTTCCTCACCCTGGAGCTCACACACTGGGTCTTATGCTTCTACCTGTCAGTCATTCTAATACTTATCTCCCCCAAGTTTGTTTGTTTCCTTGGGGCATAATATACCCAGTTTTTTCACGCACTCTTCCCTTCTCCTGAAATGTTCCAATTTATCAACGTGCCTCTTAAAATACCATGCCCAGAATTGGACATAACATTCTAAACACCCCAATGTTTCCTGCTGTCCCACAGCACTCCATTTTGTAACTGAGATTGGCCTAATTTTTTTAGCAGCTCTCTCATACTCATACTTCATATGACCGATGACTTGTGTTGAAGGGTGGAAGGATGATGGGGGTGGAGGTGGAGGTGGGGAAAAATTAACACGCTCCAAGTGTCTTCTAAGTGCCAGGCATTGTCTAGATACCCCACCTGATACCTTATTTGTTCCTACAAGCCTGCAAAGTAGATATTATCTACATTTTGCAGATGAGGAATCTGAGGCTCAGAGAAGTTAAGTAATTTGCCCAAGGTCACACGGCTGGTGAGTAACAGCCCTGGGTTTGGAAACCTTGTCTCTGGGCTCTGAAGCCGCATTCTTTCTCTGCAATATTAACACCATGGAGCTTGGGCCATTTGAACTTCAAGGTCATTTTCATATGAACAGCTGTCAGCAAGGTTTCCCCAAAACTATCCTTGTGCCTGTTTTTTCTTTTCTTTTCTTTTTTTTTTTAAATTAATTACCCTTTTCTTCTGGCTATAAAATAGTACTTACCCACTGGAGAGAAATGAAAAGTGTGGAAAAAATACAAATAAAAATAACAACTATGTCCACAAACTTACCACCCCAAGTTAACCATTATTAACATCTAATACATCTTTTTACAATCTTGTGATCTATGCATGTATGAGATTGAACCACATGAAATGACCAGTATTCAATCATTTGACCTACAAAAAAAAGGGCATTTTCATGTCATTCAACTTACCACTTTTTTAAAACAGATGGCAAGAATCACACTGTACATGTAAAATTTGAATTCTGCTTTTTCGCTTAATGTTACATTCTTAGCATGTGCTGACATCTTTTAAAACTCTTGGTGAGCATCATCTTAATGGTGGCATACATTAAAATAATTTAATTTAAAATAATTTTGTTAATTGTTCTTCTATTGTTGGACATTTGAGTGTTTTTCATCACAATGATTCTGTGATAAATATCTTGTGATGTATAAATATGCTTTTCCTTTTGTGTTTATTTCTTCTTGTGTGTGTGTGCTCATTTCTTAGAACTAATTGTTAGAGGTAGAAGGGAGGTCAAAAGGAGAACACTTTTTTTTTTGGAATACTCTTTTTAAAAAAGATTTTATTTATTCATTCATGAGAGACGCAGAGAGAGAGGCAGAGACACAGGCAGAGGAAGAAGCAGACTCCCTGCAGGGAGCCTGGTGTGGGACTCGATCCCAGGATCCTGGGATCAGGACCTGAGCCAAAGGCAGACTCTCAACCACTGAGCCACCCAGGCATCCCGGAATGCATATTTCAAAGGTTCTTGATACATGATACTTTCCAGAGAGATTGAAGCAATTTTTACTCCCACTATACCATCACCTGCATAGGATATTATTGCCTTTAAATATTTGCTAATTTGGTTGGGAACAAATGGTATATAACATTATTTGTTTAATTTTCATTTCTCTGATTTCTTTTTAAGACTGTCATACTAGTTTTTTTTTTATCTAAAAGATGCAAAGTTTATATTTATCTTTATATGTCACATTTTTCCATCCCATTGAGATCTTTCTGAATCAAAGATGAGTCAGTAATGTGAGGTGGTGGTTGGCTGCATTAATAGGCATGCGGTGTACAGGTCAGGGGAAGTGATGATCCTCCTTCCTGGTCAGAGAATACATTGGAGCTTTCCAGCTACCAGTTCTGGGTGTCTTATTTAGGAAGGATGTTGACAATAGAGCATATCAATTGAACAGAAGGATGAAGGATTGTGGCAAGAGATTGAAGACACAGGAAAAATGTCATTCTGAGAATGTATGTGAGAGATGAGTGAGTAGAATAGCAGTATTAAGAAATGACGGATCTCTGTACGATATTTGCAACTCTTCTATAAGTCCAAAACGATCTCAAAATGACACGTTTATTTTTAAAAATAACGATAGGCCTTAGGTACGGACAAATTCAATTTATTTCAAGTGGCTCCAGGAGTGGGTCCAGAAGAAGAACCAATAAGTACAATTGAAAAGTAATAGACTTTAGCTTCACAGGAGAAAAAAATGATCTAATATTTTGCACTGCTGTATAGCAGCTGACTTCCTAAAAGGCAGTGAGCCTGTATTCCTGGAGGTGTTCAAGCAAAAGGCTTGAATTCAGGGTGGTGGTAAGGGGCGCTATACATGGAGTAGAAGCTTGAGTTTGGCAGCAGATGATCCCCGAGGCTTTCTCCAAAGCCAAGATGTTCCCAGTCTATGAATTGAGGCCCATGGAGTGATCAGTGTAGCAGTCCCTATTGAAAGGTTCAAGTGGCCCCAGCAGGTATCTCTGAGGCAGAAAACAGCACAGGCGGCCAGGTGGGCCGGTGGGTGGGGCTGACACACGCCTCTCTCTGCAGCACGAGTACCTGATGAAGCTGAAGGTCATGTACACCGTGGGCTATAGCTCCTCCCTGGTGATGCTCCTGGTCGCCCTCAGCATCCTCTGTGCTTTCCGGTGAGAACACATTGCCAGCCCTCTGTCTCCCCAGCCTTCTCCAGGCACAGAACTTGGGTCTCTTTAAATTACTTGGGCCAGAAAAAGGAAGGTATGGGTGGGCCACCTTGTGGCCTCTTGCTCTCAATCTTACCTGTGGCAAAACACTAATATCCCTGTGGCCTTATTCATATTTCTATTCATTTAGCATTTCCTGACCATATCTAGGAACTTACTGCACCACTTGCTTTACATGTGCTATTTGTAATTTTCACACAACGCTGTAAGATAGGTATCATGAGCCCCATTTCATAGGGATGTTAGCCAGACTCTTGGTTGCAAGTAATAGAAATCCACCTTAAAACAGTTTAAGGAAACAAAGGTGACCTGACCTACATAATTGACAAAGTCGGGAGTATCTTCCCGGCTTTAGGAATGGCTGGATCTAGGTGCTCAAAGGTATCAGCAGAACTAGATTGTCTCCCTCCCTTTCTCGACTCTGCATTGGCCTCATCCCTAGGCAGGCTCTCTGCAGGGGTGGCAGAGACAACCACCAGCAGCCCCAGGGGTACATTCCACGGGCTCAGCCACATCAGGACAAGGAGAGCCGCTTGCCCATTAGTTGCAGTGAAAGTCCTGGGGTGGGGTGGGGGGAGGTTCTCATAGGTCGCGCTTGGGTCGCACACCCAGCCTGAGCCAATCACTGCAGCCAGGGGTTGGAGTACTCTGACTGGTCAGGTCTATCAACAGGGTAGGGGGTTTGGAGCCACCCCCACCCAGCGCTGGGATGGGTTCCCCATAAGAAAGCCTACTTCTGGTACCAGAAGACTGAACGAGTATCCGACTTTGACCCTTTCTGCAGAGGAGGAGGCTCAGGCTCTGGCAGGTGAAAAGGTTTGCTCAAGGTCGTAGAGCTAATGTGTGGCAGAGTGCCTGTGGCTCTGGCCCCACATCCTTGCATTCTTTCCCTCCAGGAGGCTCCACTGCACCCGAAACTACATCCATATGCACCTTTTCGTGTCCTTCATCCTGCGTGCCCTGTCCAACTTCATCAAGGACGCGGTGCTCTTCTCCTCGGACGATGTTGCTCACTGTGATGCCCACAGGGTAACACACCTGCAGGCCCCAGCGTGTGGCCAGGCCTGCCCGCCTTCCCCAGCCTAATTTTTGAAAGGGTGGCGGCCCCATTGCCCCGCCCCCAAGTACCTACTTTGGCTGCACTTCATGCCTAGAGCAGAGGGGCCGGTGCTGGACTAGACCTGGGGATGGGGGGAGAGTCCTGCGTCTCCAGTGCACAGTCTGGGTCATGCCTGTGAGCAGTTTGTCAGGAAGCTGCTGGAGGCTGCCCTTTGACTCCCAGCATCTAGGAGTGGATTAGCCACTGGAGCAATGAGATAGGTAGCGAGGCTTTCCCTCCACCTGCCAAGTCCCAGCTGTGGACAGATGGCCAAGTCTAAAGAGGATTGAGGTTGGTTGTAGAAAGCAAAATGGGAGCACACGCCTGTGTGTCCACATCTGCAGGTCTGTAGTGAAACTATTGTTTTGTTAAATCTAACCCCCTTCCTCCTTCTGCAGGCTCAGATGACGACTCTTAATTCTTTGCAATATCACTCTGTGTATCAGTTGGGAATTCCTTTTGCCGCATATAACAGAAAACTATGCATCAGTGGCTTAGACAGATGGGGGTTTCCCACATAAACAGTCCGCAGATGGGAAATCTGGAGGTGGCACAGGGGCTCCATGATGCCATGGTGGACACAATCATTTTCCTTCTTTATGCTCCACCGTGCTTGATTCCGTGCTTTACACCACATGTTTACAATATGGCTGCTGCAGCCCCAGGCCTCACATCCATGTTCCAGCCAAGCAAGACAGTCAAGGTTAAACAGCTTTTGTCTTTGGGCAGCTTTGCCTTTTGTGGATGGGAAAGAATGTCTGCCCCCAAGACACCTGTCTACATTTCATTGGCTAGAACTGTGTCATGTTTCCATAGTTAACTGCAAAGGAAGCTGGGAGATTGAGGTTTTTACTATCATAATCTCCACAGCAGAGGCAAACAAAGGAGAAAGGGATTGGAGATTGAGATTGGTTTGATCAACCTGCCTGTCACTCCCCTTCCCTCCCTGGCTCGTATCTGTAATTCCTTACAGATCTGTTAAGGTTTATAATTCTGTGTGAGTGTGTGTGTGTGTGTGTGTGTGTGTGTGTGTGTGTGTTTTCCGACTCAAACGGAATCTCCCAGGGAGATTGGCAGGATGAAGGAAGAGTACCAGAGTGAGAGTCAGAAGACTTAAATTCGGGCAGCCCAGGTGGCACAGCGGTTTAGCGCTGCCTGCAGCCCAGGGTGTGATCCTGGAGACCCTGGATCAAGTCCCACATCAGGCTCTCTGCATGGAGCCTGCTTCTCCCTGTGTCTCTGCCTCTCTCTCTCTCTGTCTCTATGAATAAATAAATAAAATCTTAAAAAAAAAAAAACTTAAATTCAGGCCCCCCACCTCAACTAGCCAGAAGTCTAGCAGTGCCAGCAGGGAACCTCCTTGGGGCCCACTAAACAGCAGACTCACAGGCCAAGCATGAGCCCTGCCTAGAATCAGAATCTATGGGTGGCTGTAGGCCAGGAACCACAGCTGGCCAGCAGGGCAGCACTGGGCGCTCCTCCTCTGTGGATGTGACCTCGAAGCAGTCCATGTAGCAGCCCTTGGGCTATCCCAGAAGCTGTCTTCTCCCCAGGGAACAGCTTAGTGAAAGCAAAGGAGACCCCTGTAGTGTCGGAAGGGTTGCCTTGCTGGCAAGGGAGGCTTGTGCCCCATAAGTCCCCAGGCATGGCTTCTGGTGATCCCTGTAAGAGACATGCCCATAACCAGGCACAGGCAACACCCATCCCCATCCAGTAGTTAGAGGTCTCCAGAACAGACGCAGTGTGCCAATGAGGGGCTGTTTTCACTATAATCAATGTTGCCTCCTGACATAATTGGTACGTCCCTTCTTTTCATCTGTTTCTGTGGAAATAGCTTGGAAAGGATTTTGTTAGGCCATTGCTCAGAAATCCCTTTCCTTCTCCAGACGTGTTCTCAACTGCAAATGAGGAATGTGGGATTTGGGCCCTACCTGACACAGGTTTACAACTGGCAGCCAGTTCCAGGGTTTGAATACAACTCCTGCTTCTGTGATGGCCCATTAGCCTTCTTGTCTGAGCCTGTTGGCATGTGGACTTCCGCCCTCTAGACACCTCTGTAGGCCTGGTCTTTTGAGAGTGGAAGGTCACAGCGGATGGCCATGAGCCCCAGAGACTCCCTCTGTGACCTGACCCTTACCACACCCTGTCACTTCCTTTGGGGGTGGCCACTAGAGGGAGGCCCACTGTCACCTAGCCTGGGGCTCACCTGCCTCTCTCTGTCCAGGTGGGCTGTAAGCTGGTCATGGCTTTCTTCCAGTACTGCATCATGGCCAACTACGCCTGGCTGCTGGTAGAAGGCCTCTACCTTCACACACTCCTCGTCATCTCTTTCTTCTCGGAAAGGAAGTGCCTCCAGGGATTTGTTGCCCTCGGATGGGGTATGTTTCTCCATGGGTATAACGGCTGTGGTATAAGGGGAAAGGTACTGAATTAAAGAATTTGGTTTCTAGTTCCAGCCACACGCTTAGTTAGCCAACTTGTGGAATCAGGCAGGTTGCTTCTTATTTAGCTCCCTGGTTCTGGTTTATTTGTATGTCAAATGGGAATTAAAAGCTAAAATATATCCCCAATTTTGGCTACCCAAAGTCTCTTACCATTCAATACCACCCAACACTTGTCTTCCTTAGACATTCTACTGACATATTTTCATTCTTGCTTCCTTTCTATATCAGTTAGGGTATTTTTGACTGTAGGTATCAGAAAACCTGGCTTAGATCAGCTTTAAACATAAATCAATTGGCTCCTATATCTGAAAAGCTCAGGGACTGCCAACTTCAGATGAGGCTGGATCCAGCAGCTCAATCACGTTTCTTTGCGTCTGTCTTTCTACTTTGCCTTCTCTAACATTGGCTTTATCATTAGACCAACAGCTTCTGGTCTGCCAGATTCCTTGTTATATCCAATGAGAGAAAAAGGCTGTGTCCGAGCATTCCCAGCAAATACTCTGAGGTTCACTCTGATGAGACCGGCTTATCTCATATACATCCTTGAACCAATCACAGAGGCCTGAGTGAGGGAAATACACTGATTGGCTTAAGCTACTCAAACCACATAGTTTCCCAAAGGAAATTCAGGGTTTGTTTGTGGGAAGGAGGGGAAATAGTAGTAAGAGAGCCAACTACGGGCCCCATTCCATCTCTTCCCCCTTTCATTTCTAATCAATGAAGATGATAACTTCCATTTCTTGAGCAATTACTATGAGTACAGTGCTTTACATGCTTATTTAATTGCCACAACAACCTCCAGACGCCTCTCAAAGAAACCTGCTCAAAGAAAGGATGTAATATGCTCAGCTCACACTGCAGACAAGAGCAGACCCAGGATTCAAACCAAGGCTTGTGTATTTCCAAAGCCCCTAAATTCTTATTCTGCCATTAACAAACATCCATCCATCCATCCATCCATCCATCCATCCATCCATCTATCCATCCACCCATTCATCTATACATTGAACCATCCACCCATCCATCTATGTACCCATCCATCCATCCATCCATCCATCCATCCACCCACCCATTCATCTATAAATCGAACCATCCACCCATCCATATATGTACCCATCCATCCATCTGTACATCCATCCATCCATCCATCCATCCATCCATCCATCCATCCATCCATCTGTATTCATTTGATGAACATATGTAAGTTACCCACTGGGCTCTAGAAAGATAGCCAGGTTCCTTTGAGTGACTCATATGCTAACAGGGATAGTCATGTGTACCAGCCATTAATTTCACTTGCTTTCTTCTTAGTGTCTTTAATTAAGAAGTGCCCTTGCCAGGAATGTCCTGTCTTTTCTGCTTGTCTGAATCCTTACATTGCAAGGGCCCTATCTTCTCACATCAGGAAAGTCACCTGAGGTGCCAGAGCTCACTGAGCCCTCCTGTAGACTTTGGCAGCCTGATTAGCACATGACCCTTGGCCAGTGGGAGCTGTGGGGCTCTGCAGATCTTTGGATTTCTGCATAGGACAATAGTCCCAGAGTGCTGAGAAACCAGGGACTTGCTTTATGCAGGTGACCCCAAAAAAGCACCCAGTTTCTAACCTCATTCACTGACTTTGGCTCCCAAATCTGCCAGGATCTCACCATATGAACATGGGCAGTTTCATTATCTGTAATACCAGGATCACAATTTATTTGGCTTCCTTCGAGTATTTCTTTGTGCTAGGAGGGGCTTCTAGAGATTACAGAAACAAAACCAAAAACAATTCCAGCTTCAAAGGTGTCGTAGTCTAGCAATGAGACAAAATTGGATTGTGACGTCCCCATCACAGATTTTTTAGGAGGGTTTATTTTATTTTATTTTATTTTATTTTATTTTATTTTATTTTATTTTATTTATTTTATTTTTTAAAGATTTTGTGTATTCACTTGAAAGAAAGAGAACACAAGCTGGTGGGGAGGAGCACCTGCTCAGGGCTCAATCCCAGGGTTTAAATGAGTTTTTAAAAGAGTTTAAATGAGATCATGAGAGCCATCCTTTCTTCCTTAAATATTTACTGAGCATCTACTATAAGCCAGGCCCTCGGGGTAGAACAGCACATAAAACAGCAGTTAAAACAGCGGTTCCTCCTCTCTGCCGGCATAGTCCCGAGGAGACCGTGAAGGGACTCAGGAAGGTCTAAGGTGTTTTGTCTGGGTGAAGCCGTTCTCTTGCAAAAGCAGGGGCCCCTCCTAAGTTTATATGCAACTTGTTTCCCCAGAGATAGGTTGCTTAAATGAGTCCATGCTCACTGTAAAAGTGAAAAAACATTTTTTTAGTAGAAAAAAAATTACCCTGGTCTCATCTAATGAAAAATTTTTTTTGGTTTCCCTCCAGACTATTTTTCCTATTCAGTTTTTCTCTGCAATTTTGTGGTCATTCCATATGTAGAATTCTGAATCTTGCTTCTTTCCATTAACACACAAGCGTACTCTGTATTTTTCTACCCTTTCCATAAACATTTTTAACTAGTCCATGGACATATTTAACCAAATACCTATTATATGGATATTTAAGTTGTTTCTAATTTTCCACTATTATAAATAGCACAGTGACAAATATTTCTGTGAGCTAAGCTTATTTCCATGTAATATGGAATCCTAGAATTGGGATCGCTGAAATCAGGAGTGAACACTTTTAAGGTTTTTTTTTTTAAGATTTTATTTATTTATTCATGAGAGACAGACAGAGAGAGAGAGAGAGAGAGAGGCAGAGACACAGGCAGAGGGAGAAGCAGGCTCCATGCAAGGAGCCCGATGTGGCTCGACTCGATCCTGGGTCTCCAGGATCACACCCCGGGCTGTGGGCTGTGCTAAACCACTGCGCCACTGGGGCTGCCCACTTTTAAGGTTTTTAATACTTATCCAACACTTACACTTTTTCAAGGTGGCTGGGGTGTCAGCCTGTACCCAGAAAATGGTGATACCTTTGGCTTTTAGAAAGATGAACCAAGCTCCCACTCACTGAGTTGGGAGCCAGCATCAGAGTCACGTGGAGGGTGTGTCAAACCCGGCTGGCTGGACCCCATGTCCTGTGCCTCTGAGCCAGTTGGCCTTGGGTGTAGCCAGAAACTTTTCTTTTCTACTAAGGCCCCAGTGACTCTGATACTGATAGTTTGGAGACCACGCTGAGAAACCCTAACTCAAGCCATTATCGGTTCTCCCACTTTCTACCCACTCTGTTGAAGATGGAAGACAATGAATAGGTGGCCCTTCAGAACCTATGTTCTTTGCCCAAAGCACCCAAAAATAAGGCAGGGAATTTTTGGAAAAATGTTATTTGTATTAAAGTCATGCACATACTTGGTTTAAAGAATTAAATAGGACCACAAGACTTACGACGACAAAATGCAGTCTCTTGCCCCACTGCCCAGAGGTGACACCATACAACTCCTTAGCTGGTCCTTCTAATGTTCACTCTTGTGTTTCTAAATAAGATTCTACTATTCCCTGATTTGTCCATCTGAGGCACTATTGGTTGACTCTAAATGATGGACAGTAAGAATGTAAAATTCTCCATCCACTACCTCCATCCTATCACTAGTTTTTCCACTTTTGGTTAAGTCCTATTCGATGTATATAGCAGTATGTCTACGTAAATGTTTACTGCCGAGCCGAGTTGTGTACAATGATTTTACTTCCAATGTCTAACCTTTTGTTTTTTATGGAGTCACTTTTAATTGACTTACTTGTTTTATGCTCCTGTACTTAATTCCCCCAAATTCTCCCACAGAACTAGAAGACGCTCCGATGGCTGTTTTCCAAATCATCCAATGTCAACAGGAAATCTATTAGTTCCTATTTGTTTGGTTTCTTCCTGCTGTCTTAGTTTCCTATGGGCTGTGTAAACAAATTGCCACAAACTTGGTGCCTCAAAACAACAGAAATTTATTCTCTTACAGTTCTGGTGACCAGAAGTTCAAAATCAAGATTTGAGCAGGGTTGATTCCTTCTGGAATGCCCCATGCCTCTCTCTCTTCTAGCTTCTGGTCATTGCTGGCAGTCCTTGGTGGTTTTTGGCTTAGGGATGCATCCTTCGATTTCTGCCTTTGTCTTTATGTGGCCTTCTTCCCTCTGTGAGTCCTTTCTCTCTGTGTCTCTCATGGCCTTCTTATAAGAATGCCAGCCATATTGGATTAGGGCCCCCATATGACTGGCTTCCTTATAAATATGACCTATGACCTCCTTTTACCTAATTACATGTGCAAAGACCTTTCCAAATCAGGTCATGCTTTAAGGTTCTGGGTAGATATGAACTTAGGGAGGATGCTATTTAACCAAATAGACCCAACAATGGTCTTTTAAGAGACTTCTGCCTTCCTGCTCTATTTGAGCTGGTTGTTCTCTAGACTTGCTCAATTCCCTTACCCTTCATGCTGAGAATTTCTTTCGTTTTCCTCTACATAGCCTATTCCTTTATTTCTTATCTCCTCTGTGGTTTGCTCCTGGTGGTGTTGGAGCACACACTCTAGTCCTTGTCTAACAAAGAGTACATGGAAGGTACATGTTTTTGCATTGCATTATCTGAAAATATCTTTTTCAACTTTCACACCAAATTCATAGTTTTCCTGGGCATAGAAATTAGGTTGAAAAACTCGTTTTCTCCTAGAATCTTGGAGGCTTTCTGTTTGGGCATCTGATGTTACAGGATGTGCTGTGTTATTCTGTTTTGTTTCGTTTTTTTTAAGATTTTATTTATTTATTTGAGAAAGAGAGGGAGAGAGGAGAGAGCATGTGTAAGCAGGGGTTGAGGGGTAAGGGGCAGAGTGAGAGGGAGAAGCAGGCTTCCAGCTGAGCAGGGAGCCTGACACAGGACTTCATCCCAGGACCCCGAGATCATGATTTGAGCCAAAGGAGGATGCTTAACCCGCTGAGCCACCCAGGCACCCCTGCTGTGTTATTCTTCCCCCCACCCCCATGAGCATTTTTATTCATCTTTTTCTACGTAAGCTGGAGGGTCTTCTCTCTGTGCCCTGTGTTTTGAAATGCCCTAGGGATGTGCCCCCATGCGAGCTGATTTCATCCTTTTCGCTGACATCCGGTGGTCCTTTCATCTGGAAACTCACATCCTTCATTTTCTTAGACAATGTTCTTACATCACCTATTTGATTTCTTTCCCCTTGGTTTTTATCCTCTCTTTCTAAAACTTTTCATCAGATGGCGCACATCCTGGAATTGACCTCTGATTTTTTTCCTGTCTTTCCTCCTACTTTTCATTATCCTCTTTGTGTTCTGCTTTCCGGGCAATTCCTGGTCTCTATCCTCCAACCCATCTATAGAGTCTTTTATCTTGGTTATCATATATTCAATTTCTAAGACCTCTTCCTGGTTCTCCGACTGCTCCCTATTTTCAGCATCCTGTTTGGGTCTTGCAGATGTAATCTTTCCTCTTATCTCTCTGATGATACTCCTTAGAGTTGTTTTGTTCAAGTGCCTCCTGCAGCCTGCATGGTCTGCTTCCTTTGAGTTCCTTCTCTCTGATTATTTTGGTCCTTGTCTTTTATGTAATCAGCTTTCCTCAGATGTCCGTGACCTTGACTGTCTGTTCATGTTTAAGAATGAGTCATTTCAGTGCTGACTGAACATCTTGTGTGTGGGGTAGAGGGGTGTGTGTGTGTGTGTGTGTCATGTGTCTTGAGGGAGACGGGGCTGGAGGTGGCCACTGTGTTGGGGGGTCCCCAGCCTCATGATCACTAGACCCTTTGTCTGGGGCTGTTTGATTCTTCCAGAGAAAAATCCTTTAATTCTCTGCCTGGGGATGAGGGGCTAGGGTGTAAACCTGGCTGCCGGAGGTCTGAAAACTGAGCAGCCCAGGGGCAGGGCTGTTACTGTGCAGGTGCACGTGAGCATGGCTATTAGAAACAGAATGAGCCATGTATAACCTAAAATCTTCTAGTAGCCACAGCAAACACAGTAAAAAGAAGCAGGTAAAATCAATCTCAATAACATATTTTAGGGCACCTGGGTGGCTCAGTGGTTGAGCATCTGCCTTTGGCTCAGGCTGTAATCCTGGGGTGTTGCTGGCGAGTCCCACATCAAGCTTCTCACAGGGAGCCTGCTTCTCCCTCTGCCTGTGTCTCTGCCTCTCTCTCTGTGTCTCTCATGAATAAATAAATAAAATCTCTAAATAATAATAATAATATATTTGCTTTAGCCTGGTGTAAAAATATTATCATTTCAACATATAATTAATATAAAATTAGCATATTACACATTCTCTTATTCCTACTAAATCTTCAAAATCTGGCATCTTGCACTTACAGCACATCTCCACTGGGACCAGCCACGTAGCAAGTACTCGATGGCTACGCGTGGCGAGGAGCCACTGCCCAGGACAGTGCAGGTGTAGATCATCACTGTCCTCTTCTCTCCCTGCAGTGGGCCGGCCGGGTCTGGCCCAGGCTCCCAGGACACCCTGGGCCCACTGTGGTGTTCAAGATCCTTCTGATTCTGCCTCAGTTGCCAGGGTGTGCCTAGTACCCTAGAAGCAGGAGTCTACCCATTTGCACAGGATTTCCAAGGGGGTTTCTGTGGCACCTGCTCACTCCTAGGCCGGGCTCACCGCCCTGTTGCTGTATGGGTGTTGAAAATTGAGTCCCCTCTCCCCCACCCCTCCCTTTATTTTTAATCCTCAGGTTCCCCGGCCATTTTTGTTGCTTCGTGGGCTATCAGCAGGCACTTTCTGGAAGATGTCGGGTAAGCTGTTTGAAGGAGAGGTAACAAGAGTGTATTTTATGTTGTCCAGCTCTTCAAGCAGGATGGACACTTCTAGGAATGGCCTGTTTTTCAAACTGGGGGCTACAGGCGAGTACCCCGGAGTGCTGGGCTAGTGGTGTGGGTCGTGGCCTTCACCACGCCCGCACCCTCCTGGGCCTGCCTCCCTTCCTGCCCACCCCATCAGCTCCTGCAGGTGCCTGGCAGGAGCCGTGAAACTCCAGGCAGGTGCTGCTCAGAGAAGGAGCTCTGGGCCAACCCGGCTTTTCCTTCCTCCTGGGGTATCTCTCCTCTGCTCCTCCCTACACCCCGGTGTTTGAGAGTCCAACAGAGGCGGGCACAGTTGTATTCCCGTAACCCCTGATGGGGATAAAGAGATCTAACTTTGTTCTCTGAGGATGGAGGTAAACCCAGGTGGGGCTGCTGGGAAGTAGGCACGCAGAGAGAAGCTTGAAAGAAAGCCGGAGAGGGACGTCTGGCTGGCTCAGTGGTTGAGCGTCTGCCTTCGGCTCAGGGCGTGATCCTGGGGTCCTGGGATCGAGTCCCACATCGGGCTCCCTGCATGGAGCCTGCTTCTCCCGCTGCCTATGTCTCTGCCTCTCTCTCTGTCTCTCATGAATGAATAAATAAATAAAGAAAATCTTTAAAAAGAAAGAAAGCCGGGGACAAAGTGAGGCAGTGTGACAGAACAGAGGCAGTTGCTCATCAGCACACTGATGCACCCGAGCCAGTATGAGGCTCTTGCAGTCCAAATGTGCCTCCCAAATAATTGTTTCAAAGTAATTATTTTCATTGGGTGAATTAGATTTTTTTTTAAATCGGGATTTTTAGCTTCTCTGGAAAACATGAGACGTTCTACCAACATCTCTCATTTTCCCTTGAGGCAAAAATCAGCGGGAGCAGAGTCGGGGTTGCCTTAGGCCACACTCATGCTCTCCAGTTTGCCAAGTACTCCCTTCACCTGGTGTCCCAGGGTCCTGAGGTCACATGGCAGTCACCCAGCCCCTTCACTCACTGATGTCACCTGCCTGGCCATTCTTGGCAGTTTGTCACTGTGCTGGCTTTGGGCTCTGGGATCTTCTGGCTCTCAGGTTCCATGTACTATCTACTGCCCCAGACACTCACTGGACATGCACGGGGACAGGGAGCTGCTCCAGTGGCCTCAGAAACGCTCCTGGGCAGCAGAACAGGGTCAGTTAGAACAGTCCTGGGCACACACCCACAGGGTTCAGGGCCACCAGCGTGGGGAACTGGTCTTTCCTGGTCACCTTGGCTCTCCACTCCTAACCATGCCTGGCCACCCCTCTACAGGTGCTGGGATGTCAATGCCAATGAGTCCATCTGGTGGGTCATTCGGGGGCCCGTGATCCTCTCCATCCTGGTGAGTAGCCATCCTCCAGGGGGAGAGATGGAAAGGGTGACTGACCTGGACAGAAGGCCAAAGGATAGGGCTAGCATCACTCCCTCCAGGAGCTGGGAGGGACAAACCACAGAGCTTCCCGAGATTGGCCAGTGCCTTGAGGGTCTAGATGATGGATGGGAGAATGGTGGGTGGTGGATAGGAGTGAGATGAGGTGTACTTAGGAAGCAAAAGTTGATATAACTCTTTTTGGTCTGTGAGTAGCCACTAAAATGTGGTGAGCAGAGCTCCTTGCCCTAAACTGGCCTGAAATCCCTCCTTCAGGTCTTTGGGTCCTGATCTTTTTTCCAGGCAGGCTCTTGTTAAACAGAAAAATCACTGGGGCTGAGGAAAGCCAAGTGAAACTTGGTCTTGGGTCTTTGGGATGCTGTTGGGGGGGAGGGGGGCAGGCCTTGAGGGGTGGCTTCCAGGGAGGAGATACAGGAGTGAGTCTCATGGACGGGGAGCTCAGAGTGTCTTAACTGAGCTGGCCTTCAGAATCACCTGGGAGCTGTTTAAAAATTCTGATAGATTTGGGCTTTTTTTTTGTTCTGGGGTGGGGCCTGAGCACTCATTGGATGTCAAAGTTCTCAGGAGCTTCTGCTCTGCAGTCAGAGTTGGGAGGCCTGGAGCTGAGCCTGTGGGAAGGGATAGGAAATAGGTGGGCAGAAGATGGGGACACCCTGGGGTTATCCCCTGGAAGGAATTAGCCCCTCAGCTGTGTGCAAGGCTCCAAGGGACACCAGGCACGGCTGCAGGACCATTTGACAGGAGGAGTCCTTCATGGGCTCACTGGAGGGGGAAAGCGTGCAGCACAGGGCAGTGGCCACCTCCACACCCCCCCTACCCCACTTCCACTGGCTGGCTGTGACCTTCCAGGGGCAGTTGGAAGGAGGGGGCCATTCTGGGACCCCTTCTTTTTACTTTACTTTTTTTTTTTTTCCAAAATAGAATTCATGTAAAAAAATTTGGAAGATACAAAATGTACCTTTTTTCAAAAAGGGAATAAAACCACATGAACTTTTAGCACCGAGACACACTGGAATACACATGTACTTTTCCTTCCTCTCTTTTTTTTTTTTTTTTTTTTTTTTTTGAGCACACATACTTTTTTTCCAAATGCTCAATATAGTTTTGCATACTAGTTTTCAGTTGCCAACCTTAGCAATAGATGTGAGCTATCCCATGTTCTTTGAAATTATTTGACCAGCCAATGTGCTCTGGCTGCATAATGTTCCCATAGGAGGTCTTTCCTCATTTAGTTAGGCCAGTTTCCCTACCATCATTGTGGGCATCTGACAGCCCAGCCCATGAGAACTCCGGCTGAGGGGTGATGGGCCCCGTGCCCTGGCGGGTTTCACCAGACTAGTGATGTTTGGTGGGCACTTCTGATGCAAAATATCTCCCAACAGAGGCCCCTGGCTGGCTCAATTAGAAGAGCATGCAACTAGGTCTCAGGTCATGAGTTCAAGCCCCATGTTGGGGGTAGAGATGACTTAAATTAATAAATAAGAACTTAAAAAAAAAAAAAATCTCCTAACCAGTAGGTCAAGGGCATCAACTTTCACTATTTAAGACTCATTCTTGGGCTCTTAAAGATGTTTTTCTTTTTCTTTTCTTTTCTTTTCTTTCTTTCTTTCTTTCTTTCTTTCTTTCTTTCTTTCTTTCTTTTTTTTTTTTTTTTTTTGCCTTTCAGTGCTAGGGAGCACTGAAAATCAAAAAAATCAAAATGCACCTCTAAGACAAAACAAATAAATGAAAGTAAAATAACCTTTATTCGTTTAGGCCATGCATAATCAGCTGCGAGCAAGATGCATAAACAAACAACAAGCTGAGAAGCAATGTTGCTGAAGAGGCAGCTGGGCTAGGAGTCCTGGACAGGCCACTAATCCTTGTCTTTTGGCCAGCATTCCCAGGCCCCAGGCTGGTTGTGTGAACAATGAGGGTGCCTGGCTGGGCGATTCCATGGATCCCTGCTTCTGCAAATGGTGCTGTAGCCGGTGGGTGGGTGAGAGAGGTGGAGAGGTGCCGGCTGGCTGCCACGTGGGCACTTTTATAACATTCTGGCACTGGGCTTGGGGAAAAGGACACACAAAAAATAATGAGACTACATTCTTGTCCTTGAGGAAGTTATGACTGAATTGGCAGATAAGTAGATACATGTCCAAGTTTGACAGATGGATGCGTTTAGCCTCCCTCAAATATTTCAAGTGCTTGCACACCAACATGCCCCCTTAACTGCAATGTATCAGGAAAGAGAGGTAATCAAGGGTGGCTTCCTGGAGTTGGTAATTAAACTCCAAAGTGATTCTAGAAGACTCTGAGGCAGTGGTACTCAAAGTGTGGTCCCCAGACTGGCAGCTTCAGCATCACCTGGAAGCTTGTTAAAAATGCAAATTCTTGGGCCCCACCCCAGATTTGTTGACCTGTAACCCCTGATGGAGGGAGCCCCCCCACCCCCGACTTGCCCCCAGAACTTTAAGAGTCTCTGCTGGAAGAAAGCTTTGCTACTCAAAGTGTAGTCAGGGACTGGTTTGGGCATTATTTGGAGCTTAATAGAAATGCAGACTCTCAGGGATGCCTGGGTGGCTCAGTCAGTTAAGGGTCTGCCCTTGGCTCAGGTCATGATCCCAGGGTGCTGGGATTGAGCCCCACATATGGTTCCCTGCTCAACAGGGAGCCTGTGTCTCTGTCTGCTCTGCCTACTGGTCCTCCTGCTGTGCTCTCTCTCTGTCAAATAAATAAAATCTTAAAAAATTTTTTAAAAAGAAAGAAATGCAGATTCTCAGGTCACCTGTGACCTGCCTTTTAACAAGGTCCCCGAGGGAGTCCAATGCACTCCCGGTGTGAGCCATCGCTGCCCCAAATGAGCAGACCTCAGAGCTCCTGCAGCCAGTGCCAGGAGCAGGCGCTGTGTCAGTCAACATCTCCAGACAGTTTGTTCTTCCGGGCCCATGGGGATGCCTGGAGGGCAGGGTGGTGCAGTGATATGCACCCTGGGTGTGGTCTGCAATGCCTTCTCCGAACTTCTCCCAGGGGCCAGGGCCAGGAGAGGTGGCAATCACCTTCAGCCCCATGTCCCTCTTGTGTTTTCCAGATTAACTTCATCCTTTTTATAAACATTCTAAGAATCCTGATGAGAAAACTTAGAACCCAAGAAACAAGAGGAAAAGAAATGAACCATTATAAGTAAGTAGAGGGCAAAGGCTGAGTGTCACTCAGCCAGTCAGCAGATATTTACAGAGCACCTATGGTTTTACCCAACTGGCCCTGATTCCAAGGTTACAATGTTCTTGGGAATAGAGGTGGGGAGGGATGGGCCCACTGGGAAGCCTTAGACATTGCCCAATGGTGGGAAGATGGAAATCTCTCAGGATCCCAGGAGACAGATATCTATGTTTGGGGAAACGCTAGGGCTTCAGAGGCCCAAATTCAGAGAAATTTGTACAGGTATGTGTATTTTTCAGGGGAGAAAGGCTCTAGGTTTCATCAGATTTTCAAGATGTGGGATCCAACAATAATTTAAAACCTTTAAAAGATGTTAAAGGGAGATGCCGTATTAGTTTGCTAGGGCCACCGTAACAAAATAACCACACACTGGATGATGTAAAGAAGAGACATTTATTTTCTCTGAGTGCTGGAGGCTGGAAACCCAAGATTCAGGTGTTCACAGGTTTGGTTTCTTCTAAGGCTTCCTTCCTGGCCTTGTAGATGGCTGCCTTCTCCCCTGTGTCCTTACTGGACCTTTTGTCTGTGTGTGGGCATCTTTGGTGTCACCTCCTCTTCTTACAAGGACACCAGTTGATTGGACTAAGGTCCCACCCTAATGACCTTATTTTAGCTCAATCACCTTTTATGGGCCCTACGTGCTTGTACAGGTAGGTATTTCTGAGGTCTTGCACCTAGGACTTCAATTTGTATATTTGGCTAGAGGAGACATAATTCAAAACAGAATGGTTAAAGATAAATCAGTGTCCAACCAAGACTTTCTCTGTGATGTTCTGAGCTTTGAGAATCTGGCAGTGACGCGATTACTTGGTGACAGATTCTCCAGGACACCTTTAGGGCAGTGGGCTCCACAGTAGGGTAGAGCTGGGGATCCAGGATAAAGTTGCCCAATAGAGGATGCCCAGTTCAGTTTGAATTTTGGATAAACAACAAATAGTGTCTTAGCACTTTGTCCAAAAAAACTATTATCCATTGTTTATCTGAAATTCAAATTGAACTGGGCATCCTGTATTTTTTATCTCTAAATTTAGCAACCATAATCTGGGAAGAAAATAAAAGAATGTCTCCTTATAGATAGTTATTATCAAAAAATTAAGAATGCTGGCTTTGTGAATAACAGGTTTGATGACTTATGCATGTAATTAATAAATAATAAAGTTATTTGGGTGGCTATGTGTTCAAATTTTTCTTTTCCTGATGGGTGCACGATCAGAAAGCTTAGGGGACTGGCCCTGGGGGATGGGTATGTGGGAGTTGGACATTCTCCAAAATGAAAGATAAAACCACAAAGATTGGGGGGCACCACTCCAGGCCTCCTACAATGAGGTAGGTTGGGGTGTGCGGAGCTGTGCCTGTGGGGAGAAGACGGGACACGACAGCGGGTCTCTGTCTGCAGGCGCCTGGCCAAGTCCACCCTCCTGCTGATCCCGCTCTTTGGAGTCCACTACATCATCTTCGCCTTCTCCCCAGAGGACGCCATGGAGGTCCAGTTGTTCTTTGAATTGGCCCTTGGCTCCTTCCAGGTAAGCTTCAAGGACTGTGACTCTTGGGGGTTCTCTCTTTCAAGAGCATTGTGGGAATGGGGGGCGGGGGAGGGCATCTGAAGGAGAATAAACTCTTTATTCTGGGAAGTCCATGAAATGCCCCAAACTGAAAAATCCAGAAGGAGCAGCATCAGCATATTATTCAGAAGCTGCAAAGAGAATTCCAAGTAGCTGCCTCTGAGGAACAGGAAATGGGGGCAGGGGTGTTGGGAGGCTGCCCTTGTTTTGATGAGAATCATTTGACTCCTTGAAACTATGTGCACACACAATGTATCAAAAAGAAAAACCAACTTTAAAAAAAAGGAAGGAAAAGTGAAGGGGGAAATCACCTACCCCCAACTCATAAGATGTTGTGAGGCTAAAAAAAAATGAATAGTCAAAAACAAAAAACTCCAACAACAAAAAGCAAATAATAAACACCTTCAGACAGAAGGACTCTTCACATGAATCCCAAACTTCAGAATGTTATTTGTTTACACTCTCATAGCTGTCTCCTTCCAAAAATAATATGATGTAGCTTTCAGGAAAACCACACAGAGGATTAAAAAAATAATAAGTAGATGAAGATCAGCGAAAAAATAATATAAAAACCCAAACTGAGTTCATACAGAGAAGCAAATCCAACAGAGTGCCACGAAGGTGGGAGAGATGGGTCATACATTTGGTTTGGAGCTCCCCAGTAGCCAAAGCAATCGGTTCCAAAATTTGTAATATCCATAGATGGAAACAAGCCAATTCTCAGGAAAAGCCTAGACATTAAAGACTTGGGGGCCTGAGAAAAATTTCTCCCAGTGGCTGTTCCTCAAGAAGCCAAGCTGTCCTCAACAGCACTGATTATCCTGAACAGTCCTCCTTATGGCAGACGCTTTGGTCTCGAGAAGGGACCCTGAGTCTCCCTCGGTCCCTGAGTTCAGTTCAGGGCGAGTGGGTGAGTCAGGGTCATCCTCCTGTCACTTTCAGGTTTCAGGCAGGACACATCACTGGAGACACATTATTGAGCAGTTAGGTCTTGCCCTAGCCCTGCCTTCAGACCCCACCCAGGGGCTGTCCCCTCTGCCCTCCCTGAGCTTCTCTCCTCTGCCCGGAGCTCCCTGCCAGTGCCCCAGGCCTCCAGGGAACCCAGCCTCTTGCATAATCCGTATTCTTTGTTTCTAGACCAGGGAGTTTTCATGCCCACCTGCTCTTGTAACATGCAAGGAGGCCTGGGTCACGATGGCCCATTAGCAGGTAGGGGATTCCAGGTCCACAAGGATGGAAGGCCTTGGCCTGGCTTCCAGAAATCGGTAGTGACCACACTGCGAGCAAGGAGACCCAGGTCAGCCTCCCAGCCGAGAAAGGGAACCGACTTCCTGTCCCCTGGAGCTGGGGCTTGTGGTTGGGGCTGAGGACTGTCAGCGGAAGGCCATTCGGCTTCTAAGGAAATGGCTTGTCGAGAGAAAACCAAAAGCACTTTCCTAATGTGTCCATAGAAATGTTTATGCAGAAAAGAGATCTTTGAGGTTTTTTAAACCCTTGTTCACAAACATATTATCAGTTTATTATATATTACACATATATATTCTCTATGTGTCTATTTTTAAAAGTCTGTATTGTAGAGAATGTCTTCACATATGAAAGTGAAGAGAATAGTAGACAGTGAACCCCCATGTGACCACTGCCCGCTCAAGGTGCAGCATGTTCCAGCTCTGTCCCCATCTGTTCCCTCCATCCCATCCCCCATCATTTTAAGCCAATCAAAGGGATGATTCTTCTCAAATGTAAATATGCAAGTATGTATCTCTAAAAGACCGGGCTTAAGGAAAAACATACCCAGAACCACAATACATTATCACCATCCTGTTCTTTTAGAGACGCAAGTTGATTAGCTTTTTTTCCGATTGTAGAAATGATACTTAATATAGGAAATTTGGAAAATAAGGAATAGTTAAGAAAGGAAATCATCCACAATCTCATGACTGCAGAAATAACCTGTTAAAATGACAGTGGGTTTACTTGTAGTCTCTTTTCTCTGCAGGAAGACACATACACATGTATACACGTCCCGTAAAATTGAGGTCATGCTGCATGTGGTTTTTTTTATCTTGCTTGTCCCAATATCTCTATCTTACCTGTGGTGAACATTTCCCTATGTCATTAATTCTTCCAAGACTTCATTTTTAATGATTGTATAAACACTGTGGAATTTCTTTAACTTGTCAGCTGTGGGAGACAGCTCTAGATACCTGGGGTACAACTAGCTTTCCCTCACCCAGGACTCCTGCTGTCACCTGAACTGTGAAAATGTGTCCCAGGATCTTGGCAGCGCAGGCACTCCCGGGCCCAGGGAGAGGGTCCGCACCTGCAGCCAGCAGCCTGACTTCCAGCTCGGGCTTTGGCAAGGATTCAGTGATACACCTGGAAACCAGAGCCCCACAAGTATGCAAGCCAGGTGGCACACCACATCCTGTTCCATTTCATCCCAAAGCCTTTCACACCCTCTGATGGTGGTTTCCAATTGGGAATACCTGTTAGAACCATCTGCGATTTTTCAAAGCTGCTGGGGCTTCCATCCTCAGACATTTGGACTTGGGTATGGAGTGCAACATAGGCAAACCCTCCCACGTGATGCTAACATGCTACAGACTTTAGAGATTGGTACCTTGTGTAAGTGTTCCTGCTGCCCACCTCCCCCATATAGTCCTTGTTCTGCAGTGGTTCTCGATGCCTGATAATTCTTTGAGGTCTGTCACTAACTCTTGTTAAAAATGACCTTAGCCCTGAGCAATGGTACATATTAAGCCCACCATAGTCAGGCTGGCTCATCATTCTTTTGGGTCCTTTCCAATGTAGTAAGTAGGTGAGGGCAGGCTTGGATGGGACTGGGAAGTGTGTGTGTGTGGGGGAGGGTGCAGTTTAGGGCCCCCTGAGGTCAGAGCTATGACACCCAGGCCTCTGAGGGCGAGGGTGCTCACCAGCTAGGGAAGCCTCAGGGCAGAAGCAAGGGCAGGCTGGCCGGAGGTGTGTCCCTGAGATGAGCATAAGCACTGTGGTGACCCCCCCCCCCCCATAGCTTATGGCCCCAAGCAGGCCTCTTGGCCTCAATCCTGCATCTTGAGACTGGAGTCCCTGCCCTGGCAAAGCTCCAAGCCACGACTGGGGGTAGGGGGAGGCGCCACTGGGAAACAGGAACCGCAGAGACTAGGGAGCGAGGGTCCTGATAGGTACACACCCCCACCACACCAAGGAACGTAAAGTATATATAGCCCCAAGGTCCCTAACCAAGGTGACATAAACAGGAAGTCATACCTCACTGGCCCGGACCTACATGTGGGTTTTGTTCTGACATCATGCTCACGTGCTCGTGTTTCAGTTTGAATAGTTGCCTGTGTTGGAACATCTCCAGGTTTCCAGTTTATCTTGAAAATGAGCCCACACAGGGCCCAGGGGGTCTCACATGGGCTGTCCCCACCCCCTACCTGAGGGACAGGTGCACTTCAAGTGCCACCACTCCTTGCTTCTCCCAGACGGCCTGCCTTACTAATTCCGGTGACTTGCTGGGTCTCCACAGGCCCAGGTTAGCCGCTTCTGCACTGAAATCACATGCATGCAATGCCCCATGCTGGACCCTGCCCCTGCCCCAAGGAGCTGAGCCTGTGCCAGATGATGCCAGCACAGCCAGGGGCACTGTGGGCCCCCCCCCCCAAGAGGTAGCCCCAGTCCCCCTTGGAGTGAGAGGTGTGGGAAGGCTCTGGAGCACTCTCTGGGGAGAAGTGAGCCTGGGGCTGGCAATTTTAAGGACATAGGGAAGAGGTTAAAGGAAGGAGGCCGGGTGCCCTAGCACCTGCACTGATCCCCTGCTGCCTCTGCCCCCTCTGCAGGGCCTGGTGGTGGCCGTCCTCTACTGCTTCCTCAATGGGGAGGTGAGTGTTCTCTGGGTGCCCAGATGGAGGAGCTCCCTAGCCACCGGATTCCTGCTCAGAAGCTCCCTGGAAAACCAGGGTGGTGGGGAGAGATGGGTGGTCTGGGAGGGGGAGGTCTCCTGAGCCCACTTCATGGAAGCACTGAAGCACCAGGTCTCATTAAAAGAATTGCTTGGCCCTACCCGACCCACACCACATCCCTCCCCCCTTCTAATTCGACAAAAGGATTGTTATGTCTGGGTAAGAGCCTGAAAATGTTTAACAAGCATTCCAGGTAATTCTTATCCTTGAGCAAGTCCTGAGACTAGAGCAAAAGTTGCAGGCACCCCAACAAGAACTCTGGTTCCCAATGGCTCTGATGCTTGCCTGATGGGTGATCCAGGTCACTGCCCTCCTCTAGGCCTCAGTCTCCCCATTTGTAAAATGAGTGACTCGATGATGCAATCCCTAAAGCTCAGTGCTCACTGACTTCCAAATAATCGTTGACTCTTCGGAGGGCTGCACACTTACCTTGCTGTCTCTCTGCTCCCTGCCCAGAGCATTTGGGGGGGGACACACACAAGCCATGCAACCAACAGTTGAATACAGTATTCCACCCAAGTCGGGCCTTCCTGTGACTGTTGACCATTTATCTGGTTCACCACACTTGAAGGGGAATAACCTGTTTTCCAGAACTCAAGCCCTGAAGCCTGGCTTCAAAGGTTTGGGCTGCTACAGCTTGGGGACCGTGAAATTAATATCCAAAGAGCCACTCTAAGGTCCCCAGATTTAAGTTCTGAGCTAGGCTGGCTTTATGGGAATGGGTCCGGTGGTCCCAGGTCATGATCTGGATGTCATTCTGCAATTCGTAAAATAACCCCAAGCCCCTTCTTCAGGACACATGCAGTAAGGTGGCAGGTGAAAGTGTCCAGATAAGGTGAGGGGGTTCGATCCCTACTGGATATTGGAGCTGGAAGGGGTCCATCTGAGTGGCCTGCAGGAAAGGCAGGGCCTGTACTGAGGGGGCAGTGAATGGGGCTCTGGGGACAAGGTGAGTTGTCTTCCCCAACTGATGGCTGGTCTCTGGGCCAGGTGCAGCTGGAGGTGCAGAAGAAGTGGCAGCAGTGGCATCTCCGCGAGCTCCTCCTGCGCCCCGTGGCCCTCAGCACCTCCTTCAGCAATGGCACCAGCGGCCTCACTGGCTTTACCCACAGCACCAAGGCCAGCACCTCAGAGCAGAGCCGGGCCGCCTACAGGGCCAGTGTCATTTGAGGGTCTGGAGCAGGGCCAGTCACAGGACAGACAGATGCCAAGACAGGTCGTGAGAAGGCCAGACACTGCTGCAGGACAGTTCTCTGCAGACATCATCTGTTCCTCCTGGGACCCATCTGTTCCTCCTGGGACCCATCAACCCTCCTCTGGGCCTTGGGTTGGAGCCCAAGGTGATATGTTCCTCAAAACTGAAGACAATAAGGGACCACGGGGCAGGAAGAGAGGGCCTGGATCTGTTGTATTTGGGAAGGGCAGTTCGGGCGCCCCGGAAGAGGGCAGGGAAATAAATGGTAGTGGGGATGGGTTTGGTCCGTAACTGACCACTCTTTTTGCCCTTGAGACACCAGGTGGAGGAGGACCCTCCCACTCGCTTCCCTACCCCTTCCTGGAGTTTTCAGGGATAAGTTCAACACACAGGAAATGGGAGAAATGGAGACCCTTGGCTCTAGGTGGACCCTCCCTACCCTTCACTACAAGTCACCTCTCTGGTAGCTCTTCCCCTACAGCGTCAAGGCAGCTGGATTAATCTGTCCCAAGTCAGCACGGCTGACAGTCCTAAGATTCCTAGCTTCCTTAGTAACCCTAGTGTGGTGCAAGCATCCCTCTGGGAATGGGGTGTGATTCCGCTGGACAGAAAAGAAACAGGTTCACTAAGGTCCTGTGACTTGCCTGAGATACCCAGCAAGAAGGGACAGAAGTTCCATTGAGGGCTTTGGTGTCAAATCCCTGTGCTCCGAGCCTATATCTGTTTCTTCAGTCCTGGGCAGGGGACAGGGGGTCTTCTGGGGGATGTCTCCCCTTTATTCTCTGGATCTCAGTTCCCCTTGACTATCAGCACTCCCTCACCACCAGCCACATGAGGATGAAAGTGAACTGAACATTTGAGCCCTTTTACAAAACAAAGCCTACCAGTGTTCAGGGGAAAGCGTGGTGTACAGGAGCTCAAACGTAGAGGAGACATCTTGTTGCTGGGTGACCCCGGACAAGTGCCATCCCCCTCTGGACCCTGGCTTCCCACCTTTGCACCTCCCCATTGCAGAGACAAGGTCACCCGTTTGCGCCTGGTGAACGGCTCTTGAAATGAAAGGTCAGGTGCTTCTTTGCCAGGGCTAAGAACCCAGCCCATAGGGTTGATGAGCTCTGCTCTCTGAAAAACTGATTGGCCCGTGACACTTTTCTTCAGTGATCTCCATGGACTCCATTGGAAAAGCTTTGAAGAACCCCAAGAGATAGATAAACGCACCCAGCCCAGGCCAGGAAGGGAACCTGCAGTGACAAGGATGGGACAGAGACCCAAACCCACGCCAGGAGCAGCAGTAGTGTGGCCCAGGTGGAGAGGGAAGGGGGGAATGAAGTGGCAGCTGAGGGGCGAAACCCCAGCTATGGGGCAGAGAAGAGACTGGAAAGGGGGCAATTGGCACAGAAATGCACATCTGTGGGCAAGGATGGAAATCTCCACTGGTTCCTGGTCCCCTTCACCCGCACTCATCCCCCGGGCCGGCTGTTAATCATTACTCAAGGCCCTGCAAGTCCTCTTTACCCCTTGGAATTTAGCAGGTCCAGATCTGTGCTCTTTGGAAATGTGCTCTAAGATCAGAAGTGGTACCCTGAGGCTGTCCTGACACATCAGAAGCAGACACGCAGGCACGCTGGCCTCAGGGAGGACTGCCTTGGAGGGCTGGCGGGCCACCCTGGGAAGCTTGCTGGAAGGGTTTAGGGCAGGGTCCCCACAGACAGGACAGCTGGCTGCTGGAGTCTACAGTTATTCAAGGATTACGCCCTCCTCACCCCTGCCCCAAAGGGCAGGGTTCAAACGGAGTCAAATGGTTTGAAAACCTAGTATGTACAAAAAAAAAAAAAAAAAAAAATCAAGGGAATCCTGAATTCTGCTTCCAAGCGTGACTGAAGCTACGGCAGGGCGATGGGCCCAAAGGCCCTTTGAGCTGGTGGAAGAGAAGTCTGAGGCACTGGCTGGATATGCTTAGCTGGAGGCATGATCCACTCTGGGCAACCCCAGGAGACCCCGGGGACCCGACAGCCCCCATCCTGGCACACAGTCAATAAAACAAGTGTCAGCTGGGCAGCCAGCCGGGCACCAGTTACCCACGCTGCTTCCCAATCTATTCCCATCCCAAGAAGAAGGATTCAAGGAAAAGGTTTTAAAATATGTTACTTCTTCTAAAATCAACATCCTAACAACTTGGCTAAGCCTGTGCAGCTGGTGGCACTGAGGCACCCTGGCCTCTGGCCCTGCAGGCCAGCTGCAAAGGCCACTGGGCTGATTGTGGCCAACCACCCAAAGGTTATTGGCTAAGCAGCAGCAGTTTCAAGGTCATTGTTCCGCCTTTACCCCCACCAGAGGTCACATGTTGGAAAAGTCGAATCTTGCCCACACTTTCATGTAGAACCTGATGTCCTCGGATGTAAGCAAGAGGCCTAAAATTTCCTTGGTTGGCCCCAGGGATGGGTGATGCTGTTGATGTGAAGCCCACTGATGGCATTCAGAAAGAAGAGGAAGGAGGCTGTGAACTCGCACCAGAACATCAGGGTGAAGCCAATGAGCGTAACGTGGTTCCAGAGGAGGATCACAAAACCCAGGAGCCCTCCAGAGGAGAGGACGAAAGAGACGAGGAGGAGGACGGAGCCCATGGCCCACTTGCGCCGCGAGTGGAGGTCCTCACACACCTGGGACACCATGAGGAGCTCTAGGCCCAAAATGGCGACCACCACGGCCAAGGCGCCCACGCTGCGGGCCAGGACCATGCCCACCACCAGCCCAGGCACACGGGCTTGACTCAGGTCTCTGAAGCAGTGTGGCCCCGTCTGGTTGGAAGACGTGCAGAAGTGCCAGAGCCCAAAGAGGCGGTCTTCAGCCAGCAGCCAGTGGCCATCGCAGATGGAGACGGAGGAGAGGACCAAGGCCAGAGCAGCACACACAATGATGAGGGCCCGGATGAAGGATTCCAAGAAGGGCCGCTGGGGCCTCCTCTGGGCCAGGAGCCTCTGGGCCTGGAAGACACCAGACAGCATGTCAGGGAGGGCCCGGCTCTACCCCTCCAACCTCTGCAGGGAAAACCCTTGACCATGTCCCCGTCTTCCCAAAGCCTCATTTTCAGCTGCAGTCTCCTTGCCCACCTTTGCAGGCAGCTTCTTTCCCAACTCCTCACCTTTCAGCCGACTCACCTTTCTTGGGGAGTCCTTCCCCTATTCCACCTGCTGCGTCCTCCATTCAAGACCTAGAAGCACTGCCTGTCCAACTATTCACCAGGCACGAAAGGTTCCCTGACCTTTCTTTCTTCAATGATCTTCATGAATAAGAAATCCAAATTCTACTGACCAGCAGGTTGGCAGATCCTAGTCTGTTCTGAATTCAGAAAACTTGTCAGGCCTGGCTCGTGTGACCTTGAGCTTGCAGTACCCCCTGGGTTTCTTTGTACACACGGCAAGAATCCCAGCACTGGATTATTAGTATTCTTTTTTTTTTTTTTTTAAATTAGCATTCTAATACAAGGCTACATTCCCAGTACACTTCAGTTTTACCCTCATCTCCACCCAGCGGCTTCTGCATGTTCCAGACTCCATGTTATTACCTTGTTTTCCTTGGTACTGAAAGTGGTGTTTGCACTTTGCCCTTCAGTCTTGAACCTGCACCCCTCCCAGAGTTGGCCAATCAAGATGTCTGTCTAGAAGCTTCTGGGTGTGGGGAGGCCGCTGAGCCTCTAGTTTCAGCCCTGAAGGGTGCACCTGCCCCTTTCTTCTGCCAAGCTGGGCCAGACATCCAATGAGGTGTCCCTTATCTCATAGCTGCAGGACGCCACCCAGGCATGAGTTCTATCCCCAACCATAAAGCAAAAAAAAGAAAAGCATGTCAAAGAATCAAACTCCTTACCACTACCCACAAGCCCTGCACCTTCTGCCCTGCCTCGCTCTCCAACTTCACCCCCAGCACACTCTTCCTGGCCCCCTTGCTCTGACACAGCAGCCCTCTTTCCAGACCTAAGGATAAGCCTAGAACTTTCTTCCTCAGACCTACTGGCTCCTCCACCTGAAAACTTCTTCTCCAGGTTACCTCCTTTTCTCCATTCTTCATGTCTTAATGGAAATGTCCCTTTCTCACAGAGATCTTGCCTGCCTCCCTGACCCAAACCAAACCAGGACTCCTCCCGTCAGGCGCCGTTTTCTTCACTGTTCTGACCATAGTTGTACTTAGGAGGGCACGGCCTCCCAAGTAGGCACTGCTGCATCCCTGGTACATGGCACAGGTACTTGACCTGGGCATTCAGTGAGGCCCAGCGAGAGCTTGAGAAGCCACAGGAAAAATGGTCATTGCAAGCACTGTCACTTCCATCA
Organism: Canis aureus; assembly: GCF_053574225.1. NCBI lineage: Eukaryota > Metazoa > Chordata > Mammalia > Carnivora > Canidae > Canis > Canis aureus. The sequence continues at coordinate 37,198,571 of NC_135630.1, forward strand.
GAAGCTCCCTTTAAATGAGTCTCCTACCTGGTCATAAATTACCCTTTACAGTGTATACAGAAGCAGCCCAGGTTACACTTCAGTTTGGGAGGCAAGCAAAGCAGGCAGCTCATGCGCAGCTCTCACTGCTGGGAAACTGAACAGGGACTATGAGGTGCACCTTATACCATGTGCAAATGGAAGCTTCCAGAGGCAAGTCGGTAACACCTCTCAGTGAGGGACAGAAAGCAAAGCCATGCTCCTGGGAGACTCCTGTGGTCAGAGCCCCAGCAGGAACATCAGGGCGCCTGCTAACCTGTCCATCGGAGCAGAAGCTACTGCTAAATCTCAGCCCCCCCACCCTCACCCCGCCCCATACACGAATAAGGACCTGGTTTGTTTTCAGCACTTCTGCCTAAGCAGGGACCTGTTTTACTCAAACCTGTGAGGTGGGGAGAGCAGGGAGCTCCACAGGGGGTGTGTAAAGAGGGAAACTATGTCATGCAGAGGTCAGATGACTTCCCCCAAGATCACTCACCTAAATCACAAAGCTTGTTCCGGCTTCCTGGACAACTGAATAATGTGCAGGGTGCGGGATGCATTCAGCCAATAAAAACTGACTAGGGCCTTCCAAGTATGGGGCATTCCTATCAGGGGCTCATTACTACTGGTGGGGAAAAGGAGTAGAGAGTACAGAGGGATGGATGCCGAGGCGGGATCAGGGCCCCAACTCACATCCCCAGACAAAAGTAGCCCAGGACCTTAGAAAGAACACTGTGGTGGAGTCGGCTGGGGTTCTCAAACTGTGACCCCCTGTTTGCTAAGCGGCCTCCAGGTGCTAAGTAGGGGGAGCAGGAGAAGCTGGGCTGGCCAGCTAGGATCACTTCCCTACTTCAACCACAACAGGTACTTCTTACCTGCTGGAGACACCGGTAGCCTAGGTGTCTGTGCTGGCTTTCATCAGAAAAAAACGGTTTTACTGCTAAGAAGCAAACTAAGGAAACCTTTGTCTACAAACCATTCAAGGCCTTTGTCTTTGGGTGGCTTCTGAACCTCTGTGGCCCTGGGTTTCCCATCTACAAAATGAGAGTTGGCGACCCCTGCAGGAGAGTGGGAGCCACGAAGTTACCTGGCCAGGTTACAAGGCTCCTAGAAGTTGGTTGGTAAGGTCCTGGAATAGGAGAGCCCCAGAGGCAAGGCCCCAGTCAAGTCACAAAACACCAGAGGACCCAGGAACTAGAGAACAGGTATGCACTGTCCCTCACTTGGCCCCACCTGCCCTGGGCAGACTGGACTTTGGCCTCCAGTCCTTCAGACATCACACTGGGATCAAAGAGGAGCCAGTTCATGTCAGTTCATTTCTTCCCCCTCCCAACTTCAAAGCTGGCTTCATTTAAACTCTCTCTAATCAGCAAGAAAGCTCCCAAGGATTAAGTGAGATCATGTACGGAAAGGTGCTTGGGGGCCTACTGATAATATGACAACAATAATAACGCAGACTGGAGTCTTCATTCCTAACTACGCTGCACTACACTGGAGCTGCTCTGCTGGCTGTCAGTGACAGGGCCTGAACCACCTCCTGGAGGGGCGCGGGCGGCAGTGTGGTCAGTGGAAGGCCAATGCACAAGAGGAATCAAGACTGTCTAGTCCTGCCCCTGCCTGAGGGCCTCGGGCTTGGGGACCCGGGCCAAGACACTAATCTCTTCTCCATGAAAAAAATGTTTCTCTTTTCCATCTCTAACCCCGAATGATTTCTATGAGCTGTAGGACAGGGTCACTTGACACTCCTGGGCCACTGAGTCCAATCCCAAGGTCTTCTTTTTCTCTACACTCCTGGACCCCACCTGCTCCCCTCAACCCCCAGAGGCCCTGCTCACTATTCCTTCCTCACATCCCCAGCCCTCCCTCCCATACTTGCCTCTAGAATCACTGCCCACTCCGTGCAGGCCCAGGTCAGGCCCCTATCATGATCAACCAGAAGTATCTTTTTTTTTTTTTTTAAGATTATTTATTCACCAGAAAGACAGAGGCAGAGACACAGGCAGAGGCTCCATGTAGGGAGCCCAATGTGGGACTCCATCGCGGGACTCCAGGATCAGCCCTGGGCTGAAGGGAGGCGCCCAACCGCTGAGCCACCGGGGCGTCCCAACTAGAAATATCTTGGCCAGCTTCCTGCCACCATCCCTGGAACCATAGCCCACGCCTGCCTGCACCCCCCAGCCAGCCTGCTCTTGGCTATGCGTCCTCTGGCATGCAGGTATCCCCTTTCACTGGGTTTCCTCGCCTATACATGAAGATAGGGCATCTCCCTCCCAGTGGTGGTGGGTGGGTGGGTGGGGCTGGAATGAGTTATCACAAGAGCCTAGAGCAGCCCCTGGCAGGGCTTTAAGGCGCTTCTGAAGAGCAGCAACCGCAGTCAGGCAGGGACAGCCTGGGGCGCGCCCCACCCCTGGGGCAGAGCCTCGGGGCCCCGCTCGCCCCTGCCCCCTCCCGCTCCGCCACCACCGAGGCCCCCCACCTGCTGCCAGTCTTCCAGGCCCCGCACACAACGCCCCGCCCGTTAACCCAGCCTGCAGCTTTTGCACCTCTTAATTTAGCCCCCACTTCCCGATTGGTCTTCTAAATCCTTGTTTACAAGCCTCTCCGCAGCTGGACCGCGGGCTCCGGGAGGAGAGCGACCACACCCGGTCCCACCCTCCTCCCTCCCGGTCCCCTTCTCCCCAGGGGCTGTCCCGGACGCTCGCTCCTCGAGACTCCGCATTCTGGTCCCGAACAAAGAGGAGGGGCTCGCTGCGACCCGCCCCTGCTCCCCGAGCGGCCGCGCCCTGAGATGGGGTCTGGGGGTGCCCGGCGGGGAGGGTTTCTTGTTAGTAGAGTAGAAAGGGCAAGTAGGACTTGGACTAAGAAGCCGAGCGCCGGACCTCGATTCTGTCGCTTGGCTGCCTGCGGTGGGCGGGCTACTTCCCTCCGAGCCTCAGTTATTTTGTCCATAAACTGGGTGAAAGCGCACGTAGGGGGGTCGGTGTTGGGGCAGGGGTGGAGGCTGGGCGTTTGCACCCAGAGTCAGCGCGCCTCTCTGGGCCTCTCTGGGCCTCTCTGGTCGTTAGGACGGTGGGGCCAGGAGACTCGGACCGGGCGGGCCGGGAACCGCCTCCTCGGGGAAGCGGCTGGCTCGCAGGGGACCCGGCGGTCCCGCCACCAAGTTGCCTTTGGACGGCAGCGCGCCCAGGGGACGCGGCAGGAACCGGCAGCTTTCTCCGCCAACAAAAACATCTTCTCCCAGTCTGAGACCTCGAGCCTTCGGGGGGATGCGGCTCCCTTGCCTCCCGGCAGCTTTTCTCTTAAGCATCCGCGCACCCCGCGAGTGGGTCCCCGCCCCGGCACCCCAGAAGCGTCTGGGAGACGGTGTTTCTAGCCCTTGCCCAGAAAGTTCTTCTGGCAAATCCTCACCTTACATAAGACAAGCCTCCCTTTTGCAAGTGGACTGTGTCCATCCTCCACCCCGGACGCGCCTCTCCTTCTTAAAAAGGAGGGACCCCCCATGGTTACTGGGGACCCCAAAGAGAAGCAGAAAAATGCCCCCTAAGAAGCTTGGGAGCCACGGCCGCGAGCAGAGGCCCTAGGAGACCGCGCGCAGGGGGCCCTGGGGTCGGGGAGCGGGCTCCCCCAAGTTGCTTCCCGCCCACTTTCCTCCGCACCCCGCAAGCTTGCAACCGAGGGCGGGCACCACGGGGCACTGGGCCCCCGCGCGCCCACCCCGCCGCGGCTGGGCCCGGCTCCGCGCGCAAAGTCCGCTCCCGCCTCCCGAGGGGCGCAGCCCGCGCGGCGCCGCGGGGCCCCGGGTTACCTGCACGGCGATGGCCGTCATCGCGCTCCGGCCCGCGCCCTCCAGCGGCTCTGCGGCGGCCGCGCCAGCTCGGGGCCCGGACCTCTCCCCGGGGGCGGGGCGGGGAGGCGGGGGGCGGGGCGGGGCGGGGCGGGGGGCGACCCGAGCGGAGCCGGGGAGCCCGGGAGCCCGGGGCGGGCGCGGCTCGCTTTACGCTGAGTCAGCGCGGGCGGCGCGGAGGAGCCCCGGGCAGGGGCGGGGAGGGAGGGCGCGGGACGGGGTGGGGGGGCAGGGTCCCCCGGGGCCGAGGGCGGAGGACCCGCGGGGACCACCTCCCCGGGGCCCGGATTCCTCGAGGGAGGGCGGGCCGGCGCCGGGGGAGTCGGTTCCGGGCCCGGCTTGTCCGGAAGAGGCCGTGAGGTCCGGAGGGTCTAGGCCCGGGCCCGGTTCTGCTGCCTTCGGCACCCGCTGTGTGACCCGCTGCTCGTTTAACGTCTCTGAGCCAGGGGCAAGGAAGAAAGTATCTGTGAAAGGTCGGGGTCTTGCAGGCCCTCAGTAAGTGTAAAGGGGAGGGGACCTTCACAGGGCAACCCTGGCAACCCTTTTTCTCTGCCCTGAAGGGGGGTTGTACAAACCGGCCCCCTTCCTGGCTTCAGGGATCACCGAAAAGGCAAATAGGACGAAACAGAGGTCGTTGTGCTTCCTTGACTTTTGATGGGGACTGAGTTCGAGAGGAGACCGCCCTAAGTCCCCACCCCCAAAAGAAGTGGGAGGCGGGAGAGGGTCCAAGGGCAACAGATGCCAACCAAGACCTTTCTTTCTCTCCTCAGGTGTGTGGGGGGGTGTTGATGAGGAGGGAGACCTCTGCTTGGGGAAAAGCAAGATCCTCTTTCCCCTTAACCAAATGGAGAAATTAAATTATTTGGCTCAATTGGGCAGGCAGCTTCCCTGTGACTTTACCCGAGGACCTTCAAAATAGCTACACTTCTTCCGGACCAGAGACTTTTCCAGCTGCTGAGAAGGAAACAAAACAAAACGAAAAGAAAAAAAAAAAAAGCAACCACTAACAAAACCAGGGCACTTCTCTCTTTTCTAAGAGCCATGTTTTGAGAAAGGGGGAGAGTTATCACAGGTAGTCTGCATCTCCCAGTTAGATGTTGATCTGACTTCATTACTGCCAGAGAGACCTCATAAAATTCTTTATTTAACCCAGTGGACAGCCAGGACTGGACTTAACTGCCCATCCCCATCCGGTTTCACCTGTCCCACCATTCTGTACCAAAATCACCCAGAGGGTTTATTAAAACACAGATTGCTGGGCCTCGTCCCTCCAAATTTCCTTTTTTTAAAAGGTTATTTATTTATCAGAGACACAGATTGAGAGGCAGAGACATAGGCAGAGGGAGAAGCAGGCTCCCCGCAGGGAGCCTGACGCAAGACTTGATCCCAGGACCCCGGGATCATGACCTGAGCTGAAGGCAGCCGCTCAACCACTGAGCCCCCCCGGTGCCCCCTGTGTGTTTCTAACAGGGGGGCTGCTGCTGCTCCTGGTCTGGGAGCTGTGCTTGGAGGACTATTGAGCCAAGGCGAAGGGCAGCTGGCCAGGCCCAGCCATGTCAGCCCCTCTCTGCGAGGCGCCTTCCCTGCATGGCTCTCTCCTGCCTTCTCCCCCACTCACAGGTCCCAGAAGCCAGGTTCTCCTTCCTCCACAGCCCCGGGCTCTAGACAAGGGGCTCACACAGGGAAAGAGGAGCTGCCCTGTTAGGGATTCCTTTGCAAGACCCTAGGATGCTCTGTGGGAGGGACCTTCTGGGTTTCTGGGGCCTGAAGAATCTCACATGACCAGGAGGGGCGTGCCTGGCTGAGAATCAGGAACAATTGGCAGGTTGGGTGATCCCTGCCCATCGTGTGCCTCCGCGTGCCTTCTAAGGTTCCATGTGTGGTCAGGCATGTTTGGGGATATATTGCTGTTATACTTTCCTGGTAAGAATAGAAAGTCTTGAATCAGTGGAATTTAGAACATGTCTCGTCAGCAAGATTGCTGGAGAAGCAGAAATGGTTTAGGAATCATAAGGAGGAAGTGATTGTCATTTTGCTGTCATAGGAAGGCCCGGACACAGCCAGGAGTCTGGGTGCAGTACCAGCCATCAAGTCTGGGCTGGTCCTTTGCATTCTAGAATCCCAGATTTTCCTAGGTATCTCCTTGGTGGCCAGAGGTTGGGGCCGAGTAGCGGACACCCTCTTGGCATATCCTTAGTCCCTGGGGAGATGATGAATGAGGCAAATGACTCACAAGCAGATGGCTGTCTGGAGAGGTAAGGGGTTCCCCCTGACATGGGGGCCATGTCGGGGGCAGAGCAGAAGGGCCAGGTGACAGGGTGGGGTCCCCAAAAATAGCATGGGAGTGAGTGGTGGCCTCTGGGATAGCACAGAACCAGCCCTCTTCCTTGACTTTCTCTGCCTTTCCTCCAGGCAGTGTGACAGCTTCAGTATCTGTCCATCCCACTTCCCCTGCTTCTAGGCCTGGTCAGTGCTGGGAAAAGAGGGACAGCATTAAAAAAAGGAAGGAATTGGCTCCCATTCCACCCTTCTGACCAGTCTTGTTCGCTGGGAAAGACCCAGGCATTGTTCTCAGAGGCTTCCAAAGCAGAGACACAGGTACTGATTAATGAATCAACAAGTAAGAGATCTGCTGGTCGGTCAACAAGCACTCCGCCACCTCTGGGCCTTTGTACCTGCTGTTCTGTTTGAAATGTACTTCCTTGGGATCCCTGGGTGGCGCAGCGGTTTAGCGCCTGCCTTTGGCCCAGGGCGAGATCCTGGAGACCCGGGATCGAATCCCACGTCGGGCTCCCAGTGCATGGAGCCTGCTTCTCCCTCTGCCTGTGTCTCTCTGCCTCTCTCTCTCTCTCTGTGACTATCATGAATAAATAAATAAAATCTTTAAAAAAAAAAAAAAAAAAAAGAAATGTACTTCCTCAAGATACATGTAAGTCTCCCCACCTCACTCTTTTGAGATCTAGGCTTAGAGATCGCCTCGTCAGGGAAGCTTGCTGTGACCACCACATTTAAAACAACCTCCCCCCCTCAACTGAGGCCCCTTTCCCTTCTCTTATCACCAATCACACACGTGTGCACACACATGTACCCTCTCCCTCTATAGTATAAGCTCTGAGGGGGCCAAAGACTTTGCCTGGTTCACTGGTATATCCCTGGGGCCTAGGACAAAACCAGGCACACAGTAAGTGCTCAATAAATATTCACCGAATACGTGCATGAGTTGATTGACTACCTACTATGTGCCTGCCACTGTCATGGCCAATGAGGGCCAAGGAAGAAAAAAAGTCACTGTCAGTGGTAAAATGTTTGGGCTTTATTTATTTGTTTTTTAAAAAAATACTTTATTTATTTATTCATGAGAGACACAGAGAGAGAGAAGCAGAGACATAGGCAGAAAGAGAAGCAGGCTCCATGCAGGGAGCCTGATGTAGGACTAGATCCCGGATCCTGAGATCCCACCCTGAGCAGAAGGCAGACAAACGCTCAACCACTGAGCCACCCAGGCATCCCAAAATGCTTGAGTATTTATTTATTTATTTATTTATTTATTTATTTATTTATTTATTTATTTTTAATGCTTGGGTTTTAGGGTCAAAATCCTCCCTACCATGGGCCCCATCATCTCTGAGCCAGATGCCCTATGGAATAGCCACTCACTTGGCCTCCCTGCCTCCAATCCCACCTCTTCTAACCCTTCTTGCAGCTTCCCATCCTCTTTTGCCCAAAGCCTGAAGATACCCAACTCCTGCCTACCCCCCTTCAATGTCAGATCCAGTTCTGCTTGCCCACTTGCCACTTGGGCAGGAAGGGCATGGCAGGAAGCTCCATCTGGTCTCAGGGCTTCCATGCTCACCCTTCTCTCTGTATGGGAGCTATCCCACTTCCCTACTTCTAGAGTGTCTGCTGAGCAGGGGTGTCTGCTGGGCAGGGGCCTCCCTCGGCTTCCCAGCCTGAGGAGCAGCCCCCACATGCTTGCCCCTCTCTATTTGCTTTGTATGTCCTTCATCATTAGCTCAACCTCTCCATTTGCTTCTTGGATTTTTTGTCTTCCCCTGTAAAAAAATACCAGAAGCCCCCTGAGAGCTGGGGGGCTGTCTCTCACTGCTGCATTCCCAGTCCCCAAAGCAGGGACTCTCAGTAAAGCTCACAGAGCGATGCACCAGGCTTCAGATGTGTTCTGGCCCAATTATTTCCCCTCTGGAAGCCTCTCTTTGATGTCAAATGGGGAAACTCTCCCTCCTGGTGTCATAAAGGTCACGGTGGGGGGTGGCGTGGGCGGGGCAACTGTAGTGAAGTGTCCTGCAGACTGCTTGGCATACGAGTGCCCGACAACCTATGGTCTGGACCATCCAGTGTCCCAGTCCCCCAGGGAGCCCCAGATGGGAGAATGACCCCATGCCTGTTAGGGAGCTTTGGCCCCAAAGACGGAGATCCCTACCCTGGAGTTTCTCCCTTGAGGGGTTGGGGTTGGGGCTGGTGGGGGGGGGCGGGCTCCTGGTCTCAGGGGCAAGGCCCGAAGACACTCTGGAGACCCGGAGGCACTGAGGGAGTCTGCCCGGAAAGCCGCAGTTGACTGAGCAGCTTGAAAGCCAGTGACTAAGCCTGCCAGCCCCTTCCCTTGTACTTTGGACTTCTCCGACTTTTGCCTGCTTTCGCCTTAGAGACAAGCAGCATCCCCCCCAACCCTCCCCCTCCTGCGCCTCCTCCCCACTGTCCTGCCTTCGCCCACCACCCACCAGATCTTCCTCTTCTCCCAGCTCCGTCCACCCTCCTCCCTGCCAGTCCCACTCCCTTCCACACCAGGCCTCCTCCTGCCCTTTGCCTCCACCGCTCCACACCCCGGCCCTGCATTCTGACCTTGTCGCAGGCGCCTGGATTGCAACACAGACCTTGTTTACCTCATTCTAGTGCAGCTGGGGGGCAAGGGGCTCCTTCTGTCTCTCCTTCCTTCCAGCCAGGCTGCAGGTGTAACATTTACTCTGCAGTTGAGCAAGCGCCCTGGCACCAGGAGGACTGGCTGTGGTTGAAGCCATGAATGAATGAAGCAGGAACCCCCTCCCCGCCCAACACACACACACACACACACACACACACACACAGAGGCACACAGAGGTGCATGCGTTTTGAAGGTGGTGGGGTATCTGTGGGTGGGACCTCTGAGGGTGACCTTTCTATGGGGTCTCTGTTTCTAAAGCAAGTCCTTCCTTGAGATGGGAAGCCTCTACGGTCCTGGGATCTAGGGATTCCCAGGCAGACCTCCCACCTGTGCTGGGGATACTTCTAGCACCTTCTTTTCAGAACCAGACACTGGACTTGTCAGCATCCTCTGAGGCACCCAATCCCTTGGGGACGGTCCCCTATTAACCAAATACACTCAGAGGTTGTATGGAGCAGGATTGCCAGCCCAGTCCTGTGTAAAGGGTGGGGTTCTTCCCTAATCAGGGGACCCCATTGAGACCAAAGTGCCCAGGAATCAAGATTAGGCAGCAGGAATGGTTGGTGAGCACAGACCATGATGAGGGGGATTAAATGGTTTAGACAGGGCTTTGCCTAAGCTCTGGGGAAGCCCAAGAAATACCCCTCCGCCCAGGTTTTTAGATTCTATGTTTACAAGGAAAGCAGCCTGGGTCAAAGGATCTGGGATGAGTGACAAAAGACACAGAAATCTCTAGGGAATTCACCAGGGGAAGATCATCTCCCCAGCAGAAGGGCAGTGGCCTCTGCGTGCTGGCTGCTTACCATCCTCCGTCCGTGGACACGTTTTGTCCACAGTGTTTTCTTGTTTTGTTTTGTTTTTAAAATTTTATTTATTTCAGAGAAAGAGCACAAGTGGCCCGGTGGGGGGCGGGGAACAGAGGGAGGGAGAAACAGACTCCCTGCCTAGCAGCGAGCCCCGCAAGGTCTCAATCCCAGGACCCTGGGATCATGACCCAGGGTCTGGCTTAACTGAGCCACCCAGGTGCCCCATCCACAGTGTTTTTTAATTAAAAGCAAAAAAATGTCAATTCAAGAATTAAGGAGCTTTCAGCTAAATTCTTGATTTCTGGCTTTTCTAGAAAATGCAACAACCTGGAACCCTGAGGGTCCTTTTCCCACGTAGGAATGATGTCCACTTTGGGGGGATGTTGTTAGGACGGTGTGTGCTCTGCGGGCCCCACTGATCTTACCCCAGGGTCTGTCCATTCTGTGTTGCCTGCCTCGCCCTCATAAGATTTCAGTTTGCAAGCCCAGCTCCGGGTTGTGCTGGTAAAGTAACCCAGCCATGTTTCCAGTGTCTGCCTATTTCTACCCCACCACCGCTGCCTTCTCTTGCTTGACCCTGGTTTCTGTTCCCTTTAACCCTGACACCCACCCCAGGCTCTCCGGCCCAAATTCATGACCGCCCTGCAGCAGCTCTCACAGTGAGGTCTCCCTTCCTTGTTCAGGGTCTAGAGACAGAACCACCCCCCCCACCCCCCGAGTCCAGGAGAGCCAACCTGCTCGGTTTAAAGGGAACCTGACAGCCTAGTGTTGGTTACTCTGGGGCTCGAGGTCAACCCAGCGCAGAAAAGCTGTGACCAAGGGCTGGGCACAGGGTCACACAGTATAAAATACGCCTCCTGGGCAGCAGAAGCTGTAGGCAAGAAAGGGTTGGGAGCAAAGCAGGATATATACTGACCAGTCATATCTCCGATTTTCCTTTTTGCAAGTTTCCAAGCCCACTGCCTCCTTTTCAGGTGGCCTCTCCTTGTTGATGGTGAAGGGACCCTATTCCCTCTCTTCTAAGTGAGCCCTGGATAACATTTTGTCTCTGACCCTTATAAACTGATTTTATTAATGCATTTCAAGAATTCTAAATGTGGCATTCTCCAGCTTCTACGTATTTCTGGAGATTTATGTGATTCTCAAACTTTTCCAGCAAGAAATTCATCCCCATCCCATCTCTGTTTTGTCAGACCCCAGTTTAGGACACAGTCAACCATTCTGCTCTGAGCGTGGCACAGTGGCATGATCCTTGCACTCAAGATCTTCCGGCCATTTACTTTCTTTTTTTTTTTTTTTCATTTCCCCATTGGCACTCCCTTTAATATATTTGCTATATCTCCTTAACTATGCAGGTCCGTGTGTGTGCAGAAGCGTGCTTTTGGCTTTAAGTGGCACTGACATAAATCTTATGTTTCCCATTTTTTTTTTTCACCCAGCAGCTTGATTGAAGACCATCGCTGTTAATGTATAGAGATCTAATTCACTGTTTTCCAAATGGTAAGTTGGATTCCAATAGTGGCAACTGGAAACAATTTGGCAGAGGCATAACCAGAATGTATAAGAAATGAATAGGACTTAACAGAAGTTATCAGAGTGCCTTGAACATAATTAGGGCAGATATTATCTCATGATTTTTTTTTTTTTTTCAAAAATAGACAGACTGGAGCGTCTGGGTGGTTCAGTGGCTTTAGCACCTGCCTTCAGCTCAGGTCATGATCTCTGGGTCCTGGGATTGAGGCCCAGCCTCTACCGCATTGGCGGCATTGGCAACCGGCTCCCTGCTCAGCGGGGACCTGCTTCTCCCTCTGCCTCTGCTCCTCCCTGCCTCCCCTGCTCTTGCTCGCTCTTGCTCTTGCTCTCTCAAATAAATAAATAAAATCTTAAAAAAAAAACAACAACAAAAATAGACAGACAGATAGCTATAAATTACAATGGGAAAAGTATTTCTTACTGTGGGTCCCAGTAAGAAAAGCTTGAAAGCTCCTGGTCTAGCTCACTGCTTCTTACGGCTGCAGGGTCCTCTGCTCCTCCATTACTTAGGGTCACTTCGGAGTCCCCACCCCATGTCAATCACACTGATGAATATCTTGATTCATGTTTTGTCATGTGGGGAATTACTTTTATTCTATGAAAACCTCCAAGTACACTACCAAGCATGTTGATCCAAAGATCATACAATGGAGAGGTTCACAGACCAAATTAGGATGCCTGAATCATAGGGAGTATTAAGTCAATGTAAAGCCACAAAGGGAAGATGGGAAGAGATGGAGGGGGTTAACATACCTAGGACAGGTGCAAGAAATCTGGAAGGCAGGTATTACCTGGATCCTGAGTATGTAATCAATGCTTGTTTGTCTTATCTCTCTCTCTCTCCCTGACCTTAGCCTTTTCTATTGAAGGTGAATTATACTGTCTAGAGTTGAGGCTTGAGCAAAGGGCCCAGCAGACAGAGGTACTCTAGGGCAAACACATACCCTTGCTCTTTTGAGTCAAAGGAATAGTGGGCCTGACCCAGCTGTAACTCACCACAAATCTGCTGCACAGCCCTGGGCTTTCTCTGGCAGGAGACCCCTGGGGCAGAATGGGTCACCAGTGAGAAGCCACATCAAGATCATGAGTATCAGGTACCTTGTATGCTTTGTGTATATCTAGTGTTTTAGAAATAGTCTGTGCCCCCTGGAAAATGTTAACATACCAGGAATAGTTAGCATCTCCTGCTCCTTCCACCCCTTTCTGTCTATATTCACAGTATGATCTTCTGGTCTGTTATGTCCAGAAGATGTCTGTCTGTTATGTCCAACCTGTCTCTACTCAACACCTTCTAAGTTTCATCCTTCCCATTTTTCTGGCAAAATTGAATGTTCTTAAATTATTTTAGTAGATGCACATGACCTGTTCCCAGGATGCCGGGCCACAAAGCACATGTATGGATTTGAATTTGTTAAATGCACCTGTTGCTCCCCAGAATGAGTCTTCAGTGCATACCAGCACCAGAAGCTGTGCCAGCTTCTGTTTCCCCACATCATTGTTGACATTTGATTTTATCCTCTTTGTTAAAGTTTGCTATTTCAATGGGTATAAAACAGGGTATTTTTATAATTTCAAAAATTTTTCAGGGTCCTACATGATGGTTTCTTTTTTTTTTTAATGATTCTTTTTTTCTAAGATTTTATATATCTATTTGACAGAGAGAGAGAGGGAGAGAGAGGGCACAAGCAGAGGGGTGGCAGGCAGAGGGAGAGGGAGAAGCAGGCTCCCCACTGAGCAGAAAGCCTGACATGCTTATGGATCCCAGGATCCTGGGATCATGACCTGAACCAAAGGCAGACGCTTAACTGATTGAGTCACCCAGGTGCTCATAAATGATTCCTTTTCTTCTTCTTTTTTTTAAAGATTTTATTTATTTATTTATTTATTTGAGAGAGAAATAGTGAGAGAGCACAAGCAGGGAGGAGAGGGAGAAGCAGGCTCCCTGTGAGCCTGGCGCCTGACACAGGGCTCGATCCCAGGGCCCTCAGATCATGTATGACCTGAGCCAAAGGCAGATGCTTAACCAACTGAGCCACCCAGGAGCCCTTACATAATAGTTTCTTTTTTTTTTAATTTTAAAGAATTTTTAAAAAAGATTTTATTTATTTATTCATGAGAGAGAGAGAGAGAGAGAGAGAGAGAGAGAGACAGGCAGAGGGACAAGCAGGCTCCATGCAGGGAGCCTGACGTGGGACTCGACCCCAGGTCTCCAGGATCACACCCCGGGCTACAGGCGGCACCAAACCGCTGCGCCACTGGGGCTGCCCAATTTTAAAGAATTTTAATACAAACTTAATACATAATAGTTTCTTGATTGAGAAAAGTATGTGTTTGCATGTGGATTCCTAGACTACTCCTTGCAAAAGGCTCCTCCAGTTCTCCCTCCCATGATTGCTGACCACTGGTCTGAACTATTGACACTATCAAAAAACCACTGTTCTCAATTTTTAGGGGTCTGAAGACCTGTTGTTATGCTCTGTGGGGGTGGTGGGGTGACAAGAACATGTAGGGACTGAGAAGGCCCTCCCTACACTCCAACTTCCAAATGGACTAGAATTCATGCTTTAGGTGTATATTACACATTTACACATTTATTTGTAGGTACAAAAAGTTTCCCTAACCATGGAGGTGGTATGTTCCAAACTTTCTCTCCCCTTATGTTTTCCAAGCTTTTTTGGGGGAAAGTTTCTTGCTTTGACTTGGGTGTGCCTCTGCCAGAAGTTGGGTAGACGTAGTGGTGAGGTGAACGGGCTTGGCCCACTAGAGCTGTATAATGGCCCCAGGGCTGCCATCTTAGGGGACTGGGGTACAGGAGGGGAAGAAGAAATTTTCTATCATTTCCCCTGAACACACACTCAGGTCTCAAAGAGGTTAAGAGTTTCGTATTGAAGGGATGCAGAATTCACCACCAGGACATAAAACCTATTTTGAGCTGGAGGTGTTTGAGAATGGATTGTTCCATTTGTTTGTTTTTCTGAACTGCCTTATCCGCCTAAAAGCTGAGCCCCAAAATAACTTGAAAGGAAGGAAAAACTGTTTTCCCTCTCCCCATCTTTAGTTCACTGTCTGGGGCTTCACCAGTTGGACTGACAAAAGACAGATCAAGAAGAGAATAAACAAACATAAGTTAGTTAGCATGAGTATCACCCACACACACTGGGGGGCACTCAGTGATTAGTAACTCAAAGGGGCACCTTGGAACTTGGCTATGCAGCATTTTAATAAAAGAATAATACATTTTTATTTCATTTTACTATTATTTATTATTGTAGTATAACTGATGTACAATGTTATGCTAGTTCAGGTGTATAACGTAGAGATTCGACAGTTCTATGCATTCATTGTGCAGAGCTCACTGTGTTAGGTGTAGTCACCATCCGTCACCACATGACATTTTTTTTTATAAGATTTTGTGACATCCCAGGAGCTTTTTTTTTTTTTTTAAGGATTCATCTATTTATTCATGAAAGACACAGAGAGAGAGAGAAAGGCAGAGACTCAGGCAGAGGGAGAAGCAGGCTCCATGCAGGGAGCCTGATGCGGGACTCGATCCCAGGACTCCAGGATTATGCCCTGGGCCGAAGGCAGGCGCCAAACCGCTGAGCCACCCAGGGGTCCCCACCACATGACATTATTACAATATTATTGGCTCCATTCCCTATGCTGTGCTTTTCATTTTCATGACTTATTTATTTGACAACTGGACATTTGTACCACTGAATCCCCTTTGCCTAGTTCATTGATGTCCCCTCTCCCAACTACCAGCTTGTTCTCTGTGTTTGAGTCTGTATTTGTTTATCCTTTTCTCTCCCTCTCTTTTTAGCTTCCACATTCAAGTGAAATAAAAAATGACAAGACAGGGTGCTTGGGTCCTGGGATCGAGTCCTGCTTTGGGCTCCCGGCTCAGCAGGGAGTCTGCTTCTCTCTCTCCCTCTGCCCCACCCCCTGCTTGTACTGTCTCTCTCTCTCTCTCTCTCTCACTCTCTCATACTCTCCCTCACAAATAAATAAATAAAATCTAAAAAACAAGACAAAGGAAAAAGGCTGAGTTTCCAGGGCAGCAAGTTGTGAGGAGGCAAATCCATGGGGGACATTTGTGGAAGGTAAGGGCTAGTCAGTAAGTTTGGAATGTAGCTGTAGCTGGGCTGCTAAGATGGTCTACAGTTGTCTCCTGTGCTGCGATTCTGTCCTTCAAGGGGGCAAGGGGAGGAGGGACACCTTTGTAAATTTGTGTTTGCTTTAGTAAAGGGACAGAGAGCTTTTCTTGTCTCTGCTTTTTCTCAGGTTCCTTCAGCTCAAAATAATCCTTATTATTCTGGGATGGCATCTTCTACTACCCCTCTAACCTAATCGTCATGAATCCCCTCCCTAGGAGCCATGAGGGAGGATGGACTCTTATCACTAGAACTAAAAATCTGCATCCCACACAAACAGACATTGTCACAGGACTATCACATCTCCCATCTGCTCTCCTAAGAGCCTGTTTATCTTTCCCCAAAGTCATTTGTTTTCCCATAAGTACTCTCTCTCTCTCCTTTCTTCTTTCCCTATTAAGAAATCATTTGGTTTTTTTTCCAAGAGTACCTTTCTCCTCTCTCCCTTCTCTATTTGGGTGGTATATAAGCACCAAATTCCAAATACCTCTTTTAGTCATGTTGTGTGTGTGTGTGTGTGTGTGTGTGAATTTTTGTTTGTATATGGTTAAACTCTGTCTTTTCTGTTGCTAAGCTGTCATTTGTCTGTTTCATTCACAGGCCTCCATGGCAACATGGGAAAAGTTTTTTGTCCTCCAACAATATCTTGTTTCTTTTTTAAAGATTTTTATTTATTTATTTGAGAGTAAGAGTGAGTAAGAGAGAGAGAGAGAATGAACAAAGGGAGAGGGAGAAGCAGACTCCTTGCTGAGCAGGGAGCCCGACTTGGGGACTCGATCCCAGGACCCCAAGATCATGACCTGAGCCAAAGGCAGAAGCTCAACAGACTGAGCCACCCAGGTACCCCTTCAATAATATCTGCTTTCTTGGACTGGTCTGCTTCCTGGTGACTTTCTCCTCCTAAACCAGTGGGCCCTAACTTTGGCTGCTTAATGGATGGAAATTCAGATTTCATGGTCTGGGCTGGCCTGTTGACGACATTGTCCTAGTCTCTAGAGTTGTGACTGGGGCACACCCAGCCCAAGTACCCTCTCTAACTTCCCTTTCCTCAGCTTCCTTCCTTCATTGACCTAGAACTCAACTGGGTGTGAGGAACTGATTAACATTAAGTGGAAAATGGTCAATTGACTTCCCTTAAGGAAGTAAACTTTTAACATGAAGATACTGGTTTATGGAGACAGATCCATAATTCAAACATGACTGGGCAGTTGTAGAAAAGTGGAATTACAGAGTTTTAGGCTGATGTTAGACCCTAATCCAGGATTATCAACCCTACGTGCATACAAGGATCACTAGGGGAACTTGTGAAAAGACATTCAAGGCCAGCCCCCACAGGAGACCCATCAACTCTGTGTCTCTGTGGGGCTGGGCATGGGTATTCTTTCTCAAAGCTCCCCAGATGATCTTTTTAAATTTTTTTTTTTAAACAGATTTTATTTATTCATGAGACACACACACACAGAGGCAGAGCCACCCCAGGGGCCCGCTCCAGATGATCTTAATATGCAATTGAGATTGAAAATCTCTGTCCTACGGCTTTCTGCTTTCCTTAGTTTCTCGCCTAATTTATTCTCTTCTGGGTTCACAGAAGATGTTTTGACCTGGGAGTTTTGCTTGTTTGTCTGTTACCACTGCTCACAGAGCAATGTGGGCTCAGAGGTGCAGGTGGGGGGCATCTGGGTGGCTCAGTGGTTGAGCATCTGCCTTTGGCTCAGGTCATGATCCTGGGGTCCTAGGATTGAGTCTCTCTTTGGGCTCCCTGCAGGGAGCCTGCTTCTCCCTCTGCCTCTGTCTCTGCCTTTCTCTGTGTCTCTCATGAATAAATACATGAAATCTTAAAAAAAAAAAAAAAAAGTGCAGGGTGGGTGTTGGCTCTTCATTTCAATAAATGCTGTAAGTCAGGGACTGTGCGTGTGCATGTGCAATGTGGATCTATATAGCTGTACCTGTTTACACATTTCTCGGGAGAGACAAAAGTCCTTGCTTATCCACAATGTCATTTACTTGGCAGTGTCACATGTCTCAAACACTAGTGAGACCAGGAAATAAGCCCGCCAAAAGTTCCTCAACAGTCAGACAGAGTCCCTGAAATCATTACTGAATCAACTTGCACTGATTGGCATTCCTGTGTCCTCAGGTCAATGGGAAAAGTTGCTTGAGAGGACAGGGAGCCCACAGGGGACTTAAAGGCACTGGTGCCTGACAAGGCCAGCTGCAAATATTTGGAAGACTGATTTATATGCACTCAGATAAACAAGGTGTTAATGTATGGTTTGTGTTAGAGGCCCAATAATATAGCAATATTTGTTGAGCACTTATTATGTCCTAGGAACCATGCCAAGCTTGCCAAAAGATATTGTTTCATTTATTACTCATATTGCCCTTTTAAGGCAGGTACTGCTGTTATATCCGTTTGGAGAGAGGAAACAAGCACAGAGAGGTTAAGCAACAGACTTAGGCACACACAGCCAGTACTGGCATTTTGGGCGATTTAGATCCAGGCCTCTCTGCAAAGTCCGCACTCTCAACCTTAGCATGACACACACAACCCGGACTCACTGCTCACATCCTGGGTGCTCTGAAAGAGGGTTTATTTAGAAAATCTCCCAAGTCTGCCACAGACATTTTCTAGAGCTTTTCCAGAATGCCCAGCTACCAAGATGGTGAGCAGAGAACCAGGAAGCACTTCTCTCTGGGGCAAAATGTAATGGAAAACTGGACCAGGCTGGAGAATTATGGGGCTCTGGCTCTCTATCTGCTCACCCCACACCCCCGGGCAGGGTGGCTGGGCTAGGCTGTTCCACCACTTACCCCAGCTCACCACTGTTGGGGGTCAGAACGAGTCGCCCCAAGATGTACCACTTTGGTTTACAGATTATTTCGAGCTAAAACTAATCAAGGTACAAAAAGACTTAGGAAGAAATTAGGCCCTTCCCCCTAACTGCCTAAAAGTATTTAGGTAGAGGACCTGCTGCAGGAAGGGAGCTATCACCCTAGATACCTACAGAATGATATGACCCGGGGGGTGACAGGGAGAATTTAACAACTTGTTTGTTGAAATTCCTCTCTCTGTCTCATGGTTCCTGAGGGGGCCCAGCAAACATTTGTTTAACAAATGTTTACTCTTTTTCATCTTCCTGTGAATTGTCTTCCTTCTCTTTGAAGTCCCAGACCCCTACCCACTTCTCCTTAGTTGAGAATGACATGTATAACTCATTTCTGCCTCTTTGGGGTCTTGTGTTCCTGTGGGCTCCCCATATATACATACTTATATTTGATTTTTTCCTGTTAACCTGTCAGTTTGATTCTTGGGCCACTAGAACCTTGAAGGGTAGATGAAAATGTTTCCAGCCTAACACCACCAACAAATTCGTCCCAGCCAGGCAAGAGACTTGGCTTCCCAAGTCTTGGCTCTGGGCAGAGAGGACCCCAAAAATCCCAGAAAATCACAACATCTCCCTCTGCTGACCTCTGCCTGAGGTTACAGTCAAGGGATTAATGTTTCATCCCCCCACCAAAGCATGGCACCCTATATATACATACCTCCTGGTAACAGTTCTCTTCGTGGGAGATTGGCTCTCTCCCATTTCCATGTCCCTCGATTTCAATAGAGCCACAATCATGGAATCCCATGTGTCCCGCCCCCCCCCCCCCGCCCAGCCAGGCAGTGGGCATGCAGCCCAAGGCGGTGAAGGGCCTTAAGGGCAGGCACATAACCCAAACAGGACAGTCCTGGGGCATTATAGGCCTATGCTGTGCAGGACCCCCCCCGCCCCTTCTGCTGGGGTCTCCCTGGGAGATGCTGAGAGCCTGGGCTCCCTGTGGCTTGGCTCTCTTTCCACATAAAGAAAGCCTGCCCACCCCTGTAAGGCCCATACACAGAGAAAGCCACTGGAGATGGAGCAGGAGCCTCATGGGAGTTCTTAGATGCAGAGAGGGCTGGTTCCTTAAATACAGTGCAGGCTTTGCTGTGGGAATTGAAACCAGTGGAAGATAAGGCCCCAAAGGAAGAAGTTGGGGTTCCTTGGAAGGCTTCCCATCTTCCAACTTCCCTGGGATATGGCTGAACCAACTGGCCACGTGTTCCCAGGATGCCCTTGGTCAGTGAGTACATTACTTGTTAGCATTCACTGAATTTGTGTTTTTCAAAGATTTCTCATATTATATCCTTTTATCCACCCCTCGCTGAAAGCCCCGAGCTTTCTCTCTCTCTAATGAGCTGGGGAAGATACTTTTCTGGCTTCTAGTGGTTTTGGTCCTGTGTTTTTAGATTGGGAGGGCCTCATGTGAAGCCTCAGTGTATGCAGTATGTGGCCGAGGGCCCGATGGCAGGAGCACACCTCTCCCTCCTGTGTCCACACAGCTGCTGGCTGCAGTGACTTGGGAACCCACAGAGGCAGGATGTCCTGCAAAGGGCAAAGGTTTGGCTTTCCTCTCCCTGCCCTTAGAGCTGGGGTCCCAAATGCAGCCAGGCCAAACAAGAGTGCAGATTTTAAGGCCTGCATCATTTCTGCATTCCCGGGTTGCCAGGCAACCCGGGGTTGCCTCTTCTACAGGAGATTTCTTTCTTTTTCTTCCTTCCTCCCTTCTTCCTTCCTCTTTCTTTCTTTTCTTTCTTTCTTTCTTTCTTTCTTTCTTTCTTTCTTTCTTTCTTTCTTTCTTCTTTCTTTCTTTCTTTCTTTCTTTCTTTCTTTCTTTCTTTCTTTCTTTTCTTTCTTTCTTTTTCCTTCTTTCTTCCTTAAAAATAAATTGTCCTTTACTGCAGAGGGTGAGCCAATGATAAGTGACTGAATTTCTGCAGTCATCTAACCTTAACTTTCTTGTTTTCCTCTCCTAATTTTCTCCAAAAGGTTTGGAATAAGGATTGTTAGGGCAAGACACATCAGAACAGGACCAAAATGGAACCTCCCATTGGTGGGCCCAACAGCAATTTCTACAATGGAATGTAGACATATGGTGTGGCTTTTTTCTCTTTTCTTTCTATCTCTTTGTTTCTTTGTTTTCCTTCCTTCCTTCCTTCCTTCCTTCCTTCCTTCCTTCCTTCCTTCCTTCCTTTCTTTTTTCTTTAATAATTAGAAACCTATTTTTCCCTCACACATCAAAGAAGCTGATGTTGGGGCATCCACGTTTGATATGGCATCTCCATGTTGCCACTGGGGGCTCAAACTCCATCTTTCTGCTCGGCCATCTTTAGCAAGTACATTTTGGTCACAAGCTTATTATCTCTTTGTGAGCTCACAGTAGATGCTCCACCTTCAACATGGTGTTTCCATTCTGGACAGAAAGGAGGGGCAGAGCTAAGAGCAAAAGGCATACACCAGCCCGGTCTCAAAGGATTTTCCAGATGCCTCATCTAACAACGTTGGCTTTTCCTTAGCCAGGACTGGCCATTTCTAGCTGTGAATGGGACTGAAATTTATAGTTTTTCACTGCACTCTGCTTTCCCATACAAAATTGGTGTCCTATTGTAAGATGGAAAGGGTGAATGGATATCAGGTGGTGACAGGCAGTGTCTGCCTCTGGATCACACTTGGTCTGTACTGGAATGTTCTGAGATAGCATTGCTTCTTGAGTTTCTACTTAATGGCTCCTCTCAGTTATTTCTGTACCTGATTGGAGTCTCAAATACAGAATTTTATGCAGGTGGCTGGATGCCATTACTGATCTAAGTAACTTACACAAGACAGACACATGTACAAGCTATTCATCTGTAGCTCACATCCATTAGGATAGCTACTATCAAAAATGTAGAAAGTGGGGTGCCTGGGTGGTTCAGTTGGTTAAGTGTCTGCCTTCTGCTTAAGTCATGATCTCAGTCCTGGGACTGAGCCTCCTGTGGACCTCCCTGCTTAGCGGGGAGTCAGCTTCTCCTTTTCCTCCCTGCTCATGTTCTCTTGGGCTATCTCTCTCTCTCTGTCTCTCTCAAATGTAAAATAAAATCTTTTATTTTTTTTATAAATAAAATATTTTTTAAAAATGCAGAAAGAAACAAGTGTTGGTGAGGATATGGAAAAATTGCAACCCTCGTGCACTATTACTAGGAATGTAAAATGGTGCAGCTTCCATGGAAAACAACATGGTGGCTCTTCAAACAATTTAAAATAGAATTACCATATGATCCAGCAATCCCACTTCTGGGTACACACCCCAAACAATTGAAAGCAAAGTCTCAAAGAGATATTTGCATACCCATGTTCACAGAAGCATTATTCACAATAATGGAAAGATGGAAGCAACCCAAGTGTCCATCAATAGATGAACACGTAAACAAAATGTGATGTACATATACAGTGGAATGTTATTCAGCCTTTTAAAGGAAAACATTCTGACACATGCTACAACATGGATGAAACTTGAGGACATTATGCTAAGTGAAAAAAATTAATCATAGAGAGACTAATACTACATGATTCCACTAATATGGGGTATCTAAATTAGTAAAATTCCTAGAATCAGGGACGCCTGGGTGGCTCAGCAGTTGAGCATCTGGCTTGGGCTCAGGGCATGATCCCAGGATCCAGGATTGAGTCCCGCATCAGGCTTCCTGCATGGAGCCTGCTTCTCCCTCTGCCTGTGTCTCTGCCTCTCTTTGTGTGTCTCTCATGGATAAATAAATCTTAAAAAAAAAAAAATCCTAGAATCAAAGAGTGGAATGATGGTTGCCAGGGGCTAGGGGAAGGTGAAATGGGGAGTTAGTGCTTAATGGGTATAGTTTTGCAAGACGAGAAAGTTCCAGAGGTGGTTGGTGGTGATGGTTGCATGACGCTGGGAATATACTGCAGTCTGTACTTAAAAATGGTTAGGGTGGTAAATTTCATGTTATGTATATCTTACTATAATTGATCTGATTTGAGGAAATCTCAGAACTGTTCAGACCTGCCTTGGCAACTGGCTATTCCTGAGCTTGTGTCTCTGGCACTCCAGCCACCATGGAATTGTCCATATGGTGTGGAAGTCCAGGGGCAAAAGACCACTTCCTTTGCTTACTACTCTCAGACATTGTGTCAGTGCTCTGATCGGGGACAGGAACTAATCACTATTTCTTGGTAAGAACTTTCCTGTCAAGGGACACCTGGGTGGCTCAGTGGTTGAGTGTCTGCCTTCGGCTCAGGTCATGATCCTGGAGCCCTAGGATGAGTCCCACATCAGGCTCCCTATGGGGAGCCTGCTTCCCCTCTTCCCCTCTATGTTTCTGCCTCTTTGTGTCTCTCATGAATAAATAAATAAAATCTAAAAACAAACAAGCAAACAAAAAACTTTCCAGTCTAAACATTGTACCAAACATTTGTCAAAGCTAGCATTCTGTTATGTCAAGGGACCATTTTAGGACCAGTAACCTGGCAGTGTATTCCATGAGCCCTTCTTGGGTGAATGAATTTATTTGCTTTACAATTCTTGGAAGAGTCTGTCTGTCTTTCTAGGTGTTCTCCATCCTCAGTCACCCACAACACTGAATCTGTACCACTGTCACGAGCACCTTAGGAAGGCACCCACAAGAGCTGCATCTTTCCACAGCATCAGCTTTATTCGGTCATACAGCAGGGTTAATGTAAGTGTAAAGCAGATTCAGGATTCCAGAGTCAATGACATTTCACTACCCATTTAACTTGGCTTCACGCAGGCCACACAAAGCAAGCACAGGACAAAGTCACACAACAAACAAGATATGATAAGGGGTAAGAAGGTAATGATCCAAACGTGCAGGGAGTCCGTGAGCATGTGAGGTGGAGGCAAGGACTGGATCAGGTGCAGTCGGGCTCGGCTCTCAGCCCGCAGCGGAGGAGCTCTGCTCTGTTCAGAGGTCAGTGCCTCTGGTGGCAGCTGCCTTTCCAATGCAGTCATATGGGGTCAGGTCAGCCTCTGGAGAGTCTAACAACTGGCTGCAACTCCCTTTTTGAAGGAGTTCCGTTAGCCTTGGGCCTTTGCAGACCTCCTCTGGTGGTCATGATTGCCAGCTCCTGGTTCTTCCAGGCTTTCTTGGCTTTCCTGGTTATTGGTCGAGGGTGCTGGCAGCCTCTGCTGATCTTGCTGATATCTGGTCTTAACTGCAACACCCTCGGCTGCTTACATCACTGCTTGACATAAGTCATTGTTTGACGTGAGTGATTCCATCTTGCTCTCTACAACCATCTTCAAGGAATCTTCTCTGATGCTCTGGAGGCCGCAGCACCTGGCTTGAAATAGCTTCCTGAGCATTCCTTCAAACCCCAGAAAGAACCTCTAACCTAGGAGAAAAGTGCAAGAGTTGGAGAGGTTTGAAGGAGTTGGGAAGATTTGAGTAACTCAAGAACATTTATTCTTTACCTCTCTTGCTAACCAGAGTCTCAAGAAACCTGTTGTGACGTTATGATTTATAATAAGAAATGTATATTTGATCTTTGTTTCCATTCTGGTACAGAGCTCCTAAAACTCTTGGAACTTTCTAAGTGATGAGGGTGATAAAGGTGTCTTTTGTTAGATTAATAAGTGAATTTTGGGTTCTCCTAAGGATGGGCGCTGGTTGTCAGGAGAACCAACTGCGTGATTGGAGGGTGGGAACCTTCAGTCTCCCACTCCTGCCTCCCGCCTGGGGTGGGGTGGGGAGGCTGGAGGTTGAACAGGTGTCAATAGCCAATGATTTAATCAATCATGCCTATGTAATGAAGCCTTGGTAAAAGCCCAAAAGGACAGGGCCAGAGAGTTTCTGTGTTGCTGAACAGAAGGAGGTGACGGAGAGTGGCGAGGCTGGAGAGAGCACGCAGCGCCCTGCCTTTCCCCGACCTTGCCCTGTGCATCTCCTCCATTTGGCTGTTCCTGACTTACATCTTTTCACAGTAGGCGGGTGATCCAGTAAGTAACATGTTTCTCTGAGTTTGCTGTGCAGCTCTAGCAAATGAATCGAACCCAAGGAGGAAGTTGTGGGAACATCTGATTTAAATAGCCAGTGGTCAGAAGCACAGGTGACAACCTGGCTGTGACTGGCATCTGAAGTGTGTGTGGGGGAATGGGTGGTCTTGTGGGATCGAGCCCTTAGGCTGTGGAATCGAGGCTGCCTCTGGGTAGGTAGTGTCAGAACTGAGTTGAATTGTTGTGCTGGTGTCAGAGAATTGCTTTGGAGGTGAACCTCCTCTGTCCTTCCGCACATTGCAATTGGATGCAGAACCCCAAATACCCGAGTACCCTCTGGTCAGATTAAGACACAAGAGCTGGTTGTGCATTTTAACGTGTCCTTCTAGGGGAGTCCTAGGTCCAGTTAAGCCCAGCTTAAGGGCTTGGGCTCCAACTTCTAAACAAATGTTGCAGACAGAAAGTGTGTTTGTTTCTCCTCTATCTCAGGGAAGTGAATTAAGGAAGAGAACCAAAGGGTCATCAGGAAAGGGCGAACAAGAGATTAGGGAGAGTGGGGGGGGGGAGGAGATCCTGCCGTGACTGGCTGGTCTGCTGGCCCTGCTGCTACCGAGGTGCTGGTGACCTAGCCCTCTGAGTCAGGGGTCACTCCGGCTCCTCCTCCTCCTCCTTCTCCAGCTCACATTCTGCCTTTGAGGGACTGGAATGTCGCTGTTGAAAGATGGGCAGCGATAGAAAGAAAACCACAGGTCCAAATGCTGTCACTTAGGCTGAGTTACCACATCTGGCTAAATAGTGAACCTAAATGCAGTTTTCACCTCTCCCCAAAAGTTAAACCTTAACCTGTCAATCAGGAATCTTCTGATAAGCACCCAGGAAGTAATCTGTCACTTGGGCGCTTTCTATCCCCTGAAAGAAGATGAGGTAATCTGTGTAAGACCCTGTGGCCCTTCCCCCTAAGATGTAGAGGGCTTGGTGTCTTGGCTAACACCAATTTTAAACTTACCCAATTCCTACATTATAAATGCCTTCAGATCATAAGGTTTACTGCCCATTCAAACTCAGGAGCAGTCTGGAGAAGGGAGAGACCACCTCCTATCAACAAGTGCGACACAGCAGAAGGCACCAGAAAAACCCATAGTGGCTTAAAGACTGGTTATAAGGATCAGAGAAGGCGAAGTCTCTCCCACAAACCCCAGGAGAATACAGGGCCACACTTGAGTCCCATGTTTGGTGTAGGCCAACTGTGAGTCCTGGCCTGGGCCTGGGCCTGGGCCTGGGCACCCACCAGCAATCACGGAGTAAGGAATGGCTCCTAACTTGGCTACTGTCCTTGTCAGCCACAGGGCTCCAGAGGCAGAGCTTCCTGTCTTCCAGGCACCCCGATAGCATGAGGTAAGGCATGAGCTCCACACAGGGAGTGCTCACTGGGTGGCACCTTGCTCTTCACTGGGGTGGCCGGATTCTGTGAGATGCCACTGGACCAGAGCTGGCCCATGCAGCCACAAGGCACCCTATGCTCGGAGGGCTTGTGCTTGCTTCAGTGCTGTCACACACGTCCTGAAATTCTCAATAGCAGCTGAAAAGAAGCTCCGCATTTCCATTTTGCTCCAGGCCCACGGCTTAGGCAGCCTCCTGCTCTCGTTGGAGGTGCAGACCCTGGCGCAGAGCAGGATGGGAAGCCAGGACTGCAGGGCTGGGGGATCAAAATCCTTCCTACCCCTTCCTTTTGCAGAGGAGGAAACAGAGGCTGGGGGGGGGGGGGTGCGGAGTAGGAGGGGTGGAGGAGGGCAGGAAGAGGCACAAAGGAGTTTGGTTAGGTGCAAAAGCAAGGCTCTTCATTTCCACACCAGAGTCCTCATAGCAGAAGTAGTTCCTGGGGATGTTATGCAGGCAAAGGCCCAGTGTCCTTTTCCCGCAGCCCAGCCCAGAGCAAGGGGCCTCCCAGTAGTGGTGCAGTGCAGATGGGCTGGAATCCAGTGCTTAGCTGTGGAATCTTGGGCGACACTCTGGGCCCTCCCGAGTCCTCATGGGAAAAATGGGAATAGCACTCACAGCCACTGCAGGGACTCTGTGAGGCATGGAAGGCGCCGATCACACCCTATGGGCCATTTTATAAGTGTTAGTTTGCCTTGCTTGTTCCTCCTCCTGAGGACAAGCCACTGTGTGCAGAGGTTAGATGGCTGCTGGGCCCAGAGCATTCCGTGGGGGCTCTTAGACTCTCAGGGTCGGGGCTGAGTGGCCTCTGCCGGGGGCTAGCCCTGTCCCTGCTCTGCAGGGTCTATTTGCTTGTGTCTCCCCTAGCATCTCGTGTCCAATAAGGGAGACAACTGCATGGACCGGGCATCATGGAGGTGGGCCCTGGGGCTTTGTCACTGGGCTGGCCTTTACGCTCTGTCCCTGGGTGTTGAGGGGCCTTCAAGAGGGAGGCTGCAAGGGCAGGGGCCAGGGGGATCACCACCGGATGACCTTGTACTAAAAGCAGCTGATCCATCTGGGCTCAGTACACACAGCAGCAATCAGCAAATGCTTGATGGGTTGAATGAATGGAGACCTGAATAATCCCTGGAAGGAGCAAAAGCTCCTTCCAAATGCCTTCAGGCTGTACTATGGTTTGGGGTCTGTATTTTCAGATGCTGAGCAGAAATTCCCTGGAGGTCCTGTATGGGGCAGCTGGAGGGGTCAGGAACCAGGAACCTTTGCCCAGCACCGTGGGTGTTCTCCAGACTCCGGCAAGTCGGCAACCTTTAGTGCTGAGGAAAGCACAACCTTATCACTCCTGCCCTCTCTGCCCCCGGCCGCCGCCGGGGAGTTCCAGCTCCAAGCTGCTTGGTTTCTTCCTTCTTCTTCCTTCCTACCGAGTGGATGCTGCAGGACAGGTCAGAAAGAGGCAGTGGAGTGTAGAGCAGCGATTCTCAAACTAGTAGAAAATCTGACTCCATGAGGCCAATATATAGACGAATGTATATGGAGAGGCCACGAGTATATGAAGCCCACTCAGAAAAATGGGCCGTCAGACTAACATTCATCACTGGTGACAGAATGGAGGCCAGCTGAGGACAAAACAGAAGCTGACACTCCACAACCCACCCCCACCCCCCGGGTGGGATACGTGTGAGGTTCCTCAGACATCCTGGCTGCCCTAAAGCTAAGGAAAGGAAAAACAAATAGCTAACTTAGAGATCACGATCCTGAAAGACTGGAGTCTCCCTCAGTTTACAAATGTCTTACTAATTTACAAGAACAAAACATGTTTATCAATAACCCAGCTTCTAGAAAGAAATGTAGATACAATGAAATGTCCCTATAACCTGCAGCCCACTGACAGATACTTGAAGGGGGTAGAGTGTCACGTTCCCTGGGAAGCTCCCAGCTGTCTTATTGTTAGTGCTTTGCTTAGAGGGAAGAACAACCTCAACTAGGCAAAGGCAAGGCCTCCAAGTACCCTAGGAGTCTTCTTTAACATATGAAAATCCTATTGAAACCTCCTTTGTCCTTACCTCCCCCAACGTCTGAGTTATACAATCAGCCACCCCTCACATTCCTGGGGCAGCAGCTCTTCCTGCCCATGGGTCCTGTCCCTAGGCTTTCATAAAACTATCATTTTGCACCAAAGATGTCTCAAGAATTCTTTCTTGGCCGTTAGCTTTGGACCTCACTCTACCCAACTTCACTTACATTCCAAAAGAGCAATCACTATTTTCTCAGTTTTCTATTAATATTAATTTCTTCATTTAATTTTAATTGGTTGCCACTAAAAAAAGGGGGGGGGGTTAAGGGAAAAGCACTTGGCATTGGGAACATTCTACCCAAAGGGGAGGTGGGTGGGGGAATGGGGTAACTGGGTGACAGGCACTTGACGGGATGAGCACTGGGTGTTATACTACATGTTGGCAAATAGAATTTAAATTTAAAACGGGGTGGGGGGTGCACCTGGGTGGCTCAGTTGTTGGGTACCTGCCTTCAGCTGGCGTCATGGGATCAAGTCCCGTGTGGGGCTCCCTGCTTGGCGGGGAGTCTGCTTCTCCTTCTCCTCCCCACTCATGCTCTCTCTCTCTCTCTCTCACTGTCTCTCTCAAATAAATAAAAATAATCTTAAAAAGAAAAAAGAACATTCTACCCATCAACTTGGGAAACTTGGGAAAACCATGTTTCATGGTGGAAAGACCATGAGCCCCTCAGGAGTTGGCTCCGGGTGACCAACTGTCCAGGTGTGCCCAGGGCTGAAGAGAGTTTGTTTTTTAGGATGCGGGACTCTCATTGCTAATACCAGGACAGTTCTGAGCAAACTGGATGAATGGCTTGCCCTACACTAGCTGCTTCTGTCTTCCAGGCCCGAATGTGCTTCCCTGGAGAATCACTGTGAGTGCTCAGTGACCACAGAGCCAGGCAGGTGCAGAGCACTCAGCAAGTGCTCACTGTTAGGAACCAGCGGGCGGGGTGGTACATGGGTTTGGCCTCTGCAGCGCTCAGGCAATGTCACTGTTCAGTGTAGTCCAAGAGCGACCGGGTTAAAGAATTCTAGAGTTTTGGCTCCTCAGGAAGTCAGGGGGCTAGTCCAGGGTGTTGGGAGATGCAGAAGCTCCCTGGCTTCCCCACAAGAGGCAGGAATTTAGAGAAAACTGAGCTCCTGATTGTGAGGGAGGCCTAATTCCACAGATGGAGGATTCAAGCCCAAAGACTGGGCTGCAAGTAGGGTCATTGATTCTTTACATGCCTGTGCCCTTAGCCTTCTATTTCACATGTCAATTTTTTGAAATTTCTTTTTTTTTTTTTTTTCTTTTTTGAGCAGCTCACTCTTTATTAATGGAAGGTCCTGGGTCACTTGGAGCTGGTGAACTTGGTGGCAGCCTTGGTGCCCTCAGATATAGTGTGCCTGGCTAGATCCCCAGGCAGCAGCAGATGCACTGCCCTCTGGACTTCCTGGGTTGTCAGTGTGGTTCGGTCTGAGTACTGGGCCAGCCGGGCAGCCTCGCTAGGCAGCCATTCAAACACATCATTCACAAACAAGTTCCTGATGCTCATGGCCTTGGAAGAGACACTGATGTCATGGTGCACCTGCTTTAGCACCTTATAAACATACATTGATTAGGTTTCCTTGTGCCGGCTATGCTTTTTGGACTTCTTATTCACCAGAACTATGGCACCTGTGGCCCTCGAACAGAGGCAGAGATAAAACCCCATGCACCTATCAGCTCCTTTCAACAACTATTAATTCATGGCCATTCTTGTTTTATCTATATGTTACTATCTACTCTCCTTCCCCAGTGATTTTTAAGCGACTATGTCATATGTCATATATAAATACTTCTGTGTGTATTGGTAAATGTAAACATAAGAGTTCTTATATAAAAAAATGCATAGCCCACTATCATTATCATGCTCCCCCCAAAATAGTAATTCCTTATACCATCCAATCCATCAGTATTCAGATTTCCAAATTATCTCATAACTTTTTAAAAAGATTTTATTTATGAGAGAGAGAGAGACATGGGGAGTGCGAGCACAAGCAGGTGGGGGGGGGGGGCGGAGGGAGAGGGAGCAGCAGATTCCCCGCTGAGCAGGGAGCCCACTTGGGGCTCCATCCCAGGACCTGAGATCTTGACCTGAGCCCAAGGCAGATGCTTAACTGACAGCCACCCAGGCGCCCCACATCACTTTTTAAAAAAGAGTTATTTTATTCACATCAGGATCCATCAATTGGATGGATCCAATTGATCCAAGCACAGTCCATCAATTGCACTCGATGGAATGATCTCGTAAGGGGTCTCCCTCCCTCCTTATTTTTCCCCTGTAGCATTTTTTGGACAAAGTTGGGTTTTTGCCTGGTAGCATTTGTCTGGATTTTGCTGGTTGCCTGCCTCTGGGGTTGCTTACCACATTCTTCCTCTGTCTCCTATACTCCTTGTAAGCTGATAGTAGGATCTGGAGGCTTGATCAGATCGAGGGGAGATAGTTTGCAAGAACCAGAGGTGGAGCTGTGGTTCCATTTGCATCATCCCCTGGTGACTGAGAACTCTTGAAGACAAGGATGAATCAGATTTAGCAGTGTGTGGCAGGACCTCCACACAGCTGTGTGTCCAAAGACCAGGAGTCTCAGCAGCTGCTGCTCACAAGGTAAGAAGAGCCTGGCCTCCTTTTGCTGTACACCCCTGTGCCCATCACCGGCCAAGGGCACTCGAATCCCCTCTCCAGGTGGTTGAGTGGGCTCCAGGGCAGCTCTTTCCCAGAGTCTCCCTGCCCCCGGACCGACTGAGGTAGGGACAGGAGGCAGTGTAGAGGCACCATCGCTATCTCTTGCCCAGGAGGAGGCCAGAAGGAGGCTGGGAGGAGGCCAAGCAGAGTATCAGGGGAGGGCTCTGGGGCCAGACACCTAGGGCCAGAGCCACTCTGCCCCTTATTGTGCACCTTGTGTAACTTACAGAACTTTCTGGGTCCCAGTTTCAGAGCCTGTCTCATGGGGATAATAGAATCTCCTCTGCATAAGGGCTCAGAGAAGGCCTTCCTGGGACACAGCTGCTAAACGCTCCCAAGGTTGGTGATCCTTCTTGTGATCAGCTTACTCCATCTGCCTGAATACCCAGGCGAACCCCTCAGATGGTACAGGTGGGAGAGGCCGTGGCTGGCCTGGGTTGGGAGGGGCCCCGGGAAGGTGACATCACGCAGGCACCACTTCCCTGGCTCTCTGATGCCTGCACGAGGAGTGAGTCACCTCTTGGAGTTAACCATGGCTTTGTTCCTCATTTCTCCTTTTGAAAAGCAAATATTCCAAGGTAGCATTAAATTTCTGGAGAAGGCCTGAGAGGAGGGGGGAAAGTCCAGAAAATAGAGATAGGGCAGGGAGTGTCCATAAAGGCAGGTCCCCTCCGGCCTTGGGGCAGTGGCTCACTGGCCAGAGGCTCTGCATAAACTGAGCTCAGAAATGAGCTCGGCTGGCCCACGCTGTCCCAGAACGTCCCGGGACGCCCGGGGGAATGGCCGTTTTGGGGTCAGGCCTTCCAGAGTCACTCTCAAAGGCCTGTGCACGCGCGCAGGGTTAGGAGAATCTCCAGGGTGGCAGGGGACGCCCGCGTCTGGACTCGACATCAAGGGGGCTGGCAAGTTGCGCGGCCTGGAGGCCTCGGCGCGCCCTCTAGAGGCCCGGAGCCCAAAGCACAGCGCAGGCCGCTGCCCGAGCGCCCCGCGTCCCTGCTCCGGCCCGGCCCGGCCTCCAGGAGCCTCCGACGGCGCGGGCGGGCCCGGCAGGCAGGCAAGACCCACGCGCGACACAAGGCGCGGGGGACGAGGTATTGGCGCAGGCAGTTGTTCGTCTTGCCTCACCTCGCTATGCCCCCGGCCCACCGCGGGTGGGAACCGAGTGATGGGAGCTGGCAACTGGCAGATCAAAGGGACTGAGTCTCTCTAGGTCTGCAAGAGCTTTTGCAAATGCTTAGTTTTCAGATTTAAGCCTCCCTATCAGGCCTCTTCTCTGAGGGAGGCTTCCCTCCCACCCTTCCTAAGAGGTCAGAGGCAGAGGATGAGCTGTGGCCTGGGCCTGTGTCTGGGGCAGCCCTGAGTCCCTTACTGGTGTGTGGGGTGGCTCGGGGAACTCAGGACTTGCTGCTGCCTTTTGTCCCAAGCCCTGCCCCTGCCCCCAGCTCGCTTGCCCTCACCTGGTGCTTGCTGACATTGTCATCCCTGAGACCTGGTGGTGGCCTGGCTTACAAGTTCTGCCTGTGTCCCTTTTTCTCAGATCCCCTTTGTGCCTTACTGAGGCAATCAGCACCAGGTTATCCTCCTGGGACCACAGGGAGTCTGGGTCCTGGAGCTGTCCTATCCTGGCTCTCAACATGGGCACACTGTTTTCCTTGGTAGAGGTCTTCAAACTTTCCCAAGATCTACCCATGTGTCATGGGCAATGACACATTCAAAAGACACTTATAGGGCTCTAACTTCAAAAATGAAGATTATTATTTTGCTTAATTTCTAAGTAGTCAGGTTTGGTACTTTCGTATAATTTTGCACTAAAGGGAATCAGGGCTCCATTAGAAGGTAATGAATTCCATATCCAGGGAGGAGAAAAAGATAGGAATGGGCCTAAACTGTCTTGCTGCTGGCCTCCAACAATAGAAGATTGCAGAGGTGTGGGGTGGGCCTAGGGGGCAGCAGGTAGTGTTAACAGGACAAATGGTCTGCTTGGTCAAACAAACACCCATTTATCACAGTTTGAGTGTCAAAGTTGAATAATAATTGTAGTTGTTAAGAGCAAGTCGGGTCTAAAAAGACCCTAGAGGAAATGGTAGTTGGCAATGTTTACATGAAGTATACAAAAAGGCAGTATTTTAAATGCATTTCAATGGTGAGAAGAATCTTATGTATGGCTTTCTTATTTCTTAAGGTTCTGTTTATAACACTATGTGTTCTTTATGTTTGGAATGGGTGAATATGGGATATGTGAGCAGGCGAGAGGTAACCCGGAAGAGTAGTGTTGATAGTCACACAGTCACACAGTAGAAAGAAGCCTGAGAGTGTGTTGCAAGTTGGAGGATGAGGTAAGTCTCCAGAAGGAGAGAATTAACTGGCTAGATGTTATTCATCTGGGAAATGAAACCTCTAGTTGTCCAACTTAATTAAAATGAGTCCCCAGAAAGCAAGAGTGTTTCCCCCCTCCCTCCTTCCCCCCCTTTTCTGGTTCTTCCCCTTTCCATTGCCTCCCCCTCATTTTTCAAGGTATTTTGCTATATTCCTAGAAGGTATCAAAATAAGGACCGCCATGATTGTAAAAGAACAAGTGTAATGGTGATGATTATAAGATAAATCCCATGGTGCTGATATTTTAAAACACATTTCAATGTAAATGTAGTAGATAGTTTCGTAGTCATTGGGTTTGTGGATATTTACATCAGTATAGATCTTTTTTTTTTTTTAAGATTTTATTTATTTGAGAGAGAATGAGAGAGAGAGAGAGAGCAGGAGCAGGAGGGTGGGGCAGAGAGAGAAGGAGAAACAGGCTCCCTGCTGAGCAGGAAGCCTGACATGGAGCCCAGTCCTGGGACTCTGGGATCATGACCTGAGCCGAGGGTAGATGCTTAACCAACTGAGCCACCCGGTGCTCCTCTTTTAATTTTTAAAAAGGTTTTCTTTTTAAGTAATCTCTACACTCAATATGGGGCTAGAACTTACAAGCCCAAGATCAAGAGTTGCATGCTCTACTGATTGAGCCAGCCAGATGCCCCTATATCTTTTACTTTATATTTATATTTAAAATTTTAATTATTTATTTATTTGAGAGAGAGTGCACACATATGCATGTGCAAGCACTACCAAGTGAGCTGGGGGCGGGCCAGGGGAATGGAAGGGGATAAGCAGACTGCACTGAGCACAGAGCCAGCCAGATACATGACCAGATTCACAGAGCCAGATACCCATGGCCCCAAGATCATGACCTGAGTCAGATGTTCAACTGACTAGGCCACCTTGACACCCCTATCCTTAGATCTTTTTCTTAAGGGTATAGATAGTAAATGTTTTCAGCTTTGTGGGCCTGTGTTGCAACAAATCAACTTTGCTGTTATAGAGCAAAAGGAGCCATAGACAATTTCCAAATGAAGGGCATGGCTGTTGGCCATGAGAACCAGCTTTATTTGTGTGCAAATAAAACTTTATTTATAAAAGCAGCCAGGGGCCGTAGTTTGCTAATTCCTGGACTAGAGTATTTATTTTCTATTTATTTTTATTTATTTATTTATATTTTTTGAAGTTTTTTTTTTTTTGTTTTTATATGTATATTTTTTATTGGAGATCGATTTGCCAACATATGGTATAATACCCAGTGCTCATCCCATCAAGTTATTTTTTAAAAAAGATTTATTTATTTCTTTTAAAGAGCGAGGGACAGGGAGGAGCAGAGGGAGAGGGAGACAATTCCTCAAGCATACTCCCCACAGAGCACAGAGCCTGATGTAGGACTCCATTCCAGGACCGTGAGAACATGACCTGAGCCAAAATCAAGAATTGGACCTTAACCGGCTAAGGCACCCAGGTGCCCCCAGATTAGAATCTTTAAAGCTTCAGATAATCAGTTTGTGATAAGACTATAATTTTAGTGTTAGCCATTTAGGATATTTATTGAATTGCCTTTGTAATGACTGTTCAAATGTTTATGAAAAATTGTTCTTCAGATGTGGTTTATTAAAATTGTGTTGTTTAATAGAAGTATGAATTCCTATACAAGTGATGGGAAGAGTTCCTCTCTACTCAAAAAAGTCTGTCTTTTAAAAGACTTCATTTATTTATTTGAGAGAGAGAGCAAGCACAAATGGCAAGAGGGATGGAGGGAGATGGAAAAGGAGATGGGGAGAGAGAAGCAGACTTCCTACTGAGGAGATAGCCTGATGTGGGGCTCCATCTAAGGTCCCTGGGATTATGATCTGAGCCAAAGGCAGACACCCCAAAAAAGTGATACTAAAATTTTCCACCCTGGTAAATGACAGAATCTAAATCTCCACATCTTTCCATTAGTAAAAGAATTCCTGGGTCACCTGGATGGCTCAGTGGTTGAGCATCTGCCTTTGGCTCAGATTGTGATCCTGGGGTCCTGGAATCAGGTCCTCACATTGGGCTTCCTGCAGGGAGCCTACTTATCCCTCTGCCCATGCCTCTGCTTCTCTTTCTGTGTCTCTCATGAATAAAATAAGTAAAATCTTAGAGGAAAAAAGAAAAAGAATTCCCATTAAGGTGGTGTGGCAGAGATGGGCTGGGTACCAAGATCCCCTTATCTCTGAACACACATAGCCAGACTACATCTCCCCGCCTCACCTACAGTTAGGGTCCTGTGAGGCTGAATTCTAGCGAATGGATTATCAGCACAAGTGATGCATGTCAATTCCAGAGCTGGCCCATAAAAGCCTCCACATTTTTTCCTAGTCCACACATTGACTGTGGACAACTCTAGGCTGGGGAAAGGAGGGCAGAGCCAGGACCAGACACTGAGTGGGAAGTCTGCTTTGGGCTTCCCATTAGTGAGCAATAAAATTCTATAGTACTGAGCCACTGAGAGTTTTGGTTTAGCTGTCACAGCCAATAACGTATCTTAATTATGTTAATGGTGGATAGCAATGGAGATTTATGAATTTATTTTGGAATATCTTTGAAGGGCGTGGGGTGGAGGAAGGAGGGAAGAAGATGGAATTTTATATCTATCCGTCCATTCATTTAACAAGTACTTATTGAGGATTTACGTGACTAAGCTCTGAGGGTACAAGACAGAGAAGACACAGTACCTGTCTTCGAGGGCCTTGTATGGCAGGAAGCTGGCAGTTGTGCTAACAAATAGTCCTACGGCACTTAGAGTGTCCTGTGATAGAAATACATGATGTGAGTGGGTGGGATAGAGGAGGGAATTCCCATTTCTGGGGGAAGGAGGGAGCTACTTCTTTCAAGGGCATACAAAGCCACCACAGCCTGGGGCCAGCTGGATCTATAGTTGGCTGAGGGGAGGTTGGGGAGGGCAAGAGTACCAGGAGGTGGGCTGGAGAAACAGTCATCCCTTATGTCCTACCAGGCGGTGGCAAGAGGCAGGTGGTGGGGTCCAGGATTGAGTTCTGCATAAAAAGGATTTTCTGCTGAGGATTCAGCAGAAATCTACTGTCACAGTTTTACCATAAGAAGAGGCTGCCCGGTGAGCTGAGCTAGGGGTTTATGGGATTCTTAACAAAGCTAGTTGGGGACTCTCACAAAGTTAGCACAGTCATAATTCTTTTTTTGGCCTCCAGAGGGTGCACCAGTGCTACCTATAAAGATTCACTCTTGGAATACAGTAGTCTCCACTTAGACTAAGTTTTTCTGTGGTTTTGTTTACCCTCAGTCAACTGCCAGCAGATGAACCTGTTTCTGATGAATAATCAGAAGGCCAACAGTAGCCCAATGCTACATCACGATGGCTGCGTCATTCCCATCACTTCATCTCATCGCCAAGCATCACAAGAAGAAGGGTGAGGACAGAACAATAAGGTATCTTGAGAGAGAGGGAGAGACCACATTCACACAACTTTAAAAACAGTATATTGTTCTAATTATTCTATTTTATTAGTTATTGCTTGGTTGTCTCTTATTGTGCCTAACTGATAAATTACACTTTATCAGGGGTATGTCTGTATGTATAGGGAAAAAAACACAGTATACATTGGGTTTAGTACTATCTCTGGTTTTCAGGCATCCACTGGGGACCTTGGGATGTATCCGCCATGGATAGGGAGGAATTGCCGTATACACAGAATGTGTACCGTGTGTCAGGAACTGCTCCGATCCCACAGTCTAGTAGGCAGTAGGAGCCACAGACACAAACAGATCCTTTACATGCCCTGCCTGTGATTACTCCACCAAGAGACACACATGTAAGATATCTAAGGAGCTCAGAGAAGGGCTTGGCTATGTATCCATAATAAGTAAGGACTCCTTGTCCTCACCTTCTGGAATGTGTATACCGAGTCCTTGTTCCCTCCACACAATAAAAATTGCCTGATTTATGGAGCAGATACTGGATGCCAAGCACTGCATACATCTAAACACATCTGATTTTTTTGAATTCTAATAACAACTCTCTTTCCAGATAAGTAAATGGAATCATGGAGACGTTAACTAGTAGGTGGCAGAGCCAGGGTTTGAATTCAAACCTGCTCACCCTGAAATAAATTTCATGCTTTAGGCTTTCTGCTCTAGGGCACCCCAGGAACTGCACATTTTGCTCCTCTGGCCCCTAGGCCTTCTTTGCAGATCAGGGCCCATTCCACCCAGTGATGCCCTCTCTCTGCGTGTCCCTCGGAGAACCGTGGTTGGCTCTCTCTGCACTGTCTCCATCCCTACCTCACCTTCCTATGCAACAGTGGGGAGATCTGCCCAGCCTTTGCTTGGGATGCTGGGCAGTCAGGTCTCCTTCTGACAGCCCGGCCTTCTCCTACTATGGGTGTATCATGGCCACTGTCATCTGCACGGCTTTAGGCTTGGGGTTTCTCCCCACTCCAATGCTGTCTGCCTCAAATTCCGCCTTCTTCAGGGTGATAACTTGCTGGCTCACAAGACCTCTACCTGTTATCTTCATTTCTGAAACACCAATTAAATGGATTTATCAAATGTTGCCACAAGACATATCTCTCCTATAATAATTTATTTTAGGGTAGTTGTCATATATATGATAACTTTTCCTACTACTGAAAGACTGGAAGGGTATCCAAATTTGAATAGGCTTAAAATACAAAATGTAATTAAAGTACAACTTTATATTTGCCTCTAATAGTGAGTTTTTGTAACTTTAAAAAATATTAACTTTATTGAGATATACTTTAATACTATAGATGCACTCAGGTATATATTTTGATGAATTTTGACAAATTTATATAACCACATTAGACCACTGTAATCAAGATAGAGGACATTCATATCATCCAAAAGAATTTCCATGTGTCCCTTCTCAATCAACCATTCCCAGCTTCCATTTTGGCCCAAGGTAATCACTGGTCTGGTTTCTGACCCTACATATTAGATTTGTCTTTTCAGAGTTTCATATAAGTGAAATATAAAGTATGTATTCTTCTGTCTGACTTACTCCAGCATAATGTATTGGCTATTCATCTGTGGACCAGTATTTCTGTATTATTTTTGAATAGTAGTTTCAGGGCAGCCCTGGTAGCTCAGCAGTTTTGCACCGCCTTTGGCCCGAGGTGTGATCCTGGAGACCCGGAATCGAGTCCCATGTCGGGCTCCCCATAGGGAAACCTGCTTTTCCCTCTGCCTCTGTGTGTGTGTGTGTGTGTGTGTGTGTGTGTGTCTGTCTGTCTGTCATGAATAAATAAATAAAATATTTTTTAAAAAGAATAACGTTTTCATTGTATCAATACACCACAATTTGCTTTTCCATTCTTCTGTTATGGACAGTGGAGTTCTTTCTTGGTCACTGAGAATAAAACTGCTAAGATAGAGAGGTGCCTGGGTGACTCAGTTGGTTAAGCATCTGACTTTTGATTTCAGCTCAGGTCATAATCTCAGGGTTCTGGGATTGAGAATCTTGTGTTGGGCTCAGCATAGAGTCAGCTTGGGATCCTCTCTGTCCCTCTGCCCCTCCCTCCACTCGTCCTCTCCATGCCTCTCTAAAATAAATAAATAAAATCTTTAAAAAAACTGTTATGAACGTTTGTGTACTAGGTTTTTTTTTAAGGGTTTTTAAAAAAAGATTTTATTTATTTATTCATGAGAGACACACAGAGAGAGTGGCAGACATAGGCAGAGGCAGAAGCAGGCTCCATGCAGGGAGCCCAACGTGGGACTCTATCCCAGGTCTCCAAGATTAGGCCCTGGGCTGAAGGTGGCGCTAAACCACTGAGCCACCGGGGCTGCCCTGTCCTGCCCTGTACTAGGTTTTGTGTGGACATACGTTTTCATTTGTCTTTAGTCAATACCTAACTTTATAAGAAACTACTACATTTTTAATGGTTGCACCATTTTACATTCCCATGAGCAATGTATGAGAATTCCAATTGCTCCACATCTTTATCACGTAGTACTATGAATCTTTTATAATCTGAGCCGTTTAGTGAATATGTAATGTTATCTCATTGTGGTTTTAACACAACTCACTAACTCTGGTGACTAATGATGCGGTTAAGCAGCTGCCTTTGGCTCAGGTCGTGATCCTAAGGTCCTGGGATTGAGCTCCATTTGAGGCTCCCTGTCAGTGGAGTGTCTGCTTCTCCCTCTCTCTCTGCTCACCCCACCCTCACCCCAAGTCATGCTTTCTCTCTCTCACTCAAATAAATAACATCTTTTAAAAAATCTTAAAAAAAGAAAAAGGTTCTTCTTAAAAAAAGAAAAGAGATTAATCCTCTTAATCTCAGGATTGTGAGTTCAAGCCCCACACTGAGTATAGAGATTACTTAAATAAAGAAAACTTTATGAAAATAAATTAGAAAATGAAAAGAGGGCAAAAGAGCTGAAAAGACACCTCATCGAAGAAGGTGAGCAGATGACAAATAAATATATGAAAAGATGCTCAACATCCTAAGGCATTAGGGTATTGCAAATTAATACAACAAAATACCACCATACACTTATTAGAGCAGCTAAAATCCAAACACAGACAATACCAAATGCTGACAAGGATGTAGAGCAACATGAACTCTCATTCATTGCTGTTAGGAATGCAAAAATGTTATAGCTACTTTGGAAGACAGTTTGGCAGTTTCTTACAAAGCTAAAGATACTCTTATAATATGATCCAGCAAATGCTCTGTTTAATATTTACCCAAATGAGGTGAAAACTTAGCTCCACACAAAGCCCTGCACATGGATATTTATAGCAGGTTTATTCATAATTGCTAAAATGTGGAAGCAGCCAAGATGTCCTTTCGTAGATGATGGGATAAATAAACTGTGGTACATTTATATAATGGAATATTATTCAGTGGTAAAAAGAGATGAGCTATCAAGCCAGGAAGACATGGAGGAAACTTAAATGCATATTACTAAGTGAAAGAAGCCAGTCTGAAAAGGTTACATCCCAAATGATTTCAACTGTATGATGTTCTGGAAGGGCAAAACAGTAAAAAGATTGGTTGTTGTCAGGAAGCAGGGGCTGGGGAGAGGAATGAATAGTTAGGGACCAGCATATTTTTAGATCTGTGAAACCGTATTGTCTGATACTGTAATGGTGAATACATGACGTTACGCATTTGGTGAAACCCATAGAACCGTACAACATTAAGAGTGAACCCTAATGTAAACTAGGATTTTAGTTAATAACAGTGTATCAATTTTGGTTTATCAACTGTAACAAGCTACCACACTAATGCAAGATGTTAATAATAGAGTGAACCAGGGCTGGGTGTATGGAAGGATAGGCATATTTGGGAGCTCTTTGTATTTTCTGTGTAATTTTT
The DNA here is from genome assembly GCF_053574225.1 of Canis aureus. Classification (NCBI taxonomy): domain Eukaryota; kingdom Metazoa; phylum Chordata; class Mammalia; order Carnivora; family Canidae; genus Canis; species Canis aureus. The sequence goes on from NC_135630.1 coordinate 37,238,599, forward strand.
CTGTACATCTAAAAATGTTCTAAAAATTAAATAATACTTTAAAAGGACTATACACCATGATCAAGTGGAATTTACTCCAGGATGCAAGGATGGTTCAACATATGTAAATCAATCAATGTGATGTATCACATAAACAAGATGAAGGATAACAAAATGATCATCTTGGGATGCCTGAGTGGCTCAGTGGTTGAGTGTCTGCCTTTGGCTTGGGGTATGATCCCATGATCCCGGAGTCCCAGGATTGAGTCCCGCATCAGGCTCCCTGCATGAAGCCTGCTTCTCTTCCCTCTGCCTGTGTCTCTGCCTCTCTCTGTGTCTTTCGTGAATGAATGAATGAATAAATAAATAAATAAATAAATAAATAAATAAATTCTTTAAAAAACAAAACAAAAAACCCATTATGATCATCTCAATAGATAGCCTGAATATGACAAGCCCACAGCTAACATTGTAATTGACAGTGAAAAGCTCAAGGCTTTTCTTATAAGTTGAAGAACAAGACAAAGATATTCATTCTTACCAACTTTATTCATAATGTTGGAATAGTATTGGAAGTTCTTGCCTCAGCAATGAGGTAAGAAAAAGAAATATAAAGCATCGATACTGTAATGGAGCAAGTAAAACTGCCATTATTTGCAGCTGGTGTGATATTATATGCAGAAAACCTGAAAGACCCCACCAAAATACTACTAGAACTAATAAACAATTTCTTTAAAGTTGCAGGATACAAAATTAACATACAAAAATCATTTGCATTTCTATATACTAATAATAAACTATCACAAGAAGAACTAAGAATACAATCTGATTTACAATTAAATAAAAAAATACCCAGGAATAAATTTAACCAAGGAAGTAAAAAGCCTGTACACTGACTATAATGCATTGATGAAAGAAATTGAATATGACACAAATAAATGGAAAGATATTCTGTGCTCATGAATTGGAAGAATTAAAACTGTTAAAATGTCTGTATTACCCAAGCAATCTACAGTTTTGGTGTAACCCATATCAAAAAAAAGTTTTTAAAGATCTTATTTTTAAGTAATCTCTACACCCAATGTGGGGCTCAAACTTACAACCCTGAGATCATGAGCCAGTGAGGGAGGAACCCCGCTATCAAATATCTAATGACATTTTTCATAGAAATAGAATAAACGATCCTAAAACTTGTATGGAACTACAAAGGACCCCAATTAGCCCAAGCAATCTTGGGCAAGAAGAACAAAGCTGAGGGTATAATGCTGGATTTCAAAGTATTTTATAAAGCTGTAATAATTAAAACAGTTATGGTATTGGCATAAAAACAGACACATAGATCAATGGAACAAATAGAGTCTAGAAATGAACTTACATATAAGAGTATACAACAAGGTAGTCTCTACAACAAATGGTGCTGGGGAAACTGGACAGTCACATGCAAAAGAGTGGAACTGAATTACTATTTTACACCATATGCAGAAAATGAACTCAAAATGGATCACATATTTGAATGTGAAACTTAAAACTCTAAAATTGCCAGAAGGTAGTAAACTCCCTGACATCAGTCTTGGTGATGACTTTATGAATTCGGCATCAAAAGCAAAGGCAACAAGAGCAGAAATAAACAAATGGGACTCCATCAAACTAAAAAAACTCTGCACAGCAGAGGCAACCATCAACAAAATGAAAAGCCAACATATTAAATGGGAGACGATATTTTCAAATCATGTATCTGATAAAGGGTTTAATATCCAAAATATATGCAGAATTCATACAACCCAATAACAAAAGCCAAAACAACACCCTAAAACCCCCAAACCCCCAAATCCAATTAAAATATTGGTGGAGGATCTGAATAGACATTTCCCAAAGAAGACATACAAATGGTGCAACAGGTAAATGAAAAGGTGTTCACCATCGCTGATTATCAGAGAAATTCAAATCAAAACAATAATGAGATATCTCCTCACACTTGTTAGAATGGCTAGTATCAAAAGATGAGAAATAACAAGTGTTGGCAAAGATGCGGAGAACAAGGAGCCCTTGGGCATGGTTGGTGGGAATGTAAATTGGTGCAACTATTACAGCAAATAGTATGGATATTTCTCACAAAAATTTAAAAAGTACCATATGATCTAGCATTCCGTATAAAAGTATTTATTCAAAGGAAATGAAACACTAACTTGAAAATATATATGCACCCTATGTTCACTGTAGCATTATCTATAATAGCCAAGAAATGGAAGCAAGCTAAGTGTTCTTCAGTGGATGAATGGATAAAGAAACTGTGGTACATATGCACAACAAAATATTACTCAGGCATAAAAAGAAGGAAATCTTGTCATTTGTGACAACATGGATAGACCTCAAGGGCATTATGATAAGTGATACAAGTCAGAGAAGAAAAATTCTATGTGGTCTCATATTTGCATCTAGAAAACAAAAACAAAAAGCATACTCATAGATACAGAAAGCACTTATGTGCTTTATGTGCTTTTTTGTTATCAAAATGGTAGTTGCTAGAGAGGAGTAGAGATGGATGAAATGGGTGAAGGTGGTCAAAAGGTACAAACTTCCAATCATAAAATAAAGAAGTCCTGGGGATATAGTATACAGCATGGTGACTATAATTAATAATACTGTTTTGTATATTTGAAAGTCTGGTTGCCAGAAGCAGGGGGTGATAGGTGGGTGAAGTGGGTCAAGGGAGTAAAAATGTACAAACTTCTAGTTATAAAATAAGTAAGATAAGGGATATAATGTGCATTACGGTGACTATAGTTAATAATACTGTGCTGTATAATTGAAAAGTGATAAAAGAGTAAATCTTAAAAGTTCTCATCACCACTAGCAAAATTTTGTAACTGTGTAGTGATGGACGTTAACTAGACTTATTGTGATGATCATTTTGCAACCTATACAAACACCAAATCATGCTGTACACCTGAAACTAATATAATGTTATTTGTCACTTATATCTCAATGAAAAAGATAAAAAAACTTCATTGATTATATAAGTGTAGCTCAATTTCTGGACTCTCTATTCTCTTCCATTGGTGTATCTGTCTACCCTGATGCTAACACTACTCACTACTGTAGCTTTACAATAAATCTTAAGTAAGTAGAGCAAGTCCTTTAATACCTTTTCCCCCAAGATTTGAATTTCCATGTGAATTTATTAATTTATTTATTCATTCATTCATTCATTTTTCCCAACACCACCTCCTCCCCCCCACCATGTAAGTTTTAAAATCAGCTTGTAAAGCCCGATGAAATTTTGGTTGGAATATATTGATTCTATAGATTAATCTGGGGAGAACTGACATTTTAACATTGAGTTTTCTGATCCATTAATATTGTATATCTCTTTATTTGAGTTTTATTTCATTTAACTTGCAATGCTTGGATATTTTCATTGTACAAGTTTTGCAGAAAATTTCTTTAAATCCATCCCTAATTATATCATATTTTTGGATGCTACTGTAAAGTTTCTTTTTATTTTGATTTTCACTTGTTCATTGCTAATCCTTAGAAATAGAATTGATTTTTTAATACTGACCTTGTATCCTATGATATTGCAGAACTCAATTACTAGTTCTTGAAGATTTTGGTAGATTCTTTAGGTTTTTCTTTGTACATCATTTCATCCACAAATAAAGACTTTTATTTCTCTCTTTCCAATATAGATGCATATTTTAGTTTCTATTTCCTTAACACATGGCTTTGCTAGAAGCTACAGGACGCTGTTGAACAGAAGCGGTTAGAGTGGACATCTGTGCTGTGTCCCTGTCCTCAGAGGGAAAACCTTTAGTCTTTTTCCATTAAGTACGTATGATATTAGATCGAGTTTTACCATCAGCGCCCTTCATCAAGTTGGAGGAAATTTCCTTATGGTGTTAGTTTGTTCAAAGTGTGCATCATGGATGGGGAATGACATTTGTTAAATGCTTTTTCTGCATCTACTGAGGTGATTACGTTTTGTTTTTTCAATCTTTCAGTATGGTGAATTGCAGTGATTTGTTTCTGAATGTTAGGCCAACCTTATATTTCTGTAATAAATCTCACTTTATCCTTTTTATATATTGCTGGATTTGATTTGCTAATATTTTATTAAAGATTTTTGCATCTACATTATGTTTTGTGTCTATTCCCCCCACTCACTGTAATATTTGTGAGATTCATCTATATTGTTGTATGAGGTTGTAGTGTGTCCATTCATTACTGTGTATTATTCCATTGCATGAAAATTCCATATTACTTCCCCCTTCTCCTGTTGATGGACATGTGGGTTATTTTCAGTTTTGGCTATTACGAATAGTGCTGTTACGAACATTTAAAAAAAGATTTTATTTATTTATTCATGAGAGACAGAGAGAGAGAGAGAGAGGCAGAGACACAGGCAAAGAGAGAAGCAGGCTTCATGCAGGGAGCCCGATGTGGGACTTGATTCTGGGACTATAGGATCACACCCTGAGTTGAAGGCAGATGCTCAACCACGGAGCCACCCAGGTGTCCCTATGAACATTTTTATACAAGTATTTTTATGATGCATTTCAGCTGTGTGTATACTCAGGAATCGATTGCTGGGCCCTATGATATACATATGTTTAGCCTTAGTAGATATTATCAAATAGTTATAAAAGATATTTGAGGTGAAATATTTGAGCTAATGGAACATCAACAGTATCTTGTCTTATTTGACATGTGACTTTTTTTTTTCAGTTTTGCTATTCTGGTGGCTGTGTACTTGTATCATACTGTGGTTTTAAATTTTTCTGATGACTTGAGCACCTTTTTGTGTATTATTAGCCATTTACATAGCCTCTTTCGAGAAGTTCAAGTCCTTTGCTCTTTTTTTCCCTTTGGATTATCTGTCTTTTTATTATTGATTTGTGAGAGTTCTTTATATATTCTGGATATGAATATTTTGTAGGATAGATGTATTGCAAAAATTTTTCCCAAAATGTTTACCATTATCCAAACTCTGTGGTTTACCTTTAGATTCTCTCTCTTTTTTTTAAAAAAATGATTTTATTTATTTATTCATAGAGACAGAGAGAGAGAGAGGTAGAGACACAGGCAGAGGGAGAAGCAGGCTCCATGCAGCGAGCCTGACATGGGACTCGATCCCAGGTCTCCAGGATCACGCCCTGGCTGTAGGCAGTGCTAAACCGCTGCACCACCGGGGCTGCCACCTTTAGATTCCTTTAATGGTGCTTTCCACTGGTTTCTTCTTTTTAAAGATTTATTTATTTATTTATTTATTTGAGAGAGAGAGAGAGAGGAAGAGAGAGAGCAAGGGGAGGGACAGAGGGAGAGAGAGAGAATCTTGAGCAGATTCTGCACTGAGTGGGGAGCCCAGCCTGGGGCTTGATCTCACTACCCTGAGATCATGACCTGAGCTAAAACCAAGAGTTGAATGCTTAACTGACTGCACCACCCAGGTGCCCCTTTACTGTTGTTTTAAATTCTATAAATGGAAAACTTTTTTTCATGTTTGTCCCACAGCTGGGTTCTCAGTAGGCCCTATAGTTTGCTAGTTTTTTCCTACATTACAAAGTGTTCTTAGCTAAGGTGGAAGAAACCTCCCACAAAGAGTACAAATGTATGAATTCACCTATATGAAGTTGTAGAATACATAAAGCTAATCTAGGGTAAAAAGAAATGAGAGCGTTTGTCTCTAGGAGGATGATGACTATTGACCAGGAAGGGGCATGAAGGAACTTTCCGGATTATAGTAGTGTTCTGTATTTTGACAGGGATCTGGGTTGTACAAGTATGTGCATTTGTAATATATCAAGTGGCATGTTTAAGATGCTTGCTTTTTATTGTAGATACATTTTACCATAAAGAAATAATAAAACTAAAAAAAAAAAAAGAAATAATAAAACTGTAACAACTGTTGAACTCAAGTTAATAACATACCCGTTTAAGTACTTAGGGGGAAACAGATTAATGTCTGCAACTTACTTTGAAATGCATAAAATATTTCAGGTTATAGGATAAAGGGGTAGGTGGGTTACTATACGAGAAAGTGACTGGAATAAAATGCTGTGGTGAAAATCTAGGTAACAGCTACGTGGGTGCTCACTGCAAAAGTCTTTTGCCTTTTCTGTATGTTGGAAAAGTTTCCTAACAAAACGGAGAGAAATAAGATAAATAAGATGAAAGCACTCAAAGTCCTTTAACGTCTGGTGAGGCTGGAAGGAGGCCAGCTTTTCTTGCTTCCTGTCACCAGATTCTGCAGAAGTGTCCCCCCCCCCCATTTGTGAGTCTGTGTCACGCTGTTCTGTCCTGTGGCTGTCTGTGCTGGAAAGCAGCATCTTCCCTCAGAGCCCCCAACACATTTCTCTCTGTCCACGCAGGCACTCAAATTCCTTTGTGAGCATTTGAGTCTTGATCATGTGCACCATTCAGGAGGGTGACTTTATCACTACAGTGAAGCCAAAGAAGGCTTTGCATTTGGTCCCCTCTGTGTGTAGCATCTGGCCTGAGAGGCTGGATGGGGATGCCTCAACCCCACTAAGCTTCCTGGACACCCCTGCATCAGGGCTTCCCTGGTTAACCCTTTAACACACACAACCTTGGTTCATGGAAGATGTCAGATCTGCTCCCTGGCGGAAATGGACTTTGCGGAGCAGAGCTGAAACTGAGAAAGAGCCTCAAACTGCAAGACACCATGTTTTACCCTCCAATTTATAAAAACAAAAAACTTTTTGAGATGGTAATACTCAGAGCTGGCAAGGATGTGATGATGACAGGGCACTTATATGCATGACCAGTAAGAGCTTTTTATGGAAATAATTTATATATGTATGAAAAAATTCTGTGTTTTGAATCAATAAGTTATATCCAAGATTTAAGTATAAGTGAAAAATCAAAGTGTTTTCAAAGATCTAAATATTAAGATATTTTATAAGTTATTATAATAGTAGCAAAAACTGGATATTGCTTATCAGGATACTAATTCAATGGCAGCTCAACAACATGATACAAATATTACCCAGACATTTTTCATGATATACTTTTAGGGGGGAGAAATGAGGTTATAGAACTTTATACACAATGTGAGCCTCATGATATGCTAAAAGACTATGAGACATTATTTGTTCTTTTTTTAATAGTTTCTGGTATTTTCCAAGTTAGCTGTAATCCATGTACATTGTTTTTCAAATTAGAAAAAAAATTTAAAGATTTTATTTATTTATTCGTGAGAGACAGAGAGGCAGAGACATAGGCAGAGGGAGACACAGGCTCCCTGCAGGGAAACCAATGGGGGACTCAATCCCAGGACCCCAGGATCACACCCTGAGCTGAAGGCAGACTCTAACCACTGAGCAACCCAGGTGCCCCTAGAAAAAAAATTTTCAAGGTGGCAGTTTGGAGCTGGAATATGAAGGAGAAGTCTACTGGGAATTCATGGTATGATGCATTTAAAGAGACCGTAACTTAAAAGGTTTAAGAACTCTTAAGATCAGGTTGCAAAATCTTTTGCTTACAAAATGAAGACAGGGCAGGTCCCCACTGAGGATCAAATTGTTGGAAATGTTAAGTCAGTGGGTGGAAGGAAGACGAACCACAGCTGAAGAGTGGAACTTTGTCTGCATTAGGCTGGAGAAAATGCATTACAAAATTCCCAAGAGTGTAATTGCAAGCAAGGGGTGTGAACTGTCCATGGTGGTAAAGGTTGCTGCCATTGCTGCCAGTTCCTACCATCAACAGGGATGTGAAGGGTCACTGGAAAGGAAGGAACAGGGGGAAGGAAACTTTCACTTAGGGAGTCCCTAGAATGTGCGTTGTGTTGTGAATTTTGCAAGCATTACCAATCATCTTATCTTAGAGTGGCCCTGTGAGATGGGCATTATAATGCTGTATCCAGGAAGTGACGGAAACCCGCACCAGACCAGCTCAAGCAGAAAGGGGATGTGAGCGTTGAGTTATCTAGGAAGGACAGCTTGATGGAGGCCTCATGTGATAAGGTCATGAACCTTGGGCAGGTTGTACTCCACCCCGCCAAATGACTGCAACAGTGTCCTCCATCTCACAGGCCTTTCCAACGATGGGACTTTGATGCTTCTCCCATTAAAAAAAGGTTCCCTGTGGGCAGCCCCGGTGGCCCAGCAGTTTGGCGCCGCCTTCAGCCTGGGGTGGGATCCTGGGGACCTGGGATTGAGTCTCGTGTCGGGCTCCCTGCAG